>NC_058082.1:559185114-559506650 GCF_014858855.1 Bufo gargarizans | reverse complement strand
CAAGATCTTCTGTGATCTCCTAATAAAACACAAGATGAGGATGAACTGGTGAGAAAAGAATAATCTTAATGTAATCTAAACTCTGTGATAGATATTGGTCATACAGACGGATGACTGCTATAGAAGAATCCTCCGGGAGAAGTATTCAGACTGAACCCCTCCGGCATCCCATGGAGGGAGGGAGATAGATAGATATACAGATATACAGTAGATAGATAGATATGAGATAGAGAGATAGATAGATAGATAGATAACCCTGTTTCACATCTACATCAATGAGCTGGCGGCGGCTCTGGAGTCCTCCTCAGCACCTGGTCTCACCCTCTGGAGTCCTCCTCAGCACCTGGTCTCACCCTCTAGAGTCCTCCTCAGCACCTGGTCTCACCCCTGGAGTCCTCCTCAGCACCTGGTCTCACCCTCTAGAGTCCTCCTCAGCACCTGGTCTCACCCTCTGGAGTCCTCCTCAGCACCTGGTCTCACCCTCTGAGTCCTCCTCAGCACCTGTCTCACCCTCTGGAGTCCTCATCAGCACCTGGTCTCACCCTCTGGAGTCCTCCTCAGCACCTGGTCTCACCCTCTGGAGTCCTCCTCAGCACCTGGTCTCACCCTCTGGAGTCCTCCTCAGCACCTGGTCTCACCCTCTGGAGTCCTCCTCAGCACCTGGTCTCACCCTCTGGAGTCCTCCTCAGCACCTGGTCTCACCCTCTGGAGTCCTCCTCAGCACCTGGTCTCACCCTCTGGAGTCCTCCTCAGCACCTGGTCTCACCCTCTGGAGTCCTCCTCAGCACCTGGTCTCACCCTCTGGAGTCCTCCTCAGCACCTGGTCTCACCCTCTGGAGTCCTCCTCAGCACCTGGTCTCACCCTCTGGAGTCCTCCTCAGCACCTAGTCTCACCCTCTGGAGTCCTCCTCAGCACCTGTCTCACCCTCTGGAGTCCTCCTCAGCACCTGGTCTCACCCTCTGGAGTCCTCCTCAGCACCTGGTCTCACCCTCTGGAGTCCTCCTCAGCACCTGGTCTCACCCTCTGGAGTCCTCCTCAGCACCTGGTCTCACCCTCTGGAGTCCTCCTCAGCACCTGGTCTCACCCTCTGGAGTCCTCCTCAGCACCTGGTCTCACCCTCTGGAGTCCTCCTCAGCACCTGGTCTCACCCTCTGGAGTCCTCCTCCTCAGCACCTGGTCTCACCCTCTGGAGTCCTCCTCAGCACCTGGTCTCACCCTCTGGAGTCCTCCTCAGCACCTGGTCTCACCCTCTGGAGTCCTCCTCAGCACCTGGTCTCACCCTCCATGACACTGAGGTGAAATTTCTCCTTTATGCAGATGATCTTCTGCTACTATCGCCAACTGAGAAAGGTCTCCATGACAACCTGAAAATCCTGGAGAAGTTCAGTAACACGTGGGCACTGCCCATCAATCCAAAGAAAACCAACATCATGGTGTTCCAGAAAAGAAACCGGAAAGCAGCCGGCGTCCTCCCTTCCTGCTAAACTGTCCACTTTCAGAAACAGACAGCTACACTGACCTGGGCCTAGAAATCAGCCAATCAGGGAGTTTTAAGAAAGCCATGGAAATACTGAAAGACAAGGCGAGCAAAACCTTCTCTGCCATCAGAAGGCGTCTGTATCACCTTAAGGCACCAGTGACCGTCTGGCTTAAAATCCTTGACACCATCATCGCCCCAATACTCCTGTATGGCAGCGAAGTCTGGGGCCCAGACATATACCCAGACCGGGCAAAGTGGGACTCTGGGCCAACAGAACTATTCCACCTAGAACTCTGCAAACACCTTCTCCAGGTCCACACGGGCACCTCAAACAGCGCCTGTCGAGCAGAACTGGGCAGATTCCCCACTCTAGTTTGCTGTCCAGAAGAGGGCGCTATCATTCATAGCAGCAGTCCCAGCTCCTACCATCACAAAGCCTTGCTACACCAAGAAGCCCCAGAAAGACAAAGCAACAAGGCACCCAAACCCAGCCTGCCCAAGCCACCAACCAATATAGCCTGACAAAGGGGGAAATCCAGAGGACGATACAGAAGAGCAAAGAGGAGTATATTAGCGTCTAGAGCAGGGGTACTCAACTAGTTTTATTAAAGGTCCACATACCTGGGTCTCCAGTCAGGTGAAGGTCCGAGCTGAACGCCAACAGTAAAGATGCCATGCGATCATGTGATCCATGCGCGTGGGGCGCTCTGACGTTACAGTGGAGCGCCCCCGGGTAAGTCCCAGAATTAGTAATGGCCACATTAGTGCCCCAGTAAGAATAATGCCCCCAGTAAGAATAATGCCCCCATTAGTGCCCCCTTCTCTGCTTTTTTGCAAAAAAAATAAAAAATAATTAGCATTCACCTGGCTGCGGTGAACATTCGCTGCTGACTGCAAGCTCAGGACTGGTGCTCCAACGTGATGACGTCTTGTAGGTCCTGTCCTGAGCTTCTAGTCATCAGGGAGTGTTCTCCACAGCGTGTGCAAATGGAGGTGGAGGTACCGTAATTTTTTTATTTTTTTTTACTAGCACAAGTAGCGGTGGAGGTAAAGGCTGTACTAATAGGCGTTCCATGATGGAAGCGCTCATTAGTAAGGGTACTTTCACACTTGCAGCAGGACGGATCCGACAGGCTGCTCACCCCGTCAGATCCATCTTGCCACTACTTCGCCGTGCCGCTGCTCTGTGCCCATCGACTATAATGGGGATGGGGGCAGAGCTACGGCGCAGCACGGTGAGAGGCCGCCAGATTAAAAGTACTACATGTCCGACTTTTTCGTCTGGCGGCCTCACGCCGTGCACTGCCATGCTGCGCCGTAGCTCCACTCCCCCATAGTCAATGGGGAGTGGCAGTCCGGCGAAATAGTGGCAGGACGGATCCGACAGGGTGAACAGCCTGTCGGATCCGTCCTGCCGCAAGTGTGAAAGTACCCTAACAGTCCTTACAGGAAAATTCTGGCACCGGCAAGGGAACTAAAATAGCAGCCTTGCTGGTGAACTACTGGCCGGGTGGCAACCCAAGCCACAGAACAGACATATGATAGTTTTGTTCCGCATCCAATTCCCATTATTGGGGGATTGGATGCGGCCCTTTAATTACAATGGGGCCACAAGAGATGCAGACAGCACACTGTGTGCTGTCTGCATCTTTTTCCGCTTCATTGAAACTAAGGGGTCCGCATCCAATGCCCCAATAATGGGAATTGGATACGGAACAAAACTATCATGGTTTGATGGGGCTTTATCACTTTATTTAATCAGGTTACCTAAAGAAGATGGCCCAGGAGAGATGGGAACACGACACTGACTGGAGTCCTTTCCTGCAGTCCGTGACGTGTTCCCGCCGCTCTGTAGCCCTCTCCACGCCCCCCTTCCTTCCCAAATGTGACATTTATTCCATTGGTGGCAGTGGTGATGTCCCTCCCCTCTCCAGCAGCAGGTAAGTGTCCTTTGGAGCTTGAAGCTCCCTTACGTGCTGCTGCTGCTGCAGGGGAGGAGGGACCTGTGAGCGCACTGAGGGAGAAAGCTCCCTCCATGTGCAGGTGCCGGATGAAAGCGCTGGTGCCTGCAGGTGGAGGGAGCCGTCTCTCACTGCGCCCCTGGGAGGGAGGAAGTGCGCCGGTGAGCTCCTCCTCCTGCACGTACCAGAGTGTGCAGGAGGAGGAGCGCTACATGTCTCACTGAGCTCAGCACTCTGGGAGTGGGACAGGAAGTGCGCCGGTAAGCTCCTCCTCCTGCACGTACCAGAGTGTGCAGGAGGAGGAGCGCTACATGTCTCACTGAGCTCAGCACTCTGGGAGTGGGACAGGAAGTGCGCCGGTGAGCTCCTCCTCCTGCGCGATACAGTGTGCAGGAGAGGAGGAGCGCTCTGAAGAATGGCCGGGGTCCGGACAACTGACGGCCGCGGTCCGTATTTGGACCGCGGTCCGCCAGTTGAGTACCCTTGGTCTAGAGGAATGACATACGAACATCACAGAGCCTGCAGAGGGAGTAAAAACTGGCCCCATATCTGGAGAAACTCCCCAATCCAAGAGACAGACAGATCCTGAGCCGGTACAGACTGAGCGCCCACAGCCTGCTCATTGAATCCGGGCATCACCGACAGAGGTACAAGCCCAGGAGAGCAGACTATGCCAGCAGTGCGACCAGGAGACCGTGGAGGATGAGGCTCATTTCCTGCTGCGGTGCCCCAAATACTCAGCAGTGAGGGAGACTGACCTCAGGAGACTGTCTGATCTCTGCCCAGACTTCACCTCCATGGAGGAGGAAGAGAGACTCTCCATACTGCTGGGGAAGAGGAGAACACAGCGGCCATAGCAGCACAATATATTACTGCCTGCCATAGACTGAGAGGAGCCTGATATACCATGGACTCCTATACCCCCACCCTGGACCTGTCCCCACCCCCAACCCTACCCAATTATTTCCCACTTGCTTTGGCAATGCTAAAATGTATTTAGTCCTGCCAATAAAGCTTATTTGATTTGATAGATAGATAGATACACTGAACAAAAATATAAACAACACTTTTGGTTTTGCTCCCATTTTGCAGGAGCTGAACTCAAAGATCTGAAACATTTTCTACAGACACAGAAGACCCATTACTCTCAAATATTGTTCACAAATCTGTCTAGATCTGTGTCAGTGAGCGCTTCTCCTTTGCCGAGATAATCCATCCCACCTCACAGGTGCGGCATATCAAGATGCGGATTAGACAGCATAAATATATTGCACAGGTGTGCCTTAGACTGTGCACAACAAGAGACCACTCTGAAATGTGCAGTTTGATCACACAGCACAATGCCACAGATGTCGCAGCGTTTGAGGGAGCGTGCAGTTGGCATGCTGACTGCAGGAATGTCTACCAGAGCTGTTGCCCGGGCAATAAATGTTCATTTCTCTACCATAAGCCGTCTCTGAAGGCGTTTCAGAGAATTTGGCAGTACATCCAACCGGCCTATAGATATGAAATAGATAGATACTGTAGATAGAACATTCAGAGCCCATCTGCATAGCAGCAGTCCCAGCTCCTACCATTACAAAGCCTTGCTACACCAAGTAGCCCCAGAAAAACAAAGCCCCTAGAACAAGCCACCAAACAATACAGCCTGGCAAAGGGGGAATCCAGAGGACGATACACAAGTACAATTCGATGAGCGCCCACAGCCTGCTCATCGAATCCGGGCGTCACCCACAGAGGTACATGCCCAGGGAGAGCAGACTGTGTCAGCAGTGCCACCTGGAGGCCGTAGAGGATGAGGCTCATTTCCTGCTGCGGTGCCCCAAATACTCAGCAGTGAGGGAGACTCACCTCAGGAGACTGTCTGATCTCTGCCCAGACTTCACCTCCATGGAGGAGGAAGAGAGACTCTCCATACTGCTGGGGGGAGAGGAGAAGACAGCGGCCACAGCAGCACAATATATTACTCTGCAACCAGCACTCTGCCCTGCCTTTATGCTGGATGTTGAATGAGGCATTGGTGTACATTTTGGCCAAAGCGTAATAAGCCACTCACTACGTCAAGGTCGCCTTAATGAATGGTCCCTAACACTAGTTCCTACCTGTTATGGGCCACGACAGCCACATAAAGTACAGGGAGCGCAGGTACAGCATGCACGCCAAGCACACTCTGCTTTTAACCCCGTCCGGTGCCATTACAGCTTTCATCGGATCCAGGGATGCAAGTACCAACATGCATGCTGAGCCCACTATATACCTCTCCTGGAGCCAAATGGCTACTGGTAGGTGCTATATAAGCAGACTCAGTTTTATACTGACTTTAAAACCAGCCTCCAGGGCAGACTAACTGGTCAGGTGTGCATGACTGCTTGGAGATCTGAGTCTGCGTATATAGCACCTACCAGTAGCCATTTGGCTCCAGGAGAAGTATATAGTGGGCTCAGCATGCATGTGAGTACTTGCATCCCTGGATCCGATGAAAGCTGTAATGGCACCGGACGGGGTTAAAGGCAGAGTGTGCTTGGCGTGCATGCTGTACCTGCGCTCCCTGGACTTTGTGTGGCTGTCGTGGCCCATAACAGGTAGGAACTAGTGTTAGGGACCACTCATAGAGGCGACCTTGACGTGGTGAGTGGCTTATTACGCTTTGGCCAAAATGTACACCAATGCCTTATTCAACATCCAGCATAGAGTCAGGGCGGAGTGCTGGGTGCAGAGTGCGATTGCATCTTGTGTTTTTGCGTTTGTATCTGTATTTCGCCTGAACCCCCCACAATATATTACTGCCTGCCATGGACTGAGAAGAGCCTGATATACCATGGACTCCTTTATTCCCACCTTGGATGTGTCCCCATCCCCCAAACCTACCCTATACCACCACGCTACTCAATTATTTCCCACTTGCTTTGGCAATGCTAAAAGGTATTTAGTCCGATAGATAGATAGATATGAGATAGATAGATAGATATAATTTTAGAAGATTGCAATGCTGCAATAACAGCTATGAACACACAGGGGCAGTATTGTTCTAGAAATCTCTTCACATATATGAAAGATAACACATACTATAAAGCAGGGATATTAAAATTGTGGCCCTCCAGCTGTTGCAAAACTACAACTCCCAGAATGCTTTGATAGCTGTGGACTGTCTGAGTATGATGGAAGTTGTAGTTCTGGAGGGCCAAGAGCTTGACATATGTGTTATAGAATATACCAGCACATACCATGAGGCCTGATGTCTGGGATGTATTCGCTACGTTACCTGGAATATCTGCAGGATGTTGTGCTTCTCCATGTACTTGAGAGAACGATCAAAGGGGTCCTCATAAACCGGAGGGGTGGACGGTGCGGCCCTCGACAGGTGACTTAACTCCGTGATCAGAACCTTGTGATCGTCCATCTAAAAAGAAAGAATAATGGATACTGGGCCTTGTAGTGCTGGACGAGAGGAATATCAGTACCGGTGCCTCATCAACCTTATATGGAATGTCTTTATCTATAGAAGTCAGAGACTCAGCAGCTAAGTGAACGTTATATATTCATTCCAGAGTCGGACCCGGCCCTCCAGAGGCTGACACGGCCTAGGTCTCTCCAGTGTCAGAATACGGAGGGAGATCTTATTTTTACAAAAATCTGATTACTAAAGCCCCCATCGGTACAGGGCAGCCCGGTTTAGGTACCACCCGGTTTCTTTTTTCTGTCCCTTTTCTCCATTCATAGTTAATTCTGATTTGAGCTGAAGACCTGGAAGATCCAAGTCCGACTGGTGGCTAACCTGACAACCCTTTATGTTGTTAGGCAGTTTCTCCCTAGCAACCAGGCTGTCAGACATGGGAAAGAGGCGTAGATTCAGTTACACCAGACGATCCCAACGTAGTCAAAGACCCCCAACCTGTTCTACATGTGGACGACGCGTTACACGACCACACCGGTTGCATTGCCCATACAAATTGCTTACTGCGGGCAGGGGACCCGTCATCAATATGGACAACATGTCAAGAAAAAGCCCCAAAAAACTGCCTGTTTGTGGGACACGTAGTCTAAAACGCTCCACAATCAGGCACCAGGATGGGGATTTGGCACAGAGAGCAAGCAGGATAGCAGACGTGTCTCCCTGGCTTCACCACCACCCGAACAGCAATCCGGTCGACATTACTGGGAATCAGTCCGCGGAGAACCTTGGGTTCCTTGGAACTGACAGTAAATTACAACATGTCAGCCTGCATTATTAATCAGATTTTTCTAAAAACTAACCTTATCTTATACTCTGCTCTATGCGTGAGCAAATCCCGGTTTGGATTGCTCTATCCAAACCCAACTCGTCTGAAAACTTGGTTAAGAATATTGGCTCCGTCCTACTGTAAATTGTATGGCCGTGGAGGTCTTTCCAAAGTTTTGGCAAATATCGTGAGACTTACTTCGCCTCGCCTCTATCACGTGTCACTTTGTTTATTCACATAAATTACTGAGCCAAACTGGCCTTTATGCCCCATAAAGGGTCCATTCACACGTCCGTAGTTCTGGGTCTTTATCTGTTTTCCGCAAATTTGCAGAACGGGGGGGGGGGCACATTCATTTCAATGGGGCCGCAAAAGATGCGTAAAGCACACCAGGTGCTGTAGTTCCATTCCACAGCCCGCAAAAAAAGATATCGCAAGTCCTATAAGCATTTCTACCACAGGGCAGGCCATGTGCGGACTACAAAAAACTTACAACGGTGTAAATGGACCCTAACGAAGCCAAGTTCAGCTTCGTATTCGTAGTATGTAGTATTTTCTACACAGTGGGGGTCATTTACTAAATGTTGAATGCCCATTTTGGCATCACGTTGTTGCACGACCTCTTTTCTGCGATTTTTTAAACGCCAGTGTGACAGGAGAGGTGGAGCTTTGTGCCTCACTTATCTGTAGAGTAACACGGCTCTGATTATCAAAGGTCGAAGGAAAGTGACTCCGCAGACTGAGCCTCTCTCCTCCGCACCGCAGCACACCTGCCACTGCAGCCACGTCTGCGCAGGTGGAGCAGAATCTATGCCTTTCGGGCTGCACTAAAGAGATTATCCTCATCCCGAGGTTTATTATGTCTTCAGGGTCAGAGAGGGAGTCTGGAGGAAGACAATTACTTACACGCCTCTGATGTGATTATCACGCTGCCGTCCTTGCGTCCTCCTGCAACTTTACTAATGTGCTCACATTGGATTTACCGGTTTGTATCCGTGTAATTCCCCGTTCCGGATTATTCCTTCGTGCTGAACTCTTCCTATTGAAAAGAGACAGCATCGCCCCAAATCTAAAAAAAAATATCCCAGGAGAATATTGCATTCTCTTCAGCTTTTCCTGAGGAATATCTGTTTCTGGAAAAGCTGGGTGACAACCAATAACTCCGCCCAGATGTGATCTACGCCAAGATTCTGAAAAGCGCTGTATGAGGCAGTGACAAACGGACAGTACGCCAACTTTTTACCTTATGCCCATGAATCATCACAATTAGTACAAATGACCCCCTTTAGCCCAATATGAACACAGACCGAATCCCTAAACAGACCCCAGACCCCCTAAATAAATGCAGACCCCAGACCAGACCACTTAAACACAGACCTCGGACTTGAATGGGTTGTCCCAAGTTTTTAGGTTATCCCCTATTCACAGGGTAGGAGGTAACCAGCTGGGGGTCAGACCACCGGGACCCCCCCACTGATCATGAGAATGGTGGGCCTGTCCCCCCTGTTCTGATGGAGTGGTGGCGCATTCACTGTACTTGACTGTCTCTAGCGCTCCCATAGAGAATGTAGTATCTGTGCGCATGCACGGATTCCCGCTCCATCAGAAGCAGGGGGACAGTCACAGGCCCACCATTCTCGTGTTTGGTGGAGGTCCCAGTGGTCGGACTTGGAATAGGGGACAACTTAAAAGAGTTTTCCTATCTCAGACAATTGGGGCATATTGCTAGGATATGCCCCCATTGTATGATAGGTGCGGGTCCCACCGCCCCGAAAGTGATGGAGGGCGCACTGCGCATGCTCAGCCACACTCCATTATTTTCTGAGGGAGTGCTGGCTCTGCTATTTGAATGGAAGCAGTGGCCGCGCAAGCAAGGTGCGCTCCCATTCACTACTACGGGTAGAGCGCTTGGTGGTGGCCAGACCCCAGAAAACCCAGGGTCCTCCGGCCACCACCTTCCCCGCTCCATTCTAGGTGTAGGTGCGGGTCCCAGAGGTGGGTCCCGCACCTATGAGACAATGGGGGGCATATACTAGCGATATGCCCCCATTGGCTGAGATGGGACAACCCCTTTAACCCCCTAAATACAGAACCCAGACCTCAGCCACAGAATAAATACAGACCCCAGACCAGACATCCTAAATTAATACAGATCCCAGACAAGACCCCCTAAATAAAAACAGATCCTAGACAAGACCCCCTAAATAAATACAGATCCCAGACAAGACCCCCTAAATAAATACAGATCCCAGACAAGATCCCCTAAATAAATACAGATCCCAGACAAGACCCCCTAAATAAATACAGATCCCAGACAAGACCCCCTAAATAAATACAGATCCCAGACAAGACCCCCTAAATAAATACAGATCCCAGACAAGACCCCCTAAATAAATACAGATCCCAGGCAAGACCCCCTAAATAAATACAGATCCCAGGCAAGACCCCCTTAATAAATACAGATCCCAGGCAAGACCCCCTAAATAAATACAGATCCCAGACAAGACCCCCTAAATAAATACAGATCCCAGGCAAGACCCCCTAAATAAATACAGATCCCAGGCAAGACCCCCTAAATAAATACAGATCCCAGACAAGACCCCCTAAATAAATACAGATCCCAGACAAGACCCCCTAAATAAATACAGATCCCAGACAAGACCCCCTTAATAAATACAGATCCCAGACAAGACCCCCTAAATAAATACAGATCCCAGACAAAACCCCCTTAATAAATACAGATCCCAGACAAGACCCCCTAAATAAATACAGATCCCAGACAAAACCCCCTTAATAAATACAGATCCCAGACAAGACCCCCTAAATAAATACAGATCCCAGGCAAGACCCCCTAAATAAATACAGATCCCAGGCAAGACCCCCTAAATAAATACAGATCCCAGACAAGACCCCCTAAATAAATACAGATCCCAGACAAGACCCCCTAAATAAATACAGATCCCAGACAAGACCCCCTAAATAAATACAGATCCCAGACAAGACCCCCTTAATAAATACAGATCCCAGACAAGACCCCCTTAATAAATACAGATCCCAGACAAGACCCCCTAAATAAATACAGATCCCAGACAAGACCCCCTAAATAAATACAGATCCCAGACAAGACCCCCGAAATAAATACAGATCCCAGACAAGACCCCCTAAATAAATACAGATCCCAGACAAGACCCCCTTAATAAATACAGATCCCAGACAAGACCCCCTAAATAAATACAGATCCCAGACAAGACCCCCTAAATAAATACAGACCCCCCAAAACCATCATAAATAACACAAGAATGACTAAAGAGCATCCAAACAACTTCCCAGTCAGGGAATGGATGGAAGAAGGGTCATGTGTGAAACACCCTGTGGTGGCCGCAGGGTCAAGTGGTTGACACGGGGGGCATTGTGGCTGCATTGGGGGGCACTACACTGTACAGTAGGGGTCAACCACTGCATTATGGGGGCTTCAGATGCCGCCCCTCTCTGCCGGGGATTTCCATGCGAACCCGATCTAGATTTAGCTCCACTGAATGGCGCTAAACACGACCAGGCTCCCGCCGTGGCCTTGTGAGGGGCCCCGAGCAGTAACCGCACCAGGACTGGACCTGGACATTCTTGGTGCTGTCTAGAAAACCATGCGGCAAAAACCCTCGGACCCATGAACTGCGGCGCAGCCGCCACTGAAAACAGTAGAAGGCGGTCGAGCGCAGAAGTCAGCCGGGTTTTGGCACCGAATCCGCCTTGAAACCCGCACCAAAAATCCTCCATCTGAACAGTTCCCTAATATTTATGAGATTTCCCACATAGACCGCAGCCAAATGCCCCCCCCCCCACAGCCATTACCCCCCCCCCCATATCTACAGGCCCACCACTCACTAGAGACCACCTACCTCTCCTGCAGTCTCCCCCTCCTCAGTTCTCTGGTTTTCATGGTATGAATAGGAGGCCCTATGAGATGATGCCACCTGCTGGCCAAAGTAACTGCTGCACGCACTGATTGTTAGAGAGTCATTACTGCGCACTGATTATTAGAGAGTCATTACTGCACACTGATTATTAGAGAGTCATTACTGCACACTGATTATTAGAGAGTCATAACTGCACACTGATTATTAGAGAGTCATTACTGCACACTGATTATTAGAGAGTCCTAACTGCACACTGATTATTAGAGAGTCCTAACTGCACACTGATTATTAGAGAGTCAGTACTGCGCGCTGATTATTAGAGAGTCATTACTGCGCACTGATTATTAGAGAGTCATTACTGCGCACTGATTATTAGAGAGTCATTACTGCGCACTGATTTTTAGAGAGTCATTACTGCGCACTGATTATTAGAGAGTAATTACTGGACACTGATTATTAGAGAGTCATTACTGCGCACTGATTATTAGAGAGTAATTACTGGACACTGATTATTAGAGAGTAATTACTGCGCACTGATTATTAGAGAGTCATTACTGCGCACTGATTATTAGAGAGTCATTACTGCGCACTGATTATTAGAGTCATTACTGCGCACTGATTGTTAGAGAGTCATTACTGCACACTGATTATTAGAGAGTCATTACTGCGCACTGATTATTAGAGAGTCATTACTGCGCACTGATTATTAGAGAGTCATTACTGCGCACTGATTATTAGAGAGTCATTACTGCGCACTGATTATTAGAGAGTCAGTACTGCGCACTGATTATTAGAGAGTCAGTACTGCGCACTGATTATTAGAGAGTCATTACTGCGCACTGATTATTAGAGTCATTACTGCGCACTGATTGTTAGAGAGTCATTACTGCACACTGATTATTAGAGAGTCATTACTGCACACTGATTATTAGAGAGTCATAACTGCACACTGATTATTAGAGAGTCATTACTGCGCACTGATTATTAGAGAGTCCTTACTGCGCACTGATTATTAGAGAGTCCTTACTGGACACTGATTATTAGAGAGTCCTTACTGGACACTGATTATTAGAGAGTCCTTACTGCACACTGATTATTAGAGAGTCCTTACTGGACACTGATTATTAGAGAGTCATTACTACACACTGATTATTAGAGAGTCGTTACTGCACACTGATTATTAGAGAGTCATTACTGCGCACTGATTATTAGAGAGTCCTTACTGGACACTGATTATTAGAGAGTCATTACTGCACACTGATTATTAGAGAGTCATTACTGCGCGCTGATTGTTAGAGAGTCCTTACTGGACACTGATTATTAGAGAGTCCTTACTGGACACTGATTATTAGAGAGTCATTACTGGACACTGATTATTAGAGAGTCATTACTGCGCGCTGATTATTAGAGAGTCATTACTGCGCGCTGATTATTAGAGAGTCATTACTGCGCGCTGATTATTAGAGAGTCATTACTGCGCACTGATTATTAGAGTCATTACTGCGCACTGATTGTTAGAGAGTCATTACTGCACACTGATTATTAGAGAGTCATTACTGCGCGCTGATTGTTAGAGAGTCCTTACTGGACACTGATTATTAGAGAGTCCTTACTGGACACTGATTATTAGAGAGTCATTACTGGACACTGATTATTAGAGAGTCATTACTGCGCGCTGATTATTAGAGAGTCATTACTGCGCGCTGATTATTAGAGAGTCATTACTGCGCGCTGATTATTAGAGAGTCATTACTGCACGCTGATTATTAGAGAGTCATTACTGCGCACTGATTATTAGAGAGTCAATACTGCGCACTAATTATTAGAGAGTCATTACTGCGCACTGATTATTAGAGAGTCATTACTGCACACTGATTATTAGAGAGTCATTACTGCACACTGATTATTAGAGAGTCATTACTGCGCACTGATTATTAGAGAGTCATTACTGGGCACTGATTATTAGAGAGTCATTACTGCGCACTGATTATTAGGCCACCTGCATATGTTGCGGATTACACGCTGATTTTGTGCGTAATAACCGCAGTGTAATCCAGCGCCAGCGCGGTGTACGAGATCCGACAAATCCATCCTCTCCTCCGAGCAGAATCGGACGCTGTCAATGGTTTGTGCAGATTTCACCCTTTTCAGTGGAAGACAAAGATCTGCGGCAAAACCGCACTGAATCCGCCAGTAACTGACAGAATGTGATGCAGGAAACGCACAGAAATCCACATGGAGATTCGTGCAGGATTTTTGCAAATCTACTTGCCCCCATGTGTAGATACTAGATAGCCTTAGAGAGTCATTGCTGCACACACTGATCATTAGAGAGTCACAATGCACACACTGATCATTAGAGAGTCACGCTGCACACACTGATCATTAGAGAGTCACAATGCACACACTGATCATTAGAGAGTCACAATGCACACACTGATCATTAGAGAGTCACGCTGCACACACTGATCATTAGAGAGTCACAATGCACACACTGATCATTAGAGAGTCACAATGCACACACTGATCATTAGAGAGTCACGCTGCACACACTGATCATTAGA
Organism: Bufo gargarizans; assembly: GCF_014858855.1. NCBI lineage: Eukaryota > Metazoa > Chordata > Amphibia > Anura > Bufonidae > Bufo > Bufo gargarizans. The sequence continues at coordinate 559,492,510 of NC_058082.1, read as the reverse complement.
GAGTCACGCTGCACACACTGATCATTAGAGAGTCACGATGCACACACTGATCATTAGAGAGTCACGATGCACACACTGATCATTAGAGAGTCACGCTGCACACACTGATCATTAGAGAGTCACGCGGCTGCACACACTGATCATTAGAGAGTCACGATGCACACACTGATCATTAGAGAGTCATGCTGCACACACTGATCATTAGAGAGTCACGCTGCTGCACACACTGATCATTAGAGAGTCACAATGCACACACTGATCATTAGAGAGTCACGCTGCACACACTGATCATTAGAGAGTCACGCTGCACACACTGATCATTAGAGAGTCACAATGCACACACTGATCATTAGAGAGTCACGATGCACGCACTGATCATTAGAGAGTCACGATGCACACACTGATCATTAGAGAGTCACAATGCACACACTGATCATTAGAGAGTCACGCTGCACACACTGATCATTAGAGAGTCACGATGCACACACTGATCATTAGAGAGTCACGCGGCTGCACACACTGATCATTAGAGAGTCACGATGCACACACTGATCATTAGAGAGTCACGCTGCACACACTGATCATTAGAGAGTCACGCTGCACACACTGATCATTAGAGAGTCACGCTGCACACACTGATCATTAGAGAGTCACAATGCACACACTGTTCATTAGAGAGTCACGCTGCTGCACACACTGATCATTAGAGAGTCACAATGCACACACTGATCATTAGAGAGTCACGCTGCACACACTGATCATTAGAGAGTCACGCTGCACACACTGATCATTAGAGAGTCACAATGCACACACTGATCATTAGAGAGTCACGATGCACGCACTGATCATTAGAGAGTCACGATGCACACACTGATCATTAGAGAGTCACAATGCACACACTGATCATTAGAGAGTCACAATGCACACACTGATCATTAGAGAGTCACAATGCACACACTGATCATTAGAGAGTCATTGCTGCACACACTAAGGAGCCATTGCTGCATACACTTATTATAAGGGAGTCATTACTGTGCACACATTGATTATTAGGAAGTCATTACTGCACACATTAAGGAGTCATTGCAGCACACTGATTATTAGGGAGTCATTACTGTGCACACTGATTATTAGGAGGTCATTACTGTGCACGCTGATAATTAGAGAGTCATTGCAGCACACTGATTATTAAAGAGCAATTGCTGTGCACACTAATTAGAGAGTCATTGCGGCAGACTGATTATTAGAGAGCCATTGCTGCGCACACTGATTATTAGAGAGTCATTGCTACACACTGAATATTAGGGAGTCATTACTACACACTCATTATTAGAGAGTCGTTGCTGTACACTGATTATTAGGAGGTCATTACTGTGCACACTGATAATTAGAGAGTCACAATGCACACACTGATAATTAGAGAGTCACAATGCACACACTGATTATTAGAGAGCCATTGCTGCGCACACTGATTATTAGAGAGTCATTGCTACACACTGATTATTAGAGAGTCATTTTCGAGATCACACACCGCTGATATATTTCTCACAAAGAAATATAACAATATAAAATTATAAAAGTCGTCACATCCTGGTCCTAGAGCCACAACCCCTCCCCAAGTGCCAATCCCAGCGCCAAAACTGCCACCAAACCTCCCCCCAACTAAAGTAGTGGCATGGCCCGTGCACCACAGTCACCGGCATTCCATAATGTCTCCAGCATGGGATTCCTGTCAGAGGTCGTGCAGGATCCGGATCAGGGTTGGCTTTATTTCTAGAAATAGCGCCCATCCCGTCCTGGGGCTGTGACTGGTATTGCAGCTCAGCCTCACTGACTTGAGCTCCAGGCATGGTCCCTTATATCTAATCTTGGACAACCCCTTTAATTACTACAGGATACAAAACTATTAGCTCTATACCTAACACAGTGCTCTCCTAGCTGTTGCACAACTACAACCACCAGCCTGAGCCTGTCAGGGCATGCTGAGAGTTGTAGTTTTGCAGCAACTGGAGTGCCACAGGTTAGAGACCACTGTCCTTATATTACTAATGGTCTACTTACCCCCTGTGCAGGGGGCTGTAAAGGTCTTGTAGTTATAGTCTCCCGGTCAGAGTCTGGTGGTATGACGTCATCTTTGATGCCTTCTGGTGCATGAGGCACCTGCTCCTGGTCCACAGTCTTAGCAGATTGCACGGTATCTCCTCCGGTGGTTGTGTCTTTCAAAACATCTTCAGCAGAATGTCTTCCTTCAGCTTTCTCAGTAATTTCATTAGTTTGTGTGGTCTCTTTCTTGACAGCATCAGTAGACTCATCAACGTGGTTGCTGGCCATTGTTTCTACAGGACTGACTGCCTCATCTTCAGGATCTTGGCTCTTTTGTGCCAAGGCTTCTCCATCAGTAGATGCCGCACCTAAGTTATTAGCTAGATCCGTGGCTTCTATGTTCATCTCATGCGCAGGTCCAAATACAACCTCAGATTTTTCTTCAGGACGAGGAGATCCTTCTGAAGAGTCCTCCATAGGTACAGTCTTCCTTTTCCCATGACTAGATATATTGGAGTCGCCATCTTTCAAGATGTCTAGATTGGTGGTGCCTGTCTCTCGTACTTCATCCATGGAGGCGATTTTGGACAGTGGTGGTGATCTTCTTTCTGATTGGGGTGTCTCCTTGTTCACTATTGTAAGAGAATTTTCTTCATCTGTTCTTGAGGACAGGTCACCATGTTCCTCAGAGACAACTAGAAGTGTCTCCTGTTTGGTTTCATCATCTCGCAACTCAACTTCTTTCAGGTGACCATCCTGAGGATGTGATGGTGCCAGTGTTTCAGAAGTCGTGCCATTCTCTGCCCTTTCGTTATTTATAACTTCCTGATGTGAACAAAAAGAAATAAGGTACAAGGAATCATCCATCTCTACGTACTTACATACAAGACAACCTACAGTATATAATATCACTTCAAATACACCTGCATCTGGGAGTAACTTATGTTGGAGACCATCAGTAATATATAAACCAATGTTTAACGAGGAGACCAAAGAGAGCAGATAGTCCTTGGTCAGGATCAGTCTAGGTGGTCATTTACCATGAGGGGTACTATCTTCCTAATAGATTCTCCACCAATGTGCCAATTTTTCTTCTCTATTTTAGAACCTTTGTGCCCACCTTCAAGGGTTTAAATTCTTTGTCAATGTTCCCAACTATTTTGACCCTAGTCCATCTCTGGTATTCAGTGCCAAAGAAGGATCTCCTGAGGTAAGTAGATGACCTTTGACAACCATTGTTCTCTATGATCGGAGACAATCACGTCCTGCTTTGTGACAGGAAGTGACATCATAAGGGGTTGGGCTATGCACAGGAGGAAGGTCTATGTAAATTAATGTGTCTAATATAGAGGGCCTGTTAATGGATCCTTTCTTAGACATGTCTGGCACTTGACTCCTTATAGACATGAAGGTGGTGGTCACCCACCTAACCTTCTGGGCCCCTGTTTTTTACACTAGCCCATAGAGTTCAATGGTTTGTTGGGCTGGTCTGTCCCTGCCACTTAGCGGTTTGTTACCCCAATCTGTTCCTTGTGTTCGAGGGCACAAGGCTGATTCTTATGCACAAACTCAATTCCCAAAAAGTTGGGACTCTGTGTAAAATGGAAATAAATGTAAATAACAGAATGAAATGATTTGTAAATCTTAATGCCCCATATTTTTTTCACAATAGATCATAGAACACACATCAGATGATGAAAGTGAGACATTTTACCGTATCCTTTAGAACTTCATGGCAGCAACGCATCTCAAAAAAGTTGGGACAGACCATGTCTACCATTGTGTAGCCTGGGAGGTGAGGAGTCCAATTGGTGGACTTGTGAGAGAGGAATGTTGTCCTATTCTTGTCTGATGTAGGGTTCTTGCTGCTCAACAGTCAAGGGTCTTCTTTGCTGGATTTTTTTTTCCACTGGTGGTTGGTCTTGGCTGCAGGTGGCAAGTTCTGCACCCGGACTCTTCTTCTGAGAAGCTATGCTGTTGTGATGGATGCAGTATGTGGTGTAGCATTGTCTTATTGAAAGAGACTTCTGGATCGGAGCACTGATAGTGCCTTCCCACGCTGTAGACATTAATGTAACTATCAGAGATGCAGGATCTTATACTGTGCTCTGATAACAAGCTGGATGGTCCCTTTCCTCTAGAGTCCACAGACCACGGCATCCGTGGTTCCCAAAAAGAATTTCACATTTTAAATCATCTGACCACAGAACGGTTTCTACATTTTGACTCAGTCCGTTTAAAATAAGCTTTGGCCCCTGCAGTGATTTCCAGTACAGAATCTGCCTGGTGCAGTGCCACCTGAGGGCCTGTAGATCATGAGCCTCCAATACTGACCATCAGTCCATGGAGTTCTCCAGATTCTCTGGATCTTTTAGTGATATTATGTCCTTTAGATGGAGGGATATCCAAAGTCTTAGGTGCAGTTTTTCGCTGGTGGCTTAGTTGCAGATTATTCCTCTTACTGTTTTTTTTTTATTAATACCTACTTATCATACTTACTTTTCAACTTTTGTTGCACCTGTACCAACTTTTTTGAGATGCATTGCTGCCATCAAGTCCTAAATGAGTTACGTTTTTTCATGAAATGGTCTCCCCTTCGTCATCTGATTTGTTCTATGGTCTATTGTGGCTATAATATGGGTCTATCAGATATTACAAATCATCGCTTTCTGTTTTTATTCACAATTTTACACAGCGCCCCAATCTTTTTGGAATTGGTGTTGTAGATGATCAGGGCAGGACGGTGAAAACAGAGAACTTGTCACTTGACAGCCGCTCCACTTCATATAAACGGGATACCCTCAGGGGCCCCTATGGTTGCAGTGTAAAGAAAGCCCTAGAGCAGTGATGGCTAACCTTGGCATTCCAGCTGTGGTAAAACTACAACTCCCAAGATGCCCCGCTTGCTTGGCTGCTCTCAGAACCCTATAGAAATAAATGGAGCATGCTGGGAGTCGAAGTTTCACCACAGCTGGAGTGCCAAGGTTAGCCATCACTGCCCTAGAGGCAAAGATCATCATTAAATGGGTTGTGACATGATATCAACACAGGATAGGGGCTGAGCATCTGATCGATGATGGGGTGGGGGGTCCGACCACTAGGACCCCCGTGAATCACGAGTACGGAGAACGAAGCGGCTGTTCCATTCATTCTCTATGGGACTTAGGGCTCTGTGTGTGGAATCCGCTGCATGAAAGAGAGCCAAGCCCGGTTCCGGACAGCAGAGACACGGAGCGCTAACATGATTGATGCCCCTCTGTGATCTTTTTACTACAAAATCACGGTGACATCTTTATCTCTCTGTGATTTTGTAGTAAAAAGATCACAGAGAGGCAAAGAGCATTGCCAATCATGTTAGCGCTCCGTGACTCTGCTGTCCGGAACCGGGCTTAGCTCTCTTTCGCGCAGCGGATTACCCGCACGGCATCCGCTCGTGTGAAAGACCCCTTAAGGAGATAGGCCGACTAGAGCGGAGGACGTGCTGACCCATTTATCCAGGGGACCCCAGTGATTGGAGGTGGTCTAGCGGTGGGACCCTCACCAATCAGATGATATCATCTGATCAGTTGACATCATAGCACAACCCCTTTAATGATTACGTCTATGGTACTAAACACTGGGACGTCCACAGGCGACAGGGGGCTTCATCACAAAGACCAGAGTGGCCCACCCCCAACATTATGGTGCTGGAGTACGCCACCATGTTCTTGGTGTCCCCCCTTCCTTGCTTGCCACAGGTTCTTATCACCCAGTAGCAAAAGGGATGGGACCAACCGAGCGCAGAGCCCCCTCTCTCCTGGGGTCCTCTAGCAGCTGCCTGGTCTGCCTCTACACCCTTGCAATGTTTCCTCGCTCGCTCTGGATAAACATGCACTAAGCTCGTTGGGCCACGGATGGGGAATCAGAGGGCTCGCCCCATAAACTTGGTCCCGGCCCTGTGTCCGTCTCGTTTCCAGGCTCCGTCGCTGCCGCGTTCTCAGCTGGAATCACAACAGTTACGTGACAGTAATCAGCCGGGGACGGCGCGGGATCTGCTGCTATGCAGCGCATTTTTAAATAGCCTGTGTCTATTTTAGGAGAATGCAGCAAAATCGCCCTTGTTGCAGCTATTTTAATCCAGGAGACAAAAGGCTGATGCTGCTCGTCACTGCCACACGTCTGGGCGACGCTCCTCGTCCGATGCGAGCAGTTCGTCCCTGGACAGAGCAATCTCAGTATCCGCTTTTCCCAATGCAAATTAGTATTGCGGCTTAAGGAACAGGCAGAGGTGGATTTAAAGGGGACCTGTCCCCGGGAGACGTTCTTGCTACATTTATATTATACTTTATAAAACTGGACCAATGGGCACATCTGTACCTAATAAAATGCCCCCCTGAAAGGCACATTTTGGGTTAAAAGATATTAACTCCGCCCCCTAACTTCTTAAACCAGTGGCACGGGGCAGTGTGTCATGTGACCACTCTTGGCTTTGCTGATTGGCACAGAGGGGAGGGGCATGTGCCAATTTGCTAATTCGTAGGCTCGGTGCTGCCCTCTAGTTCAGCATTACTGGGGCCTCTGTAACGCCCCAGTAGCGGCATTACCACTTCTGCACCTCACTACTATCTCTAATGGTCTAATATCATGTCGTCTGTGTATTTACTCCAAGTCCTTCATGATGTGCATTTCCTATTTTGCAATGGTTTTGTTCAAATGCATTATGCCTGGTTCACCAGCAGGTGGCAGCATAAACGGCAGAGCTACAGGTACAGAGAATGAACCCCACTGTGGTGTGGTGGGCGTGTCCCATTTCCTGCAGGAAGGGGGGGGCGGGGACCAGTTAGTTCCAGTTTAAGTCTTCCCTAGACAGGGGAAGCCTGTGCAGCAGGTGCACGCCCCTATTGGACGTGCCTTACGTAAGCCAGCTGGAGCACCCTCAGCTCAGCTGGATATGGAGGCAGAAGCTTAGAGCCTCAGGAGCCAGGAGAGGAAGACTCCCTGGTATAGCAGAATTCTGAGTCAGACTACAACCCCCCTTGTCATTGCTTCGGAGCCAACACCTGGGGTTCAGCGTATCCAGGTAGGAGCACCATGACACGTGCACCAACATTAAGGGACATTTAGGCAACCCTACACCGCACTGGCATTCCTACACCTGGGTACCCTCTACTACATCACTAAGAGGGGCCCTATGTCCCTTTAAGGGACATAGTCGCAGCTTCACAACCCTATTTTTAAAATCCACCATTTTTTTCGCTGCCGTTTTTAATATTAATTTTAATCAACCCGGACCCTTCATAAAAATGAATTGCGCGTGCTGCCGAGTGATTTAATATAGCAATCACCCTGCCTCCTGCGTAACGTAAGGTGCGGCGCGGCAGCATCTATCAGGAAGGCGTCCTCGGCGAGGCAGACGGGGTTAATTCTTGCGGCTATGCTCGGATTCATAACTTAGCAGGCGCCCGCTTGTAATCCTAAATCTATCTGACTCCTGCCGCACGGATTTATGATTCGCTCCGGCTATTTTCTATTATCTGCGCGGCAGATCTCCAAGTGCTGGGGCTGCAGTTCTAGGTTAACCCTGTGAACCACCTGGGACGGACGCCGCCAGCGCCACTGAGTAAGCGGGCAGTAAACGCGAAAAGACATTTTCAAAAATAAGATATATATATAAAAAAAAAAAAAAATTATATATATATATATATATATATATATATATATATACACACAGTGCCTTGCAAAAGTATTCACCCCCCCTTGACTTTTTTTTTGTGTTTTGTTACATTACAGCCTTAAGTTCAATGTTTTGTTAATCTGAATTTTATGTGATGGATCAGAACACAATAGTCTAAGTCGGTGAAGTGAAAAGAGAAAAATATACAAATAAAACTATTGTTCAGAAATAGAAAACAGAATATTGTTATGTGCGTATGTATTCACCCCCTTTGTTAGGAAGCCCATACAAAGCTCTGGTGCAACCAATTACCTTCAGAAGTCACATAATTAGTGAAATGATGTCACCTGTGTGCAATCTAAGTGTCACATGATCTGTCATTACATATACACACCAGAGGCTGCAACACCTAAGGAAGAGGCATCACTAACCAAACACTGCCATGAAGACCGAGGAACTCTCCAAACAGGTAAGGGGCAATGTTGTTGAGAAGTACAAGTCAGGGTTAGGTTATAAAAAAATACCCAAATCTGTGATGATCCCCAGGAGCACCATCAAATCTATCATAACAAAATGAAAAGAACGTGGCACAACAGCAAACCCGCCAAGAGACGGCCGGCCACCAAAACCACGGACCGGGCAAGGAGGGCATTAATCAGAGAGGCAGCACCGAGACCTAAGGTAACCCTGGAGGAGCTGCAGAGACTGGAGGATCTGTCTATAGGACGACAATCAGCCGTACGCTCCATAGAGTTGGGCTTTATGGCAGAGCGGCCAGAAGAAACCCATTACTGTCAGCTAAAAACAAAAAGGCGCGTTGTGAGTTTGGGAAAAGGCCTGTGGGAGACTCCCAAAATGTATGGAGGAAGGGGCTCTGGTCTGAGGAGACTCAAAATGTATGGAGAAAGGTGCTCTGGTCTGAGGAGACTCAAAATGTATGGAGAAAGGTGCTCTGGTCTGAGGAGACCCAAAATGTATGGAGGAAGGGGCTCTGGTCTGAGGAGACCCAAAATGTATGGAGGAAGGGGCTCTGGTCTGAGGAGACCCAAAATGTATGGAGGAAGGGGCTCTGGTCTGAGGAGACCCAAAATGTATGGAGGAAGGGGCTCTGGTCTGAGGAGACCCAAAATGTATGGAGGAAGGGGCTCTGGTCTGAGGAGACCCAAAATGTATGGAGAAAGGTGCTCTGGTCTGAGGAGACCCAAAATGTATGGAGAAAGGTGCTCTGGTCTGAGGAGACCCAAAATGTATGGAGGAAGGGGCTCTGGTCTGAGGAGACCCAAAATGTATGGAGGAAGGGGCTCTGGTCTGAGGAGACCCAAAATGTATGGAGGAAGGGGCTCTGGTCTGAGGAGACCCAAAATGTATGGAGGAAGGGGCTCTGGTCTGAGGAGACCCAAAATGTATGGAGGAAGGGGCTCTGGTCTGAGGAGACCCAAAATGTATGGAGAAAGGTGCTCTGGTCTGAGGAGACCCAAAATGTATGGAGGAAGGGGCTCTGGTCTGAGGAGACCCAAAATGTATGGAGGAAGGGGCTCTGGTCTGAGGAGACCCAAAATGTATGGAGGAAGGGGCTCTGGTCTGAGGAGACCCAAAATGTATGGAGGAAGGGGCTCTGGTCTGAGGAGACCCAAAATGTATGGAGGAAGGGGCTCTGGTCTGAGGAGACCCAAAATGTATGGAGGAAGGGGCTCTGGTCTGAGGAGACCCAAAATGTATGGAGGAAGGGGCTCTCGTCTGAGGTGACCCAAAATGTATGGAGGAAGGGGCTCTGGTCTGAGGAGACCCAAAATGTATGGAGAAAGGTGCTCTGGTCTGAGGAGACCCAAAATGTATGGAGGAAGGGGCTCTGGTCTGAGGAGACCCAAAATGTATGGAGGAAGGGGCTCTGGTCTGAGGAGACCCAAAATGTATGGAGGAAGGGGCTCTGGTCTGAGGAGACCCAAAATGTATGGAGGAAGGGGCTCTGGTCTGAGGAGACCCAAAATGTATGGAGGAAGGGGCTCTGGTCTGAGGAGACCCAAAATGTATGGAGGAAGGGGCTCTGGTCTGAGGAGACCCAAAATGTATGGAGGAAGGGGCTCTGGTCTGAGGAGACCCAAAATGTATGGAGGAAGGGGCTCTGGTCTGAGGAGACCCAAAATGTATGGAGGAAGGGGCTCTGGTCTGAGGTGACCCAAAATGTATGGAGAAAGGGGCTCTGGTCTGAGGAGACCCAAAATGTATGAAGAAAGGTGCTCTGGTCTGAGGAGACCCAAAATGTATGGAGGAAGGGGCTCCGGTCTGGGGAGACCCAAAATGTATGGAGGAAGGGGCTCTGGTCTGAGGAGACCCAAAATGTATGGAGGAAGGGGCTCTGGTCTGAGGTGACCCAAAATGTATGGAGGAAGGGGCTCTGGTCTGAGGAGACCCAAAATGTATGGAGGAAGGGGCTCTGGTCTGAGGAGACCCAAAATGTATGGAGGAAGGGGCTCCGGTCTGGGGAGACCCAAAATGTATGGAGGACGGGGCTCTGGTCTGAGGAGACTAAAATTGAACTTTTCAGCCATGAAAGAAAACGCTATGTCTGGCGCAAACCCAACACATCACATCACCCAAAGAACACCATCCCACAGTGAGACATGATGGGGGCAGCATTATACTGGGGGATGGGACTGGGAAACTGGTCAGAGCTGAGGGAAAGATGGATGGTGCTAAATACAGGGATATCCTTCAGCAGAACCTGCCCCACTCTGTGCGTGATCTGAGGCTAGGACGGAGGCTCACCTTCCAGCAGGACAATGACCCCAAACACACGGCTAAAGCAACACTGGAGGGGTTTAAGGGGAAACATGTAAATGTGTTGGAATGGCCGAGTCACAGCCCAGATCTCAATCCAATAGAAGATCTGTGGTCAGACGTAAAGATTGCTGTTCACAAGTGCAAACATCCGACCTGAAGGAGCTGGAGCAGTTCTGCAAGGAGGAAAGGGCGACAATCCCAGAGGTGAGATGTGGCGACTGCTCATAGAGACTTATCCAAAGCCACTTGGAGCTGTGATTACCGCAGAAGGCGGCTCTACAAAGTACTGACTTCAGGGGGGTGAATAGTTCTGCACATTGACTTTTTCTGTTATTTTGTCCTATTTGTGTTTGTTGCACAATAATAATAAAAACAAACATCTTCTCAGTTGTCGGATGTTCTGTAATTACATGATGCAAATCCTCAAACAATCCATGATAATTCCAGGATGTGAGGCAACAAAACAGGAAAAAGTCAAGGGGGTGAATACTTTTGCAAGGCACTGTAAGTAATGTGGGAAAGCTGGGTTTCAACCAATATGGCTGCCGCAGGTTTCCTCCTCGCCTCCTGTTTACGCCGCATCCTATGGAGAGGGGAACAACGGCCTGTATAACAGAGCTCTCTAGCCGTTCCTTCTGTGTAGCTGAGCTCAGTCTGCGGTGTAGCGTCCGGTGTGAACACTACATCACAGGGTCACCGGTGTCCCCTCCGTACTCACGTTTTCTGGAGACGAGTATTCGGGAAGGGGCCCCTCTGGCACATCCATATCTAGCAGGAAAAAGGGAACAAAACATGAAATATACTCCACAATATAATAATAATGATGCATAACCGCTCATTGATTTAACAAATATATATCCTGTCAGAATCGTGCTGTATCAGCCTCCACTGTGACCGATGGTCGACGCCTTCTACCAGCTGAGAAGCAAAGTCCCCAGAATGTCCAGGGGCTCCCGAAAACAGGCAGACCTTCAGTCCCCGGGGCTGAGCTCTCTTCCCCCCCCCCCTACTCCCTGATGTCTGCAGTTCAGAGGTCTGGGTTCTATATTTAGGGGTCTGGTCTGGGGTCTGTATTTCAGGGGTCTGGTCTGGGGTCTGTATTTCAGGGGTCTGGTCTGCGGAGTATATCAAGGGTCTGTATTTTGGGGTCTGGTCTGGGGTCTGTATTCAGGGATCTTGTCTGGGGTCTGTATTTCAGGGGTCTGGTCTCCGGAGTATATCAAGGGTCTGGATTTCGGGGGTCTGGTCTGGGGTCTGTATTTCAGGGGTCTTGTCTGGGGTCTGTATTTCAGGGGTCTGGTCTGGGGTCTGTATTTCAGGGGTCTGGTCTGGGGTCTGTATTTCAGGGGTCTGGTCTGGGGTCTGTATTTCAGGGGTCTGGTCTGGGGTCTGTATTTCAGGGGTCTTATCTGGGGTCTGTATTTCAGGGGTCTTGTCTGGGGTCTGTATTTCAGGGGTCTTGTCTGGAGTCTGTATTTCAGAGATCTGGTCTGGGGTCTGTATTTCAGGGGTCTTGTCTGCGGAGTATATCAGGGGTCTGTATTTTGGGGGTCTGGTCTGGGGTCTGTATTCAGGGGTCTGGTCTGTATTCAGGGGTCTGGTCTGTATTTCAGGGGTCTTGTCTGGGGTCTGTATTTCAGGGGTCTTGTCTGGGGTCTGTATTTTAGGGATCTGGTCTGGGGTCTGTATTTCAGGGGTCTTGTCTGCGGAGTATATCAGGGGTCTGTATTTTGGGGGTCTTGTCTGGGGTCTGTATTTCAGGGATCTGTATTTTGGGGGTCTGGTTTAGGGTCTGTATTTCAGGGGTCTATATTTCAGGGTTCTGGGGTCTGTATTTAGGGGTCCGGTCTGGGCTCTGTATTCCTTTTGAGGTGTGGATGTTTGGGGTCACCGCACTACTTGTGATTAAAAAGCTGGGGGGGGGTCCTATATAAGTGGGCGGGGCATGCAGTAACGTGTCATGGTTGAGCACCAATATTATATAGCACATACAATCTATATCTGGATGAACAGAGCACCGAGGCTTCCAGCATAACCCTGCAGACCTGCTCCCACCAGCCCCAAGTATAATCTAACCCGATAAACCACCACCTGCTGGGGAATGACTGAATCCCTGCAGGACGAGGTACCTGCTCCCGGGCGGCTGCGAACTCGAGTTCTCCTTCTGTCAGATTCCCGGCGAGTTGTCTGGACTGTCCTCTAGCGGCCGCCGTAGTGTGGACGCTCAGCCCGTCACCATGACGACCGTTCACAGTAGGAAATCACCGATGCGATCATGTGACAACGCTCGGTCGTCCTAGCAACAGATTAACACGCCTACACTGCGAAGCATTTCTTTGCTGAAAAGTCCACTGGCGGCTTCCGTCCGTAAGACGCTGAGCTCGTCACCATGACGACGGGGAGCGGAGCGCTTGGTAACGCTCAGTCGCCATGGTAACAAAGTAAAACCTGATCTTCTAGCCGAAATGTTTAATTACAAATAAAGCAAATCACAAATTTCTATTTTTAGGGGTGAATCTTCAATTTTTGGGGGCCATGTGTGGGAGGCAGATGAAATTGGGTGGAGCTTATGCATGGCACCTCATGTCCCATATACACATGGCTGCCATTAGTAACGATATCTTTCCTTAACGAACAGGCTCCATAGGAGTAACAGTTACATAATATTTTGCACAATAAGCATCATTTATGGTTAATTTAACCCCTTAACGACATGGCATATTTTGGTCCTTCAGGAAGCGCACATTTTTGTTTCGTTTTATCCTTAACGCATTACGATCATTTTTTACATTTTCCCAGTGCATACTTACCACTATTTCAATTTTAAAAAAATGCATACATTTAGGCCCTGCCCCATACTACTTTTGGGTGTAGGGTTGCTACCTTTCCCAACAAAAAAATACCGGCCAAGTTAAGCCTGTTAAGTGGGCGTGGCGGGGGTTAAGTCGCTATCATACTTCGGCTCCCAATAATATTAATGCCCCTATTAGCACCCCCCAGAATTAATACTATCCACATTAGTGCCCCCAGTAATAGTAATGCCCCCATTAGTGCCCCCAGTAATAGTAATGCCCCCATTAGTGCCCCCAGTAATAGTAATGCCCCAATTAGTGCCCCCCAGTAACAGTATAACAAAGGAGAAACTTACCAGCTCCAGACTAAGTCCGAGAATATGCGCTGTCATAACATGCGCAATAAGAGGTATGGGTTTAATGATAGACAAGTCCAAGGACCTGCGCAATGATAGACAATGATGTCCTCACTCTCAAAGTGTTAGCACAAGCGCAACAGCTTAGGCCACTTTCACACTAGCGTTCGTCGGTCCGCTCGTGAGCTCCGTTTGAAGGGGCTCACGAGCGGACCCGAACGCAGCCGTCCAGCCCTGATGCAGTCTGAATGGAGCGGATCCGCTCAGACTGCATCAGTCTGGCGGCGTTCAGCCTCCGCTCCGCTCGCCTCCGCACGGACAGGCGGACAGCTGAACGCTGCTTGCAGCGTTCGGGTGTCCGCCTGGCCGTGCGGAGGCGTGCGGATCCGTCCAGACTTACAATGTAAGTCAATGGGGACGGATCCGTTTGAAGATGCCACAATATGGCTCAATCTTCAGGCGGATCCGTCCCCCATTGACTTTACATTGAAAGTCTGGACGGATCCGTCCGAGGCTATTTTCACACTTAGCTGTTATATGCTAAAATAATGCAGACGGATCCGTACTGAACGGAGCCTCCGTCTGCATTATTATGATCGGATCCGTTCAGAACGGATCCGATCGAACGCTAGTGTGAAAGTAGCCTCAATCTACCCCAGCGCAAGTTCCATCACATGCGCAGAAAAGATTCTATCCTTGCACGAATAGAAGTGCAATGACATGCGCAGTATAGATGGTAAAGATCGTTTGTTATTAAGTTCGCGCGCATGGGCAGAAGACATAGGGTTGCCACCTTTTCTTCAAGCCAAACCCGAACAGAAGGGAGGGAGGACCCCTTCCAGGCCCCACCCATGTCCCGCCTCCAGCCACACCCATGTCCAGCCTCCACCCCTGGTCGCTGTCGCACCGCGATTGTTACGCCCCTGATCCTGTCACTACAGAAATACAGCGCCCCATACCTCTTACATCCAGTGACGTCTCCTTTGATGTAAATGTTCTCTTTCCTCATCTTCTCCTTTCAGACCTTCAGACCAGACCACCATTTTGTCGCCATTTTTCGTCTCTGCAGTTTGACAACAACAAAAAAAATCTTAGTTTACTACTTTTCCATCATCCTCCCATCTTCTGGACAAATCATCCTACTTAGTTAGGAAAGAAGACGAATGAATCTTTTGATGTTTACAGAGGGAGAGGTTCTAAGTCAGGCTACTTTTACACTTGCGTGGGTTCCGCTTGTGAGTTCCGTTTGAAGGCTCTCACAAGCGGCCCCGAACAGATCTGTACAGCCCCAATGCATTCTGAGTGGATGCGGATCGCTCAGAATGCATCACTATGGCACCGTTTGGCCTCCGTTCCGCTCAGCAGGCGGACACCCGAACGCTGCTTGCAGTGTTCGGGTGTCCGCCTGGCCGTGCGGAGCCAAACGGATCCGTCCAGACTTACAATGTAAGTCAATGGGGACGGATCCGTTTGACATTGACACAATATGGTGCAATTTCAAACTGATCCGTCCCCCATTGACTTTCAATGCAAAGTCAGGACGGATCCGTCTGACTAACTTTTTTTCTGAAATATAATGCAGACGGATCCGCTCCGAACGCAAGTGTGAAAGTCGCCTCAGCTGTCTAAAATTAATACAAATAAGTCACAGGGGCCTGATGGCATACACCCAAAGCTATTAAAAGAGCTCAGCGGTGAACTAGCAAAACCATTAACAGATTTATTTAACCAATCACTGGCAACAGGAGTCGTCCCAGAAGATTGGAAATTAGCAAATGTTGTGCCCATTCACAAGAAAGGTAGTAGGGAGGAATCGGGCAACTATAGGCCAGTAAGCCTGACATCAATAGTGGGAAATTAATGGAAACCATACTTAAAGGAAACCTGTCACCGGGATTTTGCGCATAGAGCTGGGGACATGGGCTGCTAGATGGCCGCTAGCACATCTGCAGTACCCAGTCCCCATAGCTCTCTGCACTTTTATTGTGTTAAAAAAAGTTTTGATTGATATGCAAATGACCTGATATGTGTCCTGTATCCGGAGATGAGTCCAGCGGAAAGGAGCCCAGCACCGCCCCGCGTCCTCCGAATCTCCTCCTTGCTGGCTGACGTCACAGAGCTGGAGCGCCGAAATCTCGTGATGCGCGAACTAGCGCATGCGCAGTGTCGGCATCATGTTCATTCCCTGTGCTGGCATCAGCACAGGGAACAAACTACGCATGCGCTAGCTCGCGCATCGCGAGATTTCGGCGCTCCAGCTCTGTGACGTCAGCCAGCAAGGAGGAGATTCGGAGGACGCGGGGCGGTGCTGGGCTCCTTTCCGCTTGACTCATCTGCGGATACAGTGTAGTGTACGGGAGAGTAATACCCCGTCACTACTGAAGGGTCACTTGGGTACTGTCGTTCCCCCTGTATTTATGGGGAGGTTGGTATAGAACATCTTGTCAATGTACTGCTATGTATTTTCCTGTTACTGTGAAACGTGCATGTGCAGGCCGGCTAGGGTGTCATTCCAGCTCTGAGTCACTAGAGGGAGCTAGGTTATATAAGGCCCAGTCAGGAAGTAGTAAGGGGTCAGACAGTGGGAAGAGGAGTCAGAGATGATCCTGTGTCTGAGTCAAGGCCAGGCCATGGGCCCGTGAGAGGAGCGCAGGCCTGAAGCCTGCCGACTAGGAGAGGGTGTTATGGCCCTGTAACCGGGTTCCGGATCCAAGGAAAAGGTTCCCCTCCTGAGTCATCATCCATTGTAGCGGAAACATCATAAGCACCAGCCAGGACACGGAATACCACAGAGGCCGATCAGATAAAGCAAGAGGTACTCAAGATAACAGAGGAGGTACTATATAAAGACAGCTTCAAGGGTACGCCAGCTATAGGGCATTAGACCTTGGAGGATAAGTCACATGTTTCAGGACCAGTCAGGAATAGTGTGCAAGCCGCCTGTACTGCATCTCCTGTAATTAACACTCTGTAAAGAACATTGCTAAGACCGGCCATTCTGTACTTCTAAGAACCACCTGTATTCAAATTGAAACCAACTGTCTTTCATGGAACGACGCTTCCAACTGCGTCCATGTATGATTATAACTGATATTCAGTAAAGTTCCAGTTTTCGTTGGCTATCCTGTGCTTGCTTCATTCTTCTACAATACCATACACGGCGTGTCACCGTTTAATTGACACTGGCGTCACGAACTTTTAATCACCTGCCTGTTCCAGTATTTGCCCCGATTTGAAGACGACAGTGGATCCCAGGTTAGTGGGTAATCTGCACTACAAAGCCCAGCATACACTACTGACCCCCTGGGACACTGCATCGCTCTTTTTGGCGTCACGAACAGGATACGCATGCTTCTGAAGTGCAGAGAAGTGTGAACTGTGTGCTTTAATTACTCCACCACCGTATTATAAAGACTGTAACCTTTATTTCTAAAATCTGTGGATTACAATTGTGCCTGGGAGGAATCAAAGACGCTGTGCTGTGTTGCGCTACCCCCAGAGAGAAAATCGCATTTGTGGACTGTGTTTTATTGGACTTTTCATCATCCTGCTTGCTGTCAGTGAATTGCAGCATCAGGACATCTAAAATGGCTGCCGATGCCATGAGGCTTTTTACTGCGCCATCACGATGCACAGAGGCGCGAATATTTGGCGCCGAAACCCCCCAAGAAGAAGGAGGAGATTGCCCTGGAGCGCCACCCACCTTGAGGAGTGACGACGTGGCTGAGTTCCTTGGTGAGTTACGCCTGGGAGGCGGGCCTCAGATGGAGGTAGACCGGCCCAGTGAGTGGGAGGAGTCAGTGTCGACTCTGCACCCAGCGAGAAGAGAGATGGCGTGTGCTGCAGAGCTGGAAGTCGAGACCACGTGTGAGTGGGGCGCCACTCCACCGGACTTTCCGGAGTTGGGGCCATGGGACCCTCTAGCCTGGACGGCCACCCCCTGGGCCCAGGCCTCGGACTTGAGTATCACCCGTCCTGTGTCCCCACCGATCCGTCGCCGGCACGCGGAATGGCCGACTATCATGGCCGAATTGAGAGCCGCGGTGGCTAAGAAGAACACCAGCCGGAAAAAGCGGTTCGAGGAGATGGCCAAGTCCATCCAAGGGGACTCCTTTCCGGGTAAGCCCCAGCTAGAAAGGCGCCGCGGGATCGTGGTGTCCTTTGACAAAGAAAAAGGATACGGGTTCATCCAGGAGCTGGGAACTGGCCGGGACTTTTATGTGAACAGGCGGTCGGTGAAGCGGCACTACCTCCCGGAACATCTCCATAATCTGACCATGGGAGAAATAGTGGAGTATACCCCCGCCGAAAGCTTGCGGGGCCCATACGCTACGGCAGTCACTCGCCCGAAGGCGCCGGCTGAGACCTGGGACCTAAAGCAGGAAGAGACAGATCCGGGTGAGACAGAGGGAGTGAAAGTTGAATCGGCCCGAACCACCCACCGGCATAGCCAGGTGTACTTAAGTCCTGATGTCTTCTGGGAGCCCATCGTGCTGCAGGGGCTAGAGGAACGATATCCCCCTCCTGATGCGGTGAGGCGGGAAGAAGAGAAGGAGCGGCTGGACAGCTGCCAGCGGGCGGAAGAATGTGCGGAGGCCCGACGTCAAGCAGCGGCTGCCACCGGAACCCCAGCAAGCACTGTCACTGAACCTCCGGTACCCCCGACGACCTGCACTAAAGCTGACCTAGAGACCCTACGCAAGAGAGTGTATTGGGTGGCGGACCTCGGGTGCGCAGGAGGCGTGCGGTGGTTCCCGTTTCCTAGGACGGATGCCGAAATGGAGGCCATGAAGGACAAGCCTCCCCCTCTAAAGATTGTCAGAGGAGATGGTTTCCAGATGTGGCCGGCCTTGCCTGAACAGTTGCTACAGGTGCCGTTCATTGACTCATCATCAGAGGAAGAATATGACACCCGCTTGTAAGTAGGCCTTTCTTCCTTTCCGTCTCTCTAATGGCCGTTTAGTCCCTCCGGTTGGCAGAGCTGGTCAAGCTTGCTGCCAGTTATACACGGCCGGTGGCATTCTAACTGAATAATGGTGCCACTGTATACCACTGCTTCCAGCTGCCCTTGTTATGTTTGGGACATCCGGTCTGCTGCTAATATCCCAGTTGTGCCTTTAGCTTTGCACCATTTTACCCCTTTTTACCCCCATTTCAGGTTGAAAAGACATTTTTATGTCAGCACTATTTTAAAGGGTAAACAGGACTTGCCAGGATAACAAGGCCCTGGTATTGTCTGAGTCCTGTATTGTCATTTTATATATGTGCTGCTGACAGTATTTAGTAACCGTTTTTTTTTATTCACGTCTAAGTGCCCAGAGATGGACTTCCCATGTGCAAGCCTCTGAGATGTTGATATTGCTAGGGACTTATTTATTGTCATGGACTATCCTGGTTCTTTAAACATCTCGCTGTGCCAGGTCAGCGCCCCCGTTTCACTCATTATCCTGAGAAGAAGAGAACGACGCCCCTTGTCACCGCACTTCACCTTTGCCAATTGGGTCTGATAAGAGTGTAAATGACATATCTGTATGCATGCATGTGTCTTTCTCTATTTCAGGTCATGATTCCAGTTGGGCGGGCCCTGATGGAGTACGAGGTCGTACTCAGCTTAAAGCAGCGGGGTATGTAGTGTACGGGAGAGTAATACCCCGTCACTACTGAAGGGTCACTTGGGTACTGTCGTTCCCCCTGTATTTATGGGGAGGTTGGTATAGAACATCTTGTCAATGTACTGCTATGTATTTTCCTGTTACTGTGAAACGTGCATGTGCAGGCCGGCTAGGGTGTCATTCCAGCTCTGAGTCACTAGAGGGAGCTAGGTTATATAAGGCCCAGTCAGGAAGTAGTAAGGGGTCAGACAGTGGGAAGAGGAGTCAGAGATGATCCTGTGTCTGAGTCAAGGCCAGGCCATGGGCCCGTGAGAGGAGCGCAGGCCTAAAGCCTGCCGACTAGGAGAGGGTGTTATGGCCCTGTAACCGGGTTCCGGATCCAAGGAAAAGGTTCCCCTCCTGAGTCATCATCCATTGTAGCGGAAACATCATAAGCACCAGCCAGGACACGGAATACCACAGAGGCCGATCAGATAAAGCAAGAGGTACTCAAGATAACAGAGGAGGTACTATATAAAGACAGCTTCAAGGGTACGCCAGCTATAGGGCATTAGACCTTGGAGGATAAGTCACATGTTTCAGGACCAGTCAGGAATAGTGTGCAAGCCGCCTGTACTGCATCTCCTGTAATTAACACTCTGTAAAGAACATTGCTAAGACCGGCCATTCTGTACTTCTAAGAACCACCTGTATTCAAATTGAAACCAACTGTCTTTCATGGAACGACGCTTCCAACTGCGTCCATGTATGATTATAACTGATATTCAGTAAAGTTCCAGTTTTCGTTGGCTATCCTGTGCTTGCTTCATTCTTCTACAATACCATACACGGCGTGTCACCGTTTAATTGACACTGGCGTCACGAACTTTTAATCACCTGCCTGTTCCAGTATTTGCCCCGATTTGAAGACGACAGTGGATCCCAGGTTAGTGGGTAATCTGCACTACAAAGCCCAGCATACACTACTGACCCCCTGGGACACTGCAAGGACTCATATCAGGTTCATTTGCATATCAATCAAAACGGTTTTTTAACACAATAAAAGCACACAGAGCTATGGGGACTGGGTATTGCAGATGTGCTAGCGGCCATCTAGCAGCCCATGTCCCCAGCTCTATGCGCAAAATCCAGGTGACAGGTTTCCTTTAAGGAGAGGATTGTGGAACATCTAAAATCCCATGGATTGAAAGATGAAGAACAGCATGGGGAGATCATGTCAAACTAATCTTATAGATGGGTGACTAAAATAATAGATGGAGGAGGTGCAGTAGTCATCGCCTATCTGGACTTTAGTAAGGCTTTTGATACTGTCCCACATAGAAGGCTTATCAATAAATTGCAGTCTTTGGGCTTGGACTCCCATATTGTTGAATGGATTAGGCAGTGGCTGAGGGACAGGCAACAGAGGGTTGTAGTCAATGGAGTATATTCAGACCAAGGTCTTGTTACCAGTGGGGTACCTCAGGGATCTGTTCTGGGACCCATATTGTTTAATATCTTTATCAGCGAAATTGCAGAAGGCCTCGATGGTAAGGTGTGTCTTTTTGCTGATGACACAAAGATTTGTAACAGGGTTGATGTTCCTGGAGGGATACACCAAATGGAAAAGGTTTTAGGAAAACTAGAGGAATGGTCAAAACTCTGGCAACTGAAATTTAATGTGGATAAGTGCAAGATAATGCACCTGGGGCATAAAAACCCAAGAGCAGAATATAAAATCAGTGATACAGTCCTAACCTCAGTATCTGAGGAAAGGGATTTAGGGGTCATTATTTCAGAAGACTAAGGCCCCTTTCACACGGGCTAGTATTCCGCGCGGATGCCATACGTAATGCGGTGCGATTTTCACGCACGGTTGCTAGGAGACAATCGGGATGGAGACCCGATCATTATTATTTTCCCTTATAACATGGTTATAAGGGAAAATAATAGCATTCTGAATACAGAATGCATAGTACAATAGCGCTTAGTCCACTTGATCGCGCAGCCCGGCATCTCCTTCTGTCTCCTTTGCTGAACAGGACCTGGGGTGAGCATTAATTACATGAACAGGACCTGTGGTGACGTCACTCCGGTCATCACATGTTCCATCACATGATCCATCACCATGGTAAAAGATCATGTGACGGACCATGTGATCACAGGTCCTGTTCATGTAATTAATGCTCACCCCAGGTCCTGTTCACTGTTCAGCAAAGGAGACAGAAGGAGATGCCGGCTACACGAGCAAGTGGACTAAGGTGAGTTAAATCATTTTTAATTTTTTTTTAACCCCTCCAGCGCTATTTGACTATGCATTCTGGTTATAAGGGAAAATAATACAATCTACAGACCCCCGATCCCAAGCCCGAACTTCTGTGAAGAAGTTCGGGTTTGGGTACCAAACATGCGCAATTTTTTTCATGCGAGTGCAAAACGCATTACAATGTTTTGCACTCGCGCAGAAACATTGCGGGTGTTCCTGTAACGCACCCGCACATTTTCCCGCAACGCCCGTGTGAAAGGGGCCTTAAAGATAGGCAGACAATGTCATAGAGCAGCAGGAGATGCTAGCAGAATGCTGGGGTGTATAGGGAGAGGCATTACCAGTAGACAGAGGGAGGTGCTCATGCCGCTCTACAGAGCACTAGTGAGACCTAATTTGGAGTAATGTGCTCAGTACTGGAGACCATATCTCCAGAAGGATATTGATACTTTGGAGAGAGTTCAGAGAAGAGCTACTAAACTGGTCCATGGATTGCAGGATAAAACTTACCAGGAAAGATGAAAGGACCTTAACATGTAGAGCTTGGAAGAAAGAAGAGACAGAGGGGAGATGATAGAGACTGCTAAATACATAAAGGGAATCAACAAGGTAAAAGAGGAGAGAAGAAAACTGCTACAAGAGGACATAGTTTTAAATTAGAGGGGCAAAGGTTTAAAAGTAATATCAGGAAGGATTACTTTACTGAGAGAGTAGTGGATGCATGGAATAGCTTTCCTGCAGAAGTGGTAGCTGCAAATACAGTGGAGGAGTTTAAGCATGCATGGGATAGGCATAAGGCCATCCTTCATATAAGATAGGGCCAGGGGCTATCCATAGTATTCAGTATATTGGGCAGACTAGATGGGCCAAATGGTTCTTATCTGCCGACACATTCTAGGTTTCTATGTTACTACCCCCAATACGATACTGCAGAAACAGATAAATCCCCTGATAATACTAGTACCACACAGAGCCCCCCTTATAAAATACCCCTTCTTTGTGGCCTCAGTAGAAGCCCCCAAATAATGTGCCAGTAAGAAGTGCCCCCCATAGACGCCCCCCCATGTGTGAGTAAGAAGTGCCTCATTTCTCTCCCCCCCAATATGTGTCAGTATCAAGTGCCTCTTCCCCCCCCCCTTCCCTTACATGTGTCAGTATCAAGTGCCTCATTTCTCCCCCCCCCCCCCCCATATGTGTGTTCCGCACCCTTACTGTTCATATTGCACAGTAACGGACAAGAATAGGACATGATATATTTTTTTTTGTGGGGCCTCGAAACGGAGCAACGAATGCGGACAGCACACGTAGTGCTTTCTGCATCTTTTGCAGCCCCATTGAAGTGAATGGGTCCGCACCCGAGCCGCAAAAACTGCGGCTCGGATGCGGACCCGAAAAACGGTCGTGTGCATGAGGCCTAAGGATGAGAAGTTAGTAACACATGTAACTTAGAGATAATCACTGGTCCTCTGGACCATTTGTAAATAATCATTGTTTAAGGCCTTATGCACACGGCCGTTGTTTTGGTCGGCTCGGATTCGGACCCATTCACTTCAATGGGGCCGCAAAAGATGCGGACAGCACTCCGTGTGCTGTCCGCCTCCATTGCTCCGTTCCGTGGCCCCGCAAAAAAAATATAACATGTCCTATTCTTGTCCGCGCTTTGCGGACAAGAATAGGCAATTATATGTAAAGATTGTCCGTGGCGTTCCGCAAATTGCGGAACGCGCACGGACGCCATCCGTGTTTTGCGGATCCGCAATTTGCGGACCGCAAAACACACCACGGTCGTGTGCATGCGGCCTAAGTGTCTCAACATGTGTGAAAGGGTCAGTTTTGGCAATTCATACCCCAGTAACAGTAATGCCCACATCAGTGCACCCCAGAATTATTGCCTCCCAGTAATAGTAATGTACCCAATAGTGCCCTTTAGGAAAAATAAGGAAGAATAATGCCCCCAGTTGGAATAATGCCCCCATTAGTGTCCCCCAGCAAGAATAATGCCTCCATTAGTTCCCCCCAGGAAGAATAATGCCCCCCATTAGTGCCCCCAGTAAGAATAATGCCGCCTTCTCTGCTTCTGCCCAAAAAAAAAAAGCTCAGGATAGGACCTGCCTCCAACATGATGACATCTCACAGGTCCTGTCCTCCAGTCAGCAGTGCGAGCAAATGGAGGAGGTGAGTGCTTTTTTTTTTAACGTGGGGGGGAGGTAAGGGCTGTACTAATGAGGGCTCCGCAATGGAAGCGCTCATTAGTAACACGAAAATTACCGGTACCGGCAGAGCCACTACAATACCAGCCTTGCCACTAAAATACCAGCCTTGCCAGTGAGATACCAGCCGGGTGGCAACCCTATTTGGGTGAGGTTTGCATTAATCCCGCCCCTCAATTATTGACACAAAATTCGGACTGTTGGCGCACTTACGATGTAGTCATATGAGGGCTTGTTTTTTGCTCTGCTCCATTTACAAAGCGACTCGCACAATTGCCAAAATTCCCAAATTTTCGATGACAATCCAGGCGAATTTGGCTTGTCTCAGCCCCAAAAATGGGCAGGGCTTTTTTTTTAACTCCGCCCAGAAGTGGCCATTACTGGACTGGTTTGGTGCGTGCTGCCTGGTGCGGGGCTTAGATTCCCAAATGTGTTGGTTAGTATGGACTGAAGAAGAGGTCATCAATATCAGATCGGTGGGGGTCGACACCCAGCATCCCCAGCGATCAGCCGGTTGACGTCACGTCCGCCGGTCACATGACGCTTCTGCAACTCCGTCCCATTCAAGTGATTGGGATGGAGCTGCAATACCGAGCACGGCCACTATGCAATGCACGGCGCTGTGCTTGGCTGTTGCCCCTTCAATCTGTTAATCGAGGACCCCTGCCGATCTGATGCCGGATCAATCATCAGTATTTAAACCCCTTTAAGTAGGTCAGTAGGTCGGCTTGGACCTGCGGAGAGAAGCTGCAGTTGCCCCGTACAGTATGTCTGACACAACGCAGACTGCAGACACTAGTCCCGAAAACACAGCGCCATTCCAGAGAGAGCAGAAACCGGCCCCCATTCCCTTTATCTGTCTCAGCCGTGCTCCGGCGCCATATCAGCCCATTAAACCGATACCGGTGGTTCTGATTGGTCCATCCGGGGTGCGTCGGCTTCAAACCCCTTTCCTCTCGGGCCCCGTCCCGCTAATGTCTATCATTGTAAGTAGAATTTCTCTGGGCGGTTGGTGCTAATCCGTGTAATGAAGGTGCATTAGTTAATGAGCCCGGTAATCCCTGCGGACTGAACACGCTCCGCTCATCACCGAGGTCAAGATGGAGGGCAGATGTCAAGCACATCTGGATTAGGGGATTATTACTGCATCCTGTCCAGATTGTGTAATCGTTGTCCTAGAGTCGTCCTCTCCGGACAGGGAAAGCCGCTGTATCAGCACCCATAGGAGCTGTCACTAGGGTTGCCACCTTTCCCAGCAAAAAATACCGGCCATGTCAAGCCACACCCCAAAGGGGGTGTGGTTGTGGGGCGTGGCTTAACATGGGGCGTTAAGTCGCTGTCATACTGTGGCTCCCAATAATATTAATGCCCCCATTAGTGCCCCTTTGAATTAATACTGTACACATTAGTGCCCCCCAGAAATATTAATGCCCCCATTAGTACCCCCCAGTAAGAATAATGCCCCTATTGGTGCCCCCCAGTAAGAATAATGCCCCCATTAGTGCCCCAGTAAGAATAATGCCCCCATCAGAGCGCCCCAGTAAGAATAATGCCCCCATTAGTGCCCCAGTAAGAATAATGCCCCCATCAGAGCGCCCCAGTAAGAATAATGCCCCCATTAGTGCCCGTTTGAATTAATACTGTACACATTAGTGCCCCCCAGAAATATTAATGCCCCCATTAGTGCCCCCAGTAAGAATAATGCCCCTATTGGTGCCCCCCAGTAAGAATAATGCCCCCATTAGTACCCCAGTAAGAATAATGCCCCCATTAGGGCCCAGTAAGAATAATGCCCCCATCAGAGCGCCCCAGTAAGAATAATGGCCCCATTAGTGCCCCTTTGAATTAATACTGTACACATTAGTGCCCCCCAGAAATATTATTGCCCCCATTAGTGCCCCCAGTAACAATAATGCCCCTATTGGTGCCCCCCAGTAATAATAATGCCCCTATTAGTGCCCCAGTGAGAATAATGCCCCCATCAGAGCGCCCCAGTAAGAATAATGCCCCCTAGTGCCCCCCAGTAAAAACTATGCCCGCATCAGTGCTCCCAGTAAGAATAATGTCCCCATTAGGGCCCCCAGTAAGAATAATGCCCCTATTGGTGCCCCCCAGTAAGAATAATGCCCCCATTAGTGCCCCAATAAGAATAATGCCCCCATCAGAGCGCCCCAGTAAGAATAATGCCCCCATTAGTGCCCCCCAGTAAGAATAATGCTCCCCATGAGTGCCCCCAGTAAGAATATTTCCCCATTGGTGCCCCCCAGTAAGAATATTCTCCAGGCAGTGAAAAAATAAAAAAATCATCAAACAAAAATTTTGCGGAACAGGTGAAGACCCATTCATTTCAATGGGGCCACAAACGAAGCGGAGAGCACACCGTGTGCTGTCTGCATCCATTCCACTCTGCGGCCCCGCAAAAAATATAGAACGTGCCCTATTCTTGGCCTACAATTGTGGACAAGAATAGGCATTTCTATAATGGGCCGCCCGTTCCGTTCTGCAAATTGTGAAACGAGCACGAGCGGCATCCGTGAATGCGCCCTTACAGTGGTACTATACCTAAGCAGTTAGGCCCAGGAGAGGCCATTCTGTTGGTGTTGGTTACCCGTCTGCAGAAGCCACCTTGGTGCCGGTAGATGGGCCCAACACACGTTTGATCAAATATGTGCGCACAGAGCTTCCATTTTTCATGTATAGTAGGTATAATACCACTGTAATCCAGAATAATCCCTAGTTCTTTTGTTTGCACGTGTAATGGTGCGCTGACACACGTTTTTTGTTTGCTGTCTGCATGCTAGCTTTATGGACGTGTAACACCCCAGAGTGGTGTTGCCACTCCTGCACCCTGCTACTGTCTTTATTGGGCTGACAAAACGTGTATGTATTTTTGTCCAGGTCCTCCACAATGTGCTTTCCTATTTTGTTATGTAACTGTTCATATGTAATAGGCCTGGTTCACCAGCAGGTGGCAGTAAACACGGCAGAGCTGTACTTAGATAGAGTGGAACTTTCCATTCCATTCTAACCCCCCTCTGGAGAGAAGTGGGATAGTCCTACTTCCTGCAGGAAGGGTGGGGACGAGAGTTGAGCAGACATCTGGATGTTCGGGTTCAACGGGTTCGGCCGAACTTCACAAAAAAGTTAGAGTTCGGGACACGAACTTGACCCCGAACCCCATTGAAGTCTATGGGGAACCGTACTTTTGATCACTAAAATGGCTGCAAAAATGTCATGGAAAGAGCTAGAGGGCTGCAAAAGGCAGCAAAATGTGGTGAAGAGCAGGGCAAGTGCTCTGCAAACAAATGTGGATAGGGAAATGACTTTAAATAACATAAAATACGTAAAAATATTAATCGTGATCTAGGAGGACGAGGTCCATATGGAGTAGGAGGTTGAGGAGGCGGTGGAAGCGGCGGTGTAGGTGGAGGAGGAGGAGGTGGAGGAGGAGGAGGTAGCCTACACTGCTTTTTGGTTTTAAATTTATTTATATTTTTTTAAATTAGGGTACACCCCAAAACATTGGGAAATATAACCTGTGATGACGCCCCCTGCCGTGCTAAACACACGTTCAGACAATACACTGGCTGCAGGGCAGGCCAGCACCTCCAAGGCGTAAAGGGCAATCTCAGGCCAGGTGCCCAATTTGGAGACCCAGAAGTTGAAGGGGGCAGACCCGTCATTCAGTACGTGTAGGCGTGTGCACACATACTGCTCCACCATGTTGGTGAAATGCTGCCTCCTGCTAAGACGTTCCGTATCAGCTGGTGGTGCTGGTTGTTGTGCTGACAAAGCTTTTCCACATTTGGGCCATGCTAACCCTGCCTTCTGAGGTGCTGGCGGTGCCCCAGCTGCGTTGGCGACCTCTTCCTCCTCCTCTGCCTTCGCCTTGTGCTTCCACTGTGCCCCCGCTGTCAGGTGGGAGTGCTATCAGCAGCGCGTCTACCAGCGTGCGCTTGTACTCGCGCATCTTGCGATCACGCTCCAGTGACGGAATTAACCACTACAGGACCGCCGCACGCAGGATTGCGTCTTTGCGGCAGCCCTGTTATTCCTCCTGGACGCGCCGGGACGTCATCTCGCGAGACGCGAGATTTCATGTGAACGCGAGCACGTGCGTTCACAGGATCGGAAGGTTAGAGACTGGATCTACAGCCTGCCAGCGGCGATCGTTTTTTTTTTAACCCCTAACAGGTATATTAGACGCTGTTTTGATAACAGCGTCTAATATACCTGCTACCTGGTCCTCTGGTGGTCCCTTTTGTTAGGATCGACCACCAGAGGACTCAGGTAGCTCAGTAAAGTCGCACCAAACACCACACTACACTACACCCCCCCCCCGTCACTTATTAACCCCTTATGAACCCCTGATCACCCCCCTGTCATTGATCACCCCCCTGTAAGGCTCCATTCAGACGTCCGTATGTGTTTTACGGATCCACACATCCATGGATCGGATCCGCAAAACACATACGGACGTCTGAATGGAGCCTTACAGGGGGGTGATCAATGACAGGGGGTGATCAGGGAGTGTATATGGGGTGATCACCACCCTGTCATTGATCACCCCCCTGTAAGGCTCCATTCAGACGTCCATATGTGTATAATGGGGACGGGGCGGAGCTCCGGCGCAGCACGGCGGTGCACGGAGAAAGCCGCCGGACTAAAAAGCCTGACATGCAGTAATTTTAGTCCGGCGCCCTTTCTCCGTGCACCGCCGTGCTGCTCCACCCCCGTCCCCATTATAGTCAATGGGGACGGAGTGGCGGTCTGCGGGCACGGCGAAATAGCCGCAGGACGGATCCGACATTGTGAACAGCCTGTCGGATCCGTCCTTCCCGCAAGTGTGAAAGTACCCTAACTTGTGACAAAAAATAAAAAGTTCTATGAACTCACTATGCCCATCAGCGAATACCTTAGGGTGTCTACTTTCCGAAATGGGGTCATTTGTGGGGTGTTTCTACTGTCTGGACATTGTAGAACCTCAGGAAACATGACAGGTGCTCAGAAAGTCAGAGCTGCTTCAAAAAACTGAACATTTTTGTACCATAGTTTGTAAACGCTATAACTTTTACCCAAACCATTTTTTTTTTTTACCCAAACATTTTGTTTTTATCAAAGACATGTAGAACAATAAATTTAGAGAAAAATTTATATATGGATGTCGTTTTTTTAGAAAAATTTTACAACTGAAAGTGAAAAATGTCATTTTTTTTGCAAAAATTTCGTTAAATTTCGATTAATAACAAAAAAAAGTAAAAATGTCAGCAGCAATGAAATACCACCAAATGAAAGCTCTATTAGTGGGAAGAAAAGGAGGTAAAATTCATTTGGGTGGTAAGTTGCATGACCGAGCGATAAACGGTGAAAGTAGTGTAGTGCGGAAGTGTAAAAAGTGCTCTGGTCATTAAGGGGGTTTAAGCTAGGGGAGCTGAGGGAATTAAGGACGGTACGTTGTCCTTGTAACGGGGATCCAGCAGGGTGGCCACCCAGTAATCAGCACAAGTTAGAATGTGGGCAACTCGGCGGTTGTTGCGGAGACACTGCAGCATGTAATCGTTCATTTGTGCCAGGCTGCCCAGAGGCAACAAAAAGCTGTCCTCTGTGGGAGGTGTATCGTCTGTGTCCTCTGTATCCCCCCATCCACGCACCAGTGATGGCCATGAGCTGGTCTGGATGCCACCCTGCTGTGAACACGGTTCCTCCTCCTCCATCTCCTCCTCCTCATCCTCCACCTCCTCATCCTCCAGAACTGTGCCCTGGCTGGACAATTGTGTACCTTGGGTTTGTGGGTGCAGGAACCCACCCTCAGAGCCACTTGGGAATGACTGGCCGGAAACCCTACGAAATGATCCCTCTTCCTCCTCCTCCTCCTCCTGGGCCACCTCCTCTTCCATCATCGCCAGGAGCGTTTTTTCAAGGAGGCATAGAAGTGACATAGTAACGCTGAGAACGGCGTTATCGCCACTGGCTATGTTGGTGGAGTACTTGAAACAGCGCAACAGGGCACACAGGTCTCGCATGGAGGCCCAGTCATTGGTGGTAAAGTGGTGCTGTTCCGCAGAGCGACTCACTCGTGCGTGCTGCAGCTGAAACTCCACTATCGCCTGCTGCTGCTCGCACAGTCTGTCCAGCACGTGCAAGGTGGAGTTCCACCTGGTGGGCAAGTCGCATATGAGGCGGTGAGCGGGAAGGCCGAAGTTACGCTGCAGCGCAGGGTGAGAATGCCAAAAACGCTCACAGACGGCCCGCACTTTATGCAGCAGCTCTGTCATGTCGGGGTAATTTTTAAGGAACCTGTGCACCACCAAATTCAGCACATGCGCCAGGCAAGGGATGTGCGTCAAACCGGCTAGTCCCAGAGCTGCTACGAGATTTCGCCCATTATCGCACACCACCAGGCCGGGCTTGAGGCTCACCGGCAGCAACCACTCATCGGTCTGTTGTTCAAGGCCCGTCCACAGCTCCTGCGCGGTGTGTGGTTTGTCCCCCAAACAGATACGTTTTCAAACTGCCTGCTGTCGTTTACCCCGGGCTGTGCTGAAGTTGGTGGTGAAGGTGTGTGGCTGACCGATGAGAAGCCGGTAGAGGATGAGGAAGCAACAAGAGGCAAACTGAAGCGCCCTGCAATCCTCGGTGGTGGAAGGACAGGAGCAGCAAAATAAATTAGGTTCTAACAAACCTCATCCACATAATGCGATAAAAGGAAAGGAAAATGAGCGCATGAGGAATATCTATCTATCTATCTATCTATCTGTCTGTCTATCTATCTATCTGTCTGTCCATCTGTCTGTCTATCCCATCTAATAACTATTTGAAATATCCAAAAGAGTGATATGTTTGCATCTAGATGGACAGATACAAAATAATATCTACCACCAGTGAGTATGATGGGTGCTGTAGTAATCATGTTGATGTTATTATAGTGAAGGTGCTATGCTGATAGTGACCACTAGGGGCTCTGCGGCGTCGGGCAGCGGGCTCGGCTCCTTCCGTGCAGTCCAGCATTGCTCTTCCGCCTCCTATTCTCAGCCGTTCCACATCTCTCAGCAGGATTCTGCTCCGTGCCATGTGTTTATCTCCGGGGCAGCTCCCCGCGCACGTCCCTGCTGATCCAAGATCAAGGAAAGCGAGTCCTAACCAGGATCACTGAATTCTCGGTGGTTCTCACCTGGGCGCAGAACATCGCAAATCACAAGCTCAGGAACAAGACGGGATTTAACCCCTTAAGGACTGTGCCGATTTGAGATTTGTCCTCTCTACCTTCCAATAGCCATAACTTTTTTTATTTTTCCACTCACATAGCCGGACCGGGGCTTATGTTTTGCTGGACAAGTTGCAGTTTTTTAATAGCACCATTTAATTTACAATCCCGCCAAGGTTTTTTGGGGATTTTGACATTACGGTGTTCACTGTGCGCTTAAAATGACATGACATTCTTATTCCGTGGCTGAAAATAAATATGACAAAATTAATTTTTATTTTGTTTTGTGACTTTAAAAAAATGAAAAACCTTTAAAAATAAAAAAAAATTCTTTGCATCACCATTTTCGTTGAAAATATTTTTTAATATTATATATTTCCGTCCTGAGGGCTTGTTTTTTGAGGGATGAACGGTAGTTTTTATTGATACCATATGTGTGGTACATGCAACTTTTTTAGCACTGTTCACACGAACGTTTTTTGCGTACCGTATACGGAACCATTCATTTCAATGGGCCTGCAAAAAAAACGGAATGTACTCCGTGAGCATTCCGTTTCCATGTGTCCGCATTTCCGTTCCGCTACATTTTCAGTCTTGTCCTATTCTTGTCCGCAAATCACGTTCTGTGGCTCCATCCAAGTCAATGGGTCTGCAAAAAAAACGGAACACATACGGAAATGCATCCGTATGTCTTCCGTATCCGTTCCGTTTTTGCGGAACCATCTATTGAATATTTTATGCCCAGCCCAATTTTTTCTATGTAATTACTGTATGTGCCATACGGAAAAACGGAACGGAAAAAAAAAACTGAAACGGAAACACAACAGAAACAAAAAACATAACAACGGATCCGCAAAACACTGATAAACCCCTTATTCAACTTTTTGGGGGGACAAGGTGACTAAGAAATGGCGAATTGCATGTTTTATCATTTTTCTGTTACGACGTCCACTGTGCAGGAACATTTTTAAAATATTTTAATACTTCAGATGTTTTCAGACGCAGTAATATATGTATATTTTTTTATTTATATATTTTTATATGTAAAATTGGGAAAGGGGGGTAATTTAAACTTTTAATATTTTTATGCTTTTTATGCTTTTCATTGTTTTACTTTTGTTTTCACAATAACTTTTAGCTCCTTAGAGACTAGAACTTGGGATCTTTTGATCCCTTGTCCCATTCACTGTAATAGAGATCTATTAGGGTGAATGGGATACTGAGACGCTCGCTGCCTAAGGGTACTTTCACACTTGCGGCAGGACGGATCCGGCAGGCTGGTCTCCCTGTAGGATCCGTCCTTCCGCTGTTTCGCCATATCGCTGGACCGCCGCTCCGTCCCCATTGACTATAATGGGGGCGGCGCTCCGGCGCAGTACGGCAGTTTGCGGTCAGAGACCGCCGGACTAAAAAGTCGGACATGCAGGACTTTTAGTCCGGCAGGCTTTCGCCGTGCACTGCCGTACTGCGCCGAAGCGCTGCCCCGTCCCCATTATAGTCAATTGGGACGGAGCAGCGGTCCGGCGATACGGCGAAACAGTGGAAGGACAGATCCGACAGGGAGACCAGCCTGCCGGATCCGTCCTGCCGCAAGTGTAAAAGTACCCTAACCTCACCGATGCCACGATCTCCGTTGAACGTGGCATCTAAGGGATTAAATGACGTGGTTTGGCGTGATCGCCGTTTCCTGTCATTGTGGGCGGGTGAGTGCTGTATGATACAGCCGGCACCCACCATGTATGTAGCTAATAGAATCCCACTTTAAATAGAACTTAACTTCCCCTTTAAGCTTTCGGATTGGTATGGACAGCAGGACGTATTATTGCGGTTTTATGTGTCCTCATCCTCCCCACCTCTTATCATCAGTACGAGGCCATAAATAATGAGGCTTTGCCGATCCGAAGAGACATCCGGTATCCAGCGCCAGATACAACCTCATCTCTCTGCACCTTCACATGCATGAGGCCATTGAGGAGCTGAGATGTGAGGATTATCCAGAGAAAAGTGACTGAAGTAATATACACAGGACGGCGTGCCGTAGGGAGGCGAGTAAAAGAGATTAACGGGCAGGAAGACAACACAAACGTGTCCTATAAATCAGCGCAAGGAAAGAAAGTGTGCGTACAGTATACGGTATAAATACACAAAGCTCCAGTGTGCATCCCACATATCCAGAGAGCACAACATATTAATAGCATAGAAAATAGCATAACATATTATACACAGGTGGCAGTATTATAGTAGTTATATTCCTGTACATAGGAGCAGTATTATAGTAGTTATATTCTTGTACATAGAAGCAGTATTATAGTAGTTATATTCCTGTACATAGGAGCAGTATTATAGTAGTTATATTCTTGTACATAGGAGCAGTATTATAGTAGTTATATTCTTGTACATAGGAGGCAGTATTATAGTAGTTATATTCTTGTACATAGGAGTCAGTATTATAGTAGTTATATTCTTGTACATAGGAGCAGTATTATAGTAGTTATATTCTTGTATATAGGAGCAGAATTATAGTAGTTATATTCTTGTATATAGGAGCAGTATTATAGTAGTTATATTCTTGTACATAGGAGCAGTATTATAGTAGTTATATTCTTGTACATAGGAGCAGTATTATAGTAGTTATATTCTTGTACATAGGAGGCAGTATTATAGTAGTTATATTCTTGTACATAGGAGTCAGTATTATAGTAGTTATATTCTTGTACATAGGAGCAGTATTATAGTAGTTATATTCTTGTATATAGGAGCAGAATTTTAGTAGTTATATTCTTGTATATAGAAGCAGTATTATAGTAGTTATATTCTTGTACATAGGAGCAGTATTATAGTAGTTATATTCTTGTACATAGGAGCAGTATTATAGTAGGTATATTCTTGTACAGAGGAGCAGTATTATAGTAGTTATATTCTAGTACATAGGAGCAGTATTAGTTATATTCTTGTACATAGGAGCAGTATTATAGTAGTTATATTTTTGTACATAGGAGGCAGTATTATAGTAGTTATATTCTTGTACATAGGAGCAGTATTATAGTAGTTATATTCTTGTACATAGAAGGCAGTATTATAGTAGTTATATTCTTGTATATAGGAGCAGTATTAGTTATTTTCTTGTACATAGGAGCAGTATTATTGTAGTTATATTGTTGTACATAGGAGGCAGTATTATAGTAGTTATATTCTTGTACATAGGAGCAGTATTATAATAGTTATATTCTTGTAAATAGTATAGTATTATGGTAGTTATATTCTAGTACATAGGAGCAGTATTATAGTAGTTATATTCTTGTACATAGGAGCAGTATTATAGTAGATATATTCCTGTACATAGGAGCAGTATTATAGTAGTTATATTTTTGTACATAGGAGCAGTATTATAGTAGTTATGTTCTTGTACATAGAAGGCAGTATTATAGTAGTTATATTCTTGTACATAGGTGCAGTATTATAGTAGTTATATTCTTATACATAGGAGGCAGTATTATAGTAGTTATATTCTTGTACATAGGAGCAGTATTATAGTAGTTATATTCTTGTACATAGGAGCAGTATTATAGTAGTTATATTCTTGTACATAGGAGGCAGTATTATAATAGTTATATTCTTGTACATAGGAGCAGTATTATAGTAGTTATATTTTTGTACATAGGAGCAGTATTATAGTAGTTATGTTCTTGTACATAGAAGGCAGTATTATAGTAGTTATATTCTTGTGCATAGGTGCAGTATTATAGTAGTTATATTCTTATACATAGGAGGCAGTATTATAGTAGTTATATTCTTGTACATAGGAGCAGTATTATAGTAGTTATATTATTGTACATAGGAGCAGTATTATAGTAGTTATATTCTTGTACATAGGAAGCAGTATTATAGTAGTTATATTCTTGTACATAGGAGCAGTATTATAGTAGTTATATTCTTGTACATAGGAGCAGTATTATAGTAGTTATAGTCTTGTACATAGGAGCAGTATTATAGTAGTTATAGTCTTGTACATAGGAGCAGTATTATAGTAGTTATAGTCTTGTACATAGGATGCAGTATTATAGTAGATATATTCTTGTACATAGGAGGCAGTATTATAGTAGTTATATTCTTGTACATAGGAGCAGTATTATAGTAGTTATATTCTTGTACATAGGAGCAGTATTATAATAGTTATATTCTTGTACATAGGAGCAGTATTATAGTAGTTATATTCTTGTACATAGGTGCAGTATTATAGCAGTTATATTCTTGTACATAGGAGCAGTATTATAGTAGTTATATTCTTGTACATAGGAGCAGTATTATAGTAGTTATATTCTTGTACATAGGAGCAGTATTATAATAGTTATATTCTTGTACATAGGAGCAGTATTATAGTAGTTATATTCTTGTACATAGGTGCAGTATTATAGCAGTTATATTCTTGTACATAGGAGCAGTATTATAGTAGTTATATTCTTGTACATAGGAGCAGTATTATAGTAGTTATAGTCTTGTACATAGGAGCAGTATTATAGTAGTTATAGTCTTGTACATAGGAGCAGTATTATAGTAGTTATGTTCTTTTTATGCAGGAAACAAAGTCAGGGTTAATTAGTATGCATTAAATAACTATAGATATGTACAAGTATTTGGCAATAATCCCTGACCACCAGGTACATTCAGTATACGTTTTGTTGTCCTCCTATCAGAATGTTGGTCCATTCTCCCACATTAATAATATGACAGTAATTATATTTCATAACACTTTTCAACCAGAGGCTCCTGTTAAAACAAAATCAGACTTGTAGTAACTAATACACAATTCAAACGACACATGTGAGGCTTCTGCTCGTGGAGCTTCTTCTTCTGCTTATTTTCCTTACCTATAAAGAAGACTCCAAACCTACAGATTTACTAATTCTACAGATCGCCTAAACTTTGAGGGTAATGCATGAATTGAGCTTTGCCACAAACGTGGATTGATTTTGCCTGTTTTGTTGCAAATTTATGATGCCTTTGCGCCATTTTGGTCGGCTTAGCCCATGTCTGGCAGTTTGCAGGTATATCCAGGGCGGGCAGATGTTTTTTGGGAAGAGCTACATTTTTAGCTAGATTTATCACTGTGACTTTTCAGATGCAGAGGATTTCTGAAGCCCCAGAGGTGCCCGATTGTGTCAAATTTTGGCGCAGTTTACAACATTGTATCGGTGCACTGACCTTAGTAAATCTGGTCCAGTGAGAGCGGTATCTGCAAAGTAAGAGGGAAGGTTGGGTGACAACCTCCATATACATTCTGACATGGCTGTCATCAGTGGTTTTCACTTCACATATTTAACCCTTGCAGTGAACAATTTCCGAATCAACTTTTAAAAACCGCTCTAAAAGAAAAAGAGGACAACGATTTCCAAGTATAATTTTTCATGAAGCTGAATACATTTTACGGCGGATGAGTCTACGTTGAAGGGAAGATGTATTTTAATGTTGTACTGAACGTCTGCGCTGTACCGGAATGGCCGCGTTTCTACTAATCGACCCACAAAACCCAGCCGCCTGGTCATTACATATACTCGTGGGGGGCTGTAATTATCTTATAAATATACATATGTGAGTGCAGATTCTCGCTTCAGATACTTTCTGTGCGGGAGCTGTCTCATCCGCTTTATGTCTGGGATCTTCAAATGAAGCTGCTCTGTGTAAGGTACCAGCCTGGCGGGGACGTCTTAATGGCAAATTGTGGATCCACAAGCGTGAATTTAAAGGAACCTCTCATCATTTATTTCTCTTTTATTTTATATTGTCTTATAGTGAATGTCCTCTATTAAGCATCATTTTGACTGTCCAATGTGCTGATTAATCTCTGCAGCCACCACTAGGGGGAGCTTACTGACTGTCCAATGTGCTGATTAATCTCCGCAGCCACCACTAGGGGGAGCTTACTGACTGTCCAATGTGCTGATTAATCTCTGCAGCCACCACTAGGGGGAGCTTACTGACTGTCCAATGTGCGATTAATCTCTGCAGCCACCACTAGGGGGAGCTTACTGACTGTCCAATGGGCGGATTAATCTCTGTAGCCACCACTAGGGGGAGCTTACTGACTGTCCAATGTGCTGATTAATCTCTGCAGCCACCACTAGGGGGAGCTTACTGACTGTCCAATGGGCGGATTAATCTCTGTATCCACCACTAGGGGGAGCTTACTGACTGTCCAATGTGCTGATTAATCTCTGTAGCCACCACTAGGGGGAGCTTGACTGTCCAATGTGCTGATTAGTCTCTGCAGCCACCACTAGGGGGAGCTTACTGACTGTCCAATGTGCTGATTAATCTCTGCAGCCACCACTAGGGGGAGCTTACTGACTGTCCAATGTGCTGATTAATCTCTGCAGCCACCACTAGGGGGAGCTTACTGACTGTCCAATGTGCGATTAATCTCTGCAGCCACCACTAGGGGGAGCTTACTGACTGTCCAATGTGCGATTAATCTCTGCAGCCACCACTAGGGGGAGCTTACTGACTGTCCAATGTGCTGATTAGTCTCTGCAGCCACCACTAGGGGGAGCTTACTGACTGTCCAATGTGCTGATTAATCTCTGCAGCCACCACTAGGGGGAGCTTACTGACTGTCCAATGTGTTTATTAATCTCTGCAGCCACCACTAGGGGGAGCTTACTGACTGTCCAATGTACGATTAATCTCTGCAGCCACCACTAGGGGGAGCTTACTGACTGTCCAATGTACGATTAATCTATGCAGCCACCACTAGGGGGAGCTTACTGACCGTCCAATGGGCGGATTAATCTCTGCAGCCACCACTAGGGGGAGCTTACTGACTGTCCAATGTGCTTATTAATCTCTGCAGCCACCACTAGGGGGAGCTTACTGACTGTCCAATGTGCTGATTAATCTCTGCAGCCTCCACTAGGGGGAGCTTACTGACCGTCCAATGTGCTGATTAATCTCTGCAGCCACCACTAGGGGGAGCTTACTGACCGTCCAATGTGCTGATTAATCTCTGCAGCCACCACTAGGGGGAGCTTACTGACTGTCCAATGTGCTGATTAGTCTCTGCAGCCACTACTAGGGGGAGCTTACTGACTGTCCAATGTGCTGATTAATCTCTGCAGCCACCACTAGGGGGAGCTTACTGACTGTCCAATGTACGATTAATCTCTGCAGCCACCACTAGGGGGAGCTTACTGATTGTCCAATGTACAATTAATCTATGCAGCCACCACTAGGGGGAGCTTACTGACCGTCCAATGGGCGGATTAATCTCTGCAGCCACCACTAGGGGGAGCTTACTGACTGTCCAATGTGCGATTAATCTCTGTAGCCACCACTAGGGGAAGCTTACTGACTGTCCAATGTGCGATTAATCTCTGCAGCCACCACTAGGGGGAGCTTACTGACTGTCTAATGTGCTGATTAGTCTCTGCAGCCATCACTAGGGGGATCTTACTGACTGTCCAATGTGATGATTAATCTCTGCAGCCACCACTAGGGGGAGCTTACTGGCTGTCTAATGTGATGATTAATCTCTGCAGCCATCACTAGGGGGAGCTTACTGACTGTATATATAACTAAATAAGTATATATAAATAAGATTACAAAATATGAGAGTATTGCGGTATGCAGGGATACCTTTTTATTGTACTAACCTAATACATATTTTTTGGTATGAGATAACGGTTTGATTGGTACTACGGTATTTTGTGGTGCATATGACTTTTTGATCGCTTGGTATTACACTTTTTGCGATGTAAGGTGACAAAAAAATGGTATTTTTTTTATGGTATTCACCTGAGGGGTTAAGTCATGGAATATTTTTATAGAGCAGGTTCTTACGGACGCGGCTATATCTAATATGTCTACGTTTTATTTTATTTATTTCACTTTAGTACAATAATAGTAGTTTTGAAGCAAAAAAAAAATATATTTTAATGTCTCCATTGTCTGAGAGTGATAGCTTTTTTATTTTTTGACCGATTGTCTTAGGTCCGATCTCATTTTTTTGCGGGATTAGATGGCGGTTTGATTGGTACTATTTTGGGGGGCACACGCCTTTTTGATCGCTTGGTATTATACTTTTTGTGATGTAAGGTGACAAAAAATGGCTTTTTTTTTTTACGGTGTTCACCTGAGGGGTTAGGTCATGCGATATTTTTTATAGAGCAGGTACTTACAGAGGCGGCAATACCTAATATGTATACTTTATTTATTTATTTTACTTCAACACAATAAAAGCATTTTAGAAAAAAAAAACATGTTTTAAAGTCTTTATAGTCTGAGAGCCATATTTTTTTAATTTTTGGCGCGATTGTCTCATATACAGGCTCATTTTTTGCGGGATGAGGTGACGGTTTGATTGTTTTCGTTTTGGCGTACGTACGACTTTTTTATCACTTTTATTACCTTTTATGGGAAGTGAGGTGGGCAAAATTTCAATTTCATCATAGTTTTTTCTTTTTCTTTTTTTTTTGGGCGTTCACCATGCGGGGAAAGTAACATGATTCTTTCAGAGATCAGGTCATTACGGACACGGTGATATAAAAAATGTGTAGTGTTTTTAATTTTTTTTTTTTAATCAGTGTTAAATGTGCGGCTATAAGAAGAAATTCATTTTTTTTATTTTGTTTGACCCAGACCCACTTGGTTCTTGAAGATCCAGTGCGTCTGATGCCTCTATAATACAATACAGTACATTATATAGTGTACTGTAGTGTATTGTGACTTTACACTTAGCCTGATCAGGCTTAGCTATGCCATGGCAAGCCGGAAGTCTGTGAAGGCGTCTGGTTGCCATGGTAACCATCCGACGCTGCCACAACAGAGCAGCCGCTGATGAGGGAGGGAGCCCTCTCCCTCTGTGATCCCGTCAAGTATCGGGTGGCTGCAACGGCACAGCAGCGCTAGATGGGAGAGGGAACTC
Source organism: Bufo gargarizans (assembly GCF_014858855.1). Taxonomy (NCBI): domain Eukaryota; kingdom Metazoa; phylum Chordata; class Amphibia; order Anura; family Bufonidae; genus Bufo; species Bufo gargarizans. The sequence continues at coordinate 559,452,697 of NC_058082.1, read as the reverse complement.
CCTCCCTCCCTGTTAACCACTTCCATACAGAGGTGCCTATGGACCGCGGCACGGAAGGGGTTAAACGGCTGACATCGGTGTCAGCCGTTTCAAGCAGACTGTCGGCCATCCTGAAAATGGGGGAAGTGGGGGGTAAGGGGGGGCAATTGCGCGCGGTGGTTCGCCCGCCTGCCCACTCGGCCATCCATAAAATGAGGAGGGGGCACATTGAGGGCTGCAGGGGGGGGATATTATATATACATTTGAGAAGGTCCTGATCCCTGCAGTCACGGACTGCGGGGATCAAAACCTGTCAGCTAGCATTAGGATCGTCTGAGTCAGAGTGAGCGCTCATTGGTCCCGTCCGGTTAGCAGAGATCCCTGGCTGTGTGTAACAGCGGGGGTCTCAGCGCAGACATGGTGACAGTTTAAGGGGAATATACAGCGCTAAGGGGAATAAACGGGGGGGGGCAAAGAATAACCTAGGGGGGGGAATTGCCCCCCATTGTTCCCCTGTAGCGACGCCTATGTATACTTCCATCACCACCGTACACTGAAAAAATAATATGCTGCCAAATAATATATACTGTATGTGTAATATAACTGTACAGTGTAATACTTTCATAGGGTGCTTAAATAATGTGAACTCACAGTAAAAATGCCTATGTAGTTGGTATTAAAGGGCATCTGTCAGCAGATCTGTACCCAGGGGCATTGCTAGGTTAAAAAATTCAGAGCCTGGGCCCCTGATGTTTTGTCCCAGGCCCCGAATGTCCTGCCTGCCTGCTAGTTACAACTGTATTGCCGTCCTCAGGAGGACAATACAATTGCATCTAATACACTGGAAAAGCTGAAGGACCTGTGATGACATCACAGGTCATGTGACCAGTAAAACAGGCAGTGGTTGAGAAGGACCCGCAATGATGTCACCATCATGTCGCCAGTGAAGGAGAGGCAGTGAAGAGGAGAAGTCCTGGGGAAGAAGCTGTGGTGAGGTCTGTACATGAGGAGAGGTAAGTGAAGGGAGAGGCAGAGCAATGCTGGGAGTTGTGGTTATTTAACTGGGACTATATGGTAGGGCTGAAGGGAGGGATGTTATTTACATCGGACTGTATGTTGATGGTCGATGTAGGAGGGAGTGATGTTATTTATATTGGATTGTATGTTGAAGGTGGCTGGTAGGGGGGGATGATGTTATTTACATGGGACTGAATGTTGAGGGGGTGATGTTTACATGGGTTTGCATGTTGGAGGCGGCTGTGGAGAGGGTGATATTATTTACTTAGGACTTTATGTTAAAGGCGGCTAGGGAGGAGGTGATGTTATTTACATGGCACTGTATTTTGGAGGGGGCTGGAGGGATGGTGTGATGTTATTTACATGGGACTCTATGGCAGAGGGATGGAAATAGTGTTATTTACATGGGACTGTATGTTGGAGAGGCTAAAGGGAGGGGAGTGATGTTATTTACATAGGACTATATTTTGGAGGGGACAGGAGATATGGTGTGATGTTATTTACATGGGACTGTATAGTGGAGGGAGAAATATAACTACAGGGTGCACTGCAAGGGGCATTATAAATACTGGGGGCACTGTAGGGATATTAAAAATCCAGGAGACATTAGGCGTTCTTATTACTACTGGGGGCTCTATAGGAAGGACTTATAGATCCGCCTTATTTCTACTAAGAGCACTATGGGGGCCTTATTAGTACTGAGGGGTCTATAGAGAGCTTTATTACCACTGGGGGAACAATCGGGGGGCTTATTTCTACTGGGGGCTCTGTGAGGGTATAATTAATACTGGAGGGCTCTTCTACTAATGGGGGCACTCTTGGGGAGTGTTATCACGGTTGGGGCACTGTAGGGGGCAGTATTACTAATGGGGGCACTCTTGGGAAGTGTTATCACGGTTGGGGGCACTGTAGGGGGCAGTATTACTAATGGGAGCACTTTTGGGGAGCATTATCACTGTTGGGGCACTGTAGGGGGCAGTATTACTAATGAGGGCATTCTAGAAGGGAATTACTATTGGTGGGACTATGGGGAGCACTATTACTATGGGGGGCACTCATATTTCTTCAGGATAGTATTTGGGGGTATTGGGGGGCACAGTGACCAGCAGGATAACACTGTGGGGACTCCAGGTTGGGGGATGATGATAGAAAAGTGAGAAAGCTAAGATGCCCGTGTGTCACACTCTGCAGAGACGAGGCGGCTGAGAGAAGATATACGGACCTAATGGAGAAGATGATGACAGAGAAGATCTACATAAGAGGAGACGTCACCTGGGAGGCTCTGGATGTGACAGGTATGTGCTGCTGTATAGCGATTACAGGAAAATGCGGGGGGAGGGGAGACTTGGAGAACTGGGACATATTCATTGGGGCTTGGGCTCCGGATCTTCTGAGACCCTAGCAACTCTCCTGTTTGTACCTATGACACTGTCTGACCTGTTACATGTGCGCTTGGCAGCTGAAGACGTCTGTGTTGGTCCCATGTTCATAGGTGCCCATATTGCTGAGAAAAATGTTGTTTTAATATATGCAAATCAGCCACTAGGAGCAACGGGGGTGTTGCCATTACACCTAGAGGTTCTGCTCTCTCTGCAACTACCGCCCCCTCTGCACTTTGATTGACAGGACCAGGTGTGATCATTTTTACACTGCCTGGTCCTGTCAATCAAAGTGCAGAGGGTGTGGCAGTTGCAGAGAGAGCAGAGCTTCTAGGTGTAACGGCCACGCCCCCGTTGCTCCTAGAGGCTAATTTGCATATATTAAAACATCATTTTTCTCAGCAATGCGGGCACATAGGAACATGGGACCAACACAGACGTCTTCAGCTGCCAAGCGCACATGTAACAGATCAGCCGGTGTCATAGGTACAAAACTGCTGACAGATGCCCTTTCAGCCTCAGGAGCGAGGTCTGAGTGGCGGCCCCTGACTGCTATCACTATGCCTGTCACCCTGCACATGTGATTGTTATCCCTCAGCCACCAGCTGGTGTGGAGCTTTCTTTGTTTTATAAAAATGCACATTAATGAATCATTCAGTTTCGCCTGCGTTTATTCGCCGCCTTCTATTGTTCAATAAATTATCATTTTGCACCATCTCCATAATTCATTGCCGAGGCTAAAAATACTTTGGAGTTTTTAGGCTGTGAGATTCGTATCTGTTCGAGAAGAAGGCGACGCAAGAGGGGCATGAGCCAAAAACAGCGCAGGTGTTTCCACAAAAGAGCTGTGAGTCAAGGTTTTCCTTTCTTTTATTTTCCTTTTTTTTATTTTCCTTTTTTTTCTTATTTTTGTTCTGATTTGTTTGTTTATTTTTACTTTGTATTTATTTATTTTTACTCCACCAAAGAATCTAAAAAATATTGCAGGTTTCATCTTCCAGGTACGAGTATCCTGTGGTGTACAGGAATATTGTACAGTGTTGTTATAAATTTTTAAAATTCTGCCTATTTTTAACTGGAAAACCTAATATATGAGTGAATGTTATTACTATGCTCACTGTCTTCTCATTTTATATATCTAATCTTTTTATTCATACATGTCAGTAAAAATGACTTTAACTCCAACTTAAAGGGGTAAGGCCACAATTAAGCAAAAAAATGAAAACCAGACCTGTACCTCACATGGATTCAGAGATCTCCCCATTGATTGATCCACTTGATCTGGTAGGTTCTCTTCAGGCTACAGCTCACAGCTCAGGGGCTTGTTTCTCTTCTGCTGCATCTCTGCCCCTATCTCTGCTCAGGGGGTATGTTCTTTCTTCTCCAGCTCTCTCCCTATCAGACCTCGGGGCATAGGGCTGGCTTCTCCAGTCTTCCCTTAGGTAGCAGAAGGTTCTGTGTTGAGGAAAGGCCTGAGCTAGCTGTGCCTCTCTTTCTTAGGAGGCTGGTACCCTGGTCAAAGGGCTGGTGGCCCAGGATCTGTGGCAGGGTATCCCCATCTCAGTGTCTTCTTCTGGTCACTAGTCTGGCAGAGTCTCTCCTACTAAACACTGGGTACTGTCTGCAGACCTCAAGGTGAACAGCAACAATGTTGCAGTTCACAGCTGCCATAGACTTGTATTGGACTTTAATACAAGTCAATGGGAGTGACTGAGGCTACATTCACATACTGTATGTGATTTTCTTTCCGCTTTTGACATCTCACAACCGCTTCTGTTTTTTCCCCCATTCATTGTCAATGGGGACAAAACTGAACAAACCGGAATGGATGTCAATAGTGCCAGATTCGCTTTTTTTTTTTAATTTTCAATTTATTACAACGGCATCTGAACGCAACGGATAAATCTGGTTGTATTAAATCAAACTGACGCATTTTCCGCCAAGTTTTGAGATTCTTTTTCATCTCTAAACCGGAAAGAAGATCACATATGTGAAAATAGCGTGAGCAGTTTTCAGATGTAAACAACCAGACGGTTAAAAGTTCACTGTGTCTGTTTTTCCCTCAAAAACTCAACTCTTTAAGGTCCCTTATGTAGTACCCCACAGCAGGCACTACCATTCCTGCACCCTGCTACTGTCTCTAATGGCTAAGCAATAATGTCATCTCTGTATTTATTCCAGGTCTCAGGGGCGTAACTACCATAGTGGCAGACCAGGCAACTGCTATGGGGCCCAGGGCAAGAGGTGGCCCAGTCTTAGTTGGGATTATCTCCTCTTCTACTGGGGGTGAAAACTTGGTCAGGACTCTACCCTCTAAAGAAACAACTTATAGCAAATGAGGCAGTGGGAAAATGTCCCAAGGGTCATTGAAAAGAGCTTAGGCAGAAACCCTTCTGTCCTGTGTGGTGGACCTGGTTTGATCCTTGCTATGAGGCCCTTGCTTCCCTATGTACGCCACTGACAGGTCCTCTTACATTGTCCATTCCTAATATTGCTATGTAACTCTTATTTATTATATTACATGGTACTGTGTTTGGTTCACTAGCAGGTGGCAGTATATCTGGCAGAGAGAGATCTTCAGATACAATGGAACTTACCATTCCATTATCCCCCTTTTGGGCAGAAGTGGCCTAGTCCTGCTTCCTACCAAGGGTAGAGTTGCAGGAATCTATTAGTGTTGAGCGCGAATATTCGAAAAGCGAATTTTTATCACGAATATCGCAACTTTGAGAATTCGCGAATATTTCAAATATAGTGCTATATATTCGTTTTTCGAATATTAGTAATTTTTTTTCATCTGAAGTCATGATCCCTCCCTGCTTCTTGCTTGTAGGCCAATGAGTCATTGGCCCACAAGCAACTTAAGCAGGGAGGACTCATGACTTCAGATGGAAAAAAATGACGAATATTCTAAAAAACAAATATATAGCACTATATTCTATATAGCGCTATATATTCGTTTTTTAAAATATTCGTAATTTTTTTCTATCTGAAGTCATGATTCCTCCCTGCCTAAATTGCTTTTGGGCCAATCATGTGTTCATATGTAGAAAATGACGAATATTCTCAAAAGGAATATATAGCACTATATTCTATAGTGCTATATATTAGTTTTTGACCCACGCCTGTATTGATTGCGTAATATTCGCATATTACGCGATCATTACCTTGCCGATTTTCTAGTAAAAAAAAAAGAATGTAGAATATAACAAATATTCGAATTTGCAAATAGTTAACAAATATTCTACAAAATATTTGCGAAATATTGTGAATTTGAATATTGCCCCTGCCGCTCATCACTAGAAGCTTTGGTTATTCCAGTCTAGTCTAGTGTTGGAAGCAGACGAGTCAAGATGGCGCAGTGAGGGGAATGGCCCCCCTCCTGCTGCAGGAGTCTCCCAAGGGAAGCAGCTCATAGAGCACCATGACTCCTTACAGTATACAGAGTATTACAAGGGGGTCAACAGCCAAAGGCACCCAATTCAAAGGTACCATAACTATCATAAAGTCCAGCTACCAGACTGAAGCCAGAGTCTAGCACATCAGAGAAAGATAAAGCAATATATTTTAGTTTACCTGCCAGTTTACCCCAAAATCTGCTGGAGCCAAAGAAAGATCAAATATTGTCTGGATGCAAGTTTATTCAAGTAAAACTGTTGAACTTTTACCAAGTCTGGACACTTACTCCACCAACTATCACTCTCGCTTTATTGCTGCAGAGCCTAACCCTGGGGAGCGACGGTATCCAGGTGGGAGCACTGTGACACACAAAACTAATACCGCAGCATCACCACCCGGCATTCCTAAATACCTGGGACACGGTCACAATTATGACATCAATAGAAACTTACTAGCTTCTCAGTGTACAGACTGGAAAGTCTTTAAGTATTAGCTGGCTGTGCATTAACCCTTTCCACGGTGCGGTGCAAACAGGATATATTACAGCAAACATATAAAATGCATTTCACTGAAGGATGGAACTGAGTGTGTGTGACCTCCTCAATAGGTGGACATATACGGTACATTGATATACAGATTAAACACCAGGGGGTGAAGTAAAATGACTAGTTTTTCTGCTGAATTATATTCAAATAACATTTAATGGTGGCACAACCCCTTTAAAGGGGTAGTCCATCAGTGTTTCATTGGTGAATGAAAAACCTATGGCGGCACTGTATGTACATGTGCATGGCGCCTTGTCCATACGCAGGCCGTACAGCAGGCATCCCTGCATTGCAGCACCTTGCACCGGGATCTTGATTGTAAGGTGCAGGTCTGCAGAATGATTTGCTCCATTTGTCATGGGAATGAGGCTACATGAATAATCCTTTTATTATTTTAAGGGGCCCTATTTCTGTGTGGACCCATGGCGGCATCATTATTATTCGGGGACAAGCGCATTGTTACTGTGGTCATGGTACTGTTGCCGCTAACTAAAACATACATTTTTTGTAACCTGACTTCAGGGAGATTAGAGATAGCAGCGTGCAAAATTTTGGTGCAAAGGTTGTGCTCCCTTTTTACAGACCACTCCCCTTTTTTACAGGCTACTCCCCTTTGAAGAAGCTCCACCCAGCTGGTACGTATCATCAGTTTCCACACCAGATGAGCACTGCTATCTCCTGGATGCTTCTTGCCTTACCTGAATACACCTGAATGGATGTGAGGAGGCGTATGTACATGGAAAGCCCATCGGATATGCTTGAATAAATGTGAATGCAGCCTAAGAGGAGAGAGCTACAAGTCCCAGCATATCCAGGCTGTTATTATGGGTTCTAAGAGGATATTACAGGGAAGTGTGTAGGGGGAGAGAACTACAACTCCCAGCATCAGTGCATCACTTCTCCACTTTCTTCTTCTCTATACAGTATAATAATATACACATAACCATCACACGGGTCCTTTAGCCACTCTCCACAGCTCAGCTCCGCCCTATGCCACATGACTATAATGACAGGTCCTTCAGCCACTCTCCATAGCTAAGCTCCGCCCCATGACTATAATGACAGGTCCTTCAGCCACTCTCTATAGCTAAGCTCTGCCCCATGACTATAATGACAGGTCCTTCAGCCATTCTCCACAGCTAAGCTCCTCCCCAAGCCACATGATTATAATGGCAGGTCCTTCAGTCACTCTCCACAGCTCAGCTCTGCCCCCTCATATCACATGACTATAATGACAGGTCCTTCGGCAACTCTCCATAGCTAAGCTCCGCCACATACCACATGACCATAATGACAGGCCCTTTAGCCACTCTCCACAGCTCAGCTCCGTCCCATGCCACATGACTATGTCAGGTCCTTCAGCCACTCTCCACAGCTCTGCTCCACCCCATGCCACATGACTATGTCAGGTCCTTTAGCCACTCTCCACAGCTCTGCTCTGCCCCTTCATGTCACATGACGTCCCACCGGTCCTTTAGCCACCTCTTCTCTTTGCCGCTGTGCTCAGTTGGATATCTGTGATAGTTTCTGGCACTTCCAGGAAGTTTAACTATTTAGTTACTTGACCGTGCAGGGGGTTTGGAGCTCTGTATCAGGAAAACAGAGCTCTAATCGCTGTAGAGATATACTAAGAAATTAATCAGCTCCCTGTTTCTCCATCTCCCGCACAGAAAGAACAACCATCGACGCTGAGCTGCACAGAACCACTAATTAAGACAACAAGATAATCTCTGGTTCAGTGGCAACGTGTTCTCTCTGCGTTCCCCGCACAAAGAATGCATTACTAATAGGAAACCCCAGGAATCAGCTTATGTGGTGGCACTAATTGCGGGGTTCATCATTTGTAATTATACACAGTTTAAGTGCTGCTCCACCTCTGCTTCACATCGAGCCTATAGTCAGCGTTGTACAAGCAACAACCTCAAATTCATCTTCATTATCGTTTTTTGTTATTTTCGCTCCTCTTGTAAGAGATAAAAGATAATCTGCGTCCTGGAAACCATCATCAAGCCGACATTGATGGATCTGTTATCTTTATTTTCCCTCTCTTTCTAGTTAACACTTTAAGAATATCATATCCTGCAGTAGATGGGCTGTGGAGCGGAGTACTGCAAGACACAGGGCAAATATAGCGAAATTCCTCTAATCCGGCATCATCCTGTCTGATAACCCGGCACCCATCCATAAAGGGACAGCAAAGCCTCAAACCAAAAATCACAAGAAGGTCACAGTAGCCAATTTTGTACTGATTTCTGTGTATAACCTACCAGTAATTCAGAATATTTGATAATCCGGCGCCGATCGTTTGCTTTACAGAAAGTTCACTCTATTTCAGGGGTTTATGTTAATTTACAAGTTCATACACACAGCCTATCCCTACAGATCATACTGCAAAGGTGGCGGGGTTTGTACAAATTTGCATTAAAGGGGTATTCTGGTAAAGTAACTTAATTTTTGAAAAAACGGCATTAAGGCTGCAAGATGTGACCCAACCAGAACCCAAACCTATACCTATAACCAGAGCTCCAATTTACCTTGCAATTAATTTGTCTAGCTCCTATGGGAGCCTGCAATACACAGAGTATCATGGCGCCTGATCATTACTCACAAAACTTCAAAGACTACAATCCCCACAATCCTTAGCTTTCCTGCTGTGAGCGTTGATGTTTATTGATTGGCTGCCTGATATCACAGTGTGGTCACGCCCCCTCTACTCAGTAATCAGCAGCACACTGACACGCCCTTTGTTTCAATTGATAGCAACACACTGAGCATGCTCGACCTAACAAAGGCTCAGAACTACAGGTCGATGCCACGGTAATATATGAAGAAACACAGTGGTAGCGGAGGAAGAAAACTACTTTTATAACTACTGAACCGTAAATATGTGAAATTTACATTATATTGAGTAATTATTGATGATAAACATAAGTTATATTTATGGTAACCGGAATACCCCTTTAAGGCAGCTTTGGGATCCCCAGGGCTTAACCCCTTAAGAACCGGGCCAATTTTCATTTTTGCATTTACATTTTTTCCACCCCATGTTTCAATAGCCACAACTTTTTTAATTTTCCATTCATATAGCCATATGAGGGCTTATTTTATATGGGATACGTTGTATTTTTTGAATGGCAGCATTTAATTTACTATGTTTTGTTTTGGAAAACGGGAAACACTTTTTTGTGGGGTTAAATTAAAAAAATAACCATAATTTAAGGTTAAGATAAGTTTTAGGGGTTTTTATATTACTGTATATATTTCGACATATTTGTGCTCTAAAAATGACATGACGTCCTAACCCTAACTATAACAAAGTCTTGGTGTCAAAACATGGTAATGTAAAAAAAATTGCTTTCCAATATTTTTTTTCAGTATTAAAACGCAAGAAAAACTATACATATTTGGTATTGCCGGATTTGTGCTGACCTGGAGAATGAAGAGCATAAGTCAGTTCTACCGCATAGTGAACGCGGTAAAAAAAATTAAATAAATTGTGACAGATTTTTTTTTTTATTCTACTTGATTTTGATTTTTTTTTCCCACTTCCCACTACATTGTATGCAATATTAAATGGTGGCATTAGAAAGTACAACTTACCACGCAAAAAACAAGACCTTATACGGCTATGTGAACGGAAAAAAAAAAAAAGTTAGGACTCCGGGAAGACAGGGAAGAAAAATGAAAAAACAAAACAAAACTGGTATCCAAGGGGTTAAATGACCGGTTTTGGCGTCATCATCAATGCGACCCGGTGCCTGCCATAATTATACAGCTGGTACCCGCTGCATATGGAGCAGACTCACTGCAGCAGCCCAATCCATACAAGTAGTGGCGTCGCTAGAGGGGGGCGAGGGGGGGCAATTGCCCCCCCTATGTTGTCCCTTGCCCCCCCGGGTGCCCCCCCGCTGATTCCCCAGAGTGAATACTAATGAGCGCTTCCATTATGGAAGCGCTCATTAGTACCGAAGGACCAGGAAGTGGTGAACGCTCTGTACTCACCACTTCCTGGTCCTCGGCTGTCGGCTGTGCAGGGCTGCGCACAGCGTGAGGTCGCTCTGTGACCTCACGCTGTGCGCGCCAGTTTAGAGCACAGTCGACTGAGGAGAAAATGGAAGGCGGCATCCGTCCAGGAGCAGGAGAGGTAAGTGTTTTTATTTTTTATTTTATAAAAAATGTGGCTGCTGGGGGCATTATGGGGGCTAATAGGAGGCATATGGGGGCTAATTGGAGCCATATGGGGCATTTGGAGGCATATTTGGGGGCTAATTGGAGGCATATGGGGGCTAATAGGAGGCATATGGGGGCCTTTGGAGGCATATGGGGGCTAATTGGAGGCATATTTGGGGGCTAATTGGAGGCATATGGGGGCATTTGGAGGCATATGGGGGCTAATTGGAGGCATATTTGGGGCTAATTGGAGGCATATTTGGGGCTAATTGGAGGCATATTTGGGGGCTAATTGGAGGCATATTTGGGGGCTAATTGGAGGCATATTTGGGGCTAATTGGAGGCATATTTGGGGGCTAATTGGAGGCATATTTGGGGCTAATCGGAGGCATATTTGGGGCTAATAGGAGGCATATGGGGCTAATAGGAGGCATATGGGGCTGATAGGAGGCATATGGGGCTGATAGGAGGCATATGGGGGCTAATTGGAGGCATATGGGGGCTAATAGGAGGCATATGGGGGCTAATAGGAGGCATATGGGGGCTAATTGGAGGCATATGGGGGCTAATTGGAGGCATATGGGGGCATATGGGGCTAATAGGAGGCATATGGGGGCTAATTGGAGGCATATGGAGGCATATGGGGGCTAATTGGAGGCATATGGGGGCTAATTGGAGGCATATGGGGGCTAATTGGAGGCATATGGGGGCATATGGGGCTAATAGGGGGCATATGGGGGCTAATAGGAGGCATATGGGGGCTAATAGGAGGCATATGGGGCTAATAAGAGGCATAATGGGGCTAATAAGAGGCATAATGGGGGCTAATGAGGCATAAGGGCTGATATGGGGGCTAATGAGGCATAAGGGCTGATATGGGGGCTAATGAGGCATAAGGGCTGATATGGGGGCTGATATGAGAGGCATAATGAGGGCTAATATGGGGGCTGATATGAGAGGCATAATGAGGGCTAATGAGAGGCATAATGTGTCATCCACAGATGCCCCCATAACAGTGTGTCTTCCACAGATCCACCATAACAGTGCGCCTGTGCACTGACGAGAGACAGAAAGAAGGGGAAAGAATCCATGGAAGCAAGCAGAGGAGGCACAGCAGACGACTGAATAGCTTCTTTTGTAAGTAAATTGCTTTATTATAACTGTATCCCTGCATACCGCAATTCTCTCGTATTTTGTAATCTTATTGATATATACTTATTTTGTTTGTGCCCCCCCATTTTTGACTGTGGTATCTTTGTGCCCCCCCTATATATTGTTCCTAGAGTCGCCACTGCATACAAGCCCTCAGGTACTGTGACTTACCGGTATATAACAGTGGCTGAAGGGGTTAAAGGGACCAACACAGATGCCTTCAGCTGCCAAGCGCACATGCAACAAGTCAACCAGTTTTCATAGCTATGGATGCCCTTTAACCCGTCCGCTACTTTGCACGTGCAGCGGGCGTCATGGCCGGCAGGTCACTGCTGTTTCAAACAGCAGTGACCTGACGATAATTAACGTGACCGGCATTAATGCCGATCGCGGTAATTAAAGGCTTTAGATGCCGTGATCAAGTGAAATCCCGGCATCTAAATGGTCAAAATCCTTCCTACCGACACCCCCTGTGGCCAATGGGGTTGTCGGTAGTTGCTTTTAATGCTGCAATTATTATTTTTACCACCAGATGGCAGGCCAACATAAGAAATGAGCAATTCACAGTAATAAACTCATTTCAAAAATACATGATGGTTCTAAATTAAAAATTTAAAAACAGATTTTATAGGCTCATATCTGAGCTTCAAAATCATTACAAAAAATAAAAAATGTTAAAAAATATCTAAAAAATAAAAAATATATAAAAGTTTAAATCACCCCCCTTTTCGTATAATAAAAAAAACCTAAATAACAAAAAATATAAACATCATGGGTATCACCGCGACTGAAAACGCTCATACTATTCAAATCTAAAAATATTTTTTCAATACAGTAAATGACATAACGGAAAAAAGTGTCAAAATGGCCAATTTGCCATGTTTTCATTGCTTCTCTCACCCCAAATAATCTTATAAAGTGTGATCAAAAAGTCATACACACGCCAAAATTCTATAAAAATCAATAAAAAGTACAGATCATTCTGCAAAAAATTTGCCCCCACACAGCTCAGTAGACAACTATTAAAAAAAAAGCTATGGGGTCAGAATATAGTGATGTAAAAAAAAAGTTACATAGCACAGCCCCGCCCCCACATCCTGTTACACAGCACAGCCCCGCCCCCACATCCTGTTACACAGCACAGCTATCAGCCACTTACATATAGGCTGCTGGAACTTGCAAGTAACTTGGTAGTAAGATTTCATTCCAATGCACATCATGGTTAGTCTTACAGTAGGCTACAGCCTGTAATCAGCAGATCTATTTCTCACTTTCCATTCTGTAGAAAGTCCATTATTTGTAGACACAATAGATATTTCTGCTGATAACGTTAGGGCAGCGATCAATGGCGTTATAAGCAGGATATAGATCTCATTACTGACACTCTCACTACCTGCATACAGTATTGTGTGCAGTCCGCACAGTGAGCGCTCACTTTTCCCACACAGGTTAGTACAGTGTGACGACACACAAGGCAATGTACACATATAAGTACACGGGAGGGGGGGGTTTATCAAAACTGGTGTAAAGTAGAACTGGCTTAGTTGCCCATGGCAACTAATCAGATTCCTCCTTTCATTTTCCAACGAAGCTGTAAAAAATGAAATCTAGAACCTGATTGGTTACTATGGGCAACTAAGCCAGTTCTACTTTAGACCAGTTTGATAAATTACATATATATATATATATCTAAAAGAAAAAAATGTCCGCACTCTCAAACACTTTATTCACCCCTGTGGTCGCAATGTTTTCAGCTCATTCACAAAGTCTCTTTTCAAGCTATGAGCTAAAACGTTGCGACTAGTATTGAGTGAACTTGTGTTTCAAGTTCGACGTACAAGGCTCTGGTTATCTAAGAATTATGTTATGGATTCCGCTACCACGGACTATAAGGGTCCATTCACACGTCCGCAATTGTTTCGCGGTCTGCAAATTGCGCATCCGCAAAAACACGGACACCGGACATGTGCGTTACGCATTTTGCGGCACTATGCCTATTCGTGGCTGCGGACAAGAATAGGACATGCTCTATTTTTTGGGCGGGGCCGCGGAACGGAAGTGCGGATGTGGACAGCACACGGTGTGCTGTCCGCATCTTTTGCGGCCCCATTGAAAATGAATGGGTCCTCACCCCTTCTGCAAAATTGATGAACGGATACGGACTCATTATGCGGACATGTGAATGGACCCTTAGTTATGGTCCGTGGTAGCAGAATCCATAACGGAATTACATAACCTGAACCTTGTACGCCAAACTTGAAACAAAGTTGCGAACACAGGGGGGAATAAAGAGTTTTTCTTTTCACTCATTTTTTGTAAGAGCGCTGCCATTTTTTAAAATTCTTATATTGTCCTGGATTTGTTGCCGGATCTATTGGCCTGCACCGCCATATTGATATTTGGCACGATGTGCTGCCATTGTTATATATATGTATATAATTATATATTAGGGTTACTCCTGCAGTATATAAATCTTTTGCTAGAGGTACCTGTGCGTTGCCTGTGTATATATACAGTATATATATTGCACTTTTTTTTAGTTAAGTTAACCAAAAAATGTCTGTTCTGGCACAGTTTTTTTGTTTGTTTTTACAATGTTCACCTGACAGAGTAGATAATGTGATATTTTTATAGAGCAGGTCGTAACGATGCGGCGATACCTAATATGTCTATTTTTTTTATTTTATTTTGGATTTACACAATAAAGAATTTTTGAAAAAAAAATCTAGTTTTTGTGTTTCCATTTTCTGAAAGCCATATTTATTTTTTATTTTTTGGGCGATTGTCTTAGGGAGGATCTCATTTTTTGTGGGATGAGATGACGGTTTGATTGGTACCATATTGGGGCACATATGAATTTTTGATCACTTGTTATTACACTTTTTGTGTTGTAAGGTGATAAAAATGGCTTTTTGGCACGGTTTTTATTTAAAAAAAATATTTACGGCGTTCATCAGACGGGTTAGCTCATGTGATACTTTTATAGAGCAGGTTGTTACGGACGCAGCGATAACAAATATGTCTGTTTTAAAAAATATATATTTTGGATTTACGTTGTAAATGAAATAAAATTTCAACGTTTATGAGGTACAGTGGGATGCGAAAGTTTGGGCAACCTTGTTAATTGTCAGGATTTTCCTGTATAAATCGTTGGTTGTTACGTTATAAACAATGTCAGTTAAATCTATCATATAGGAGACACACACAGTGATATTTGAGAAGTGAAATGAAGTTTATTGGATTTACAGAAAGTGCGCTATAATTGTTTAAACACTATTAGGCAGGTGCATAAATTTGGGCTCCACAAAAAAGAAATGAAATCAATATTTAGTAGATCCTCCTTTTGCAGAAATTACAGCCTCTAAACGCTTCCTGTAGGTTCCAATGAGAGTCTGGATTCTGGTTGAAGGTATTTTGGACCATTCCTCTTTACAAAACATCTTTAGTTCATTCAGGTTTGATGGCTTCCGAGCATGGACAGCTCTCTTTAAGTCACACCACAGATTTTCCATGATATTCAGGTCTGGGGACTGAGATGGCCATTCCAGAATGTTGTACTTGTTCCTCTGCATAAATGCCTTAGTGGATTTTGAGCAGTGTTTAGGGTCGTTGTCTTGTTGAAAGATCCAGCCCCGGCGCAGCTTCAGCTTTGTCACTGATTCCTGGACATTGGTCTCCAGAATCTGCTGATACTGAGTGGAATCCATGCGTCCCTCAACTTTGACAAGCTTCCCAGTCCCTGCACTGGCCACACAGCCCCACAGCAGGATGGAACCACCACCATATTTTACTGTAGGTAGCAGGAGTTTTTCTTGGAATGCTGTGTTCTTTTTCCTCCATGCATAACGCCCCTTGTTATGGCCAAATAACTCAATTTTAGTTTCATCAGTCCACAGCACCTTATTCCAAAATGAAGCTGGCTTGTCCCAATGTGCTTTAGCCGACCTCAAGCGGCACTTTTTGTGCTGTGGGCGGAGAAAAGGCTTCCTCTGCATCACTCTCGCATACAGCATCTCCTTGTGTAAAGTGCGCCGAATGGTTGAACGATGCACAGTGACTCCATCTGCAGCAAGATGATGTTGTAGGTCTTTGGTGCTGGTCTGTGGGTTGACTCTGACTGTTCTCACCATTCGTCGCTTCTGTCTATCTGAGATTTTTCTTGGTCTGCCACTTCGAGCCTTAACTTGAACTGAGCCTGTGGTCTTCCATTTCCTCAATATGTTCCTAACTGTGGAAACAGACGGCGGAAATCTCTGAGACAACTTTCTGTATCCTTCCCCTAAACCATGATGGTGAACAATCTGTGTCTTCAGGTCATTGGAGAGTTGTTTTGAGACCCCCATGTTGCTACTCTTCAGAGAAAATTAAAAGAGGAGGGAAACTTATAATTGACCCCCTTAAATACTCTCTCTCATAATTGGATTCACCTGTGTATGTAGGTCAGGGGTCACTGAGCTTACCAAGCCAATCTGAGTTCCAATAATTAGTTCTAAAGGTTTTGGAATCAATAAAATGACAACAACAGCAGGGACCACATGTATGCACCTGCCTAATTGTGTTTAAACAATTATAGCAAACTTTCTGTAAATCCAATAAACTTCATTTTACAATATATAATATAGAATAGGCAGTATAAAATATAAAATATAAAGTATATCTCAATCTGGTATAGAATATTGCGGTTTGTTAAAATTGATAATGTCAGATGTATATCTTTAAAACACATCTAAAAAAGTTCTGTTTATATCCTTATAAACATTGCACTTTTGTTCATAGTGCTACAGAGTCTCAATCGTATGTTTGTGCTATTGGGGAAACAATTCACAGTCCTATGCAGTATATCCGTGAGTGTAAAATAACATATTAACACTTTTTAGTAGGATAGGGTATTTTAAGGAACATGAAAAGGTCAGCACTTGTGTGACGTGTCAATTTTGACAGTTCTTGAGACGACAATAGTATTTGGAAAGGTTAGGAATCCTCCTCCTCAGCATATCATTATTAGCTTATTATTATACACGTTACTTTAAGGGAATCACTTTTTCTTCACTCATTCTAAATTGGTTTATTACATGCTTGTTATCTTTTGAGATTCTTCTGCTGTACTTTATATTTTTCTCTTCCTAAACTTTGTAACTATTTCTTTTTATGCAAATTAAACCCTTTTAACTTTTATCTTTCATCAAGAACTCTCCATATTTTGTTGGCTCCTTCTGAAGCATCTCTTACAAAATTAAGAAATGCTGGACGATATTTAACAGTGAGTATGAAGTTCAATGTTACTCACTATTTGGGGTCCGACTTGCACGTATCAGCCCGTGGTGGCGTCCCACCACAGGTCAGTACACTCACCCGGTTTCTTTATGACACTATGAAGTGTCTTCCGATATTTAGTATCCGCAGTATCGTTACGGAACTTAAAGACCTGCTCACCGCTGGCTTCTATGCGCCCCACGTGTAGCTGGCGTTCTATGTTTTACCTGCACTCCACGCGGTCAGGGCGTCAAAGGAATCCTCACTTAATATTCAGTTCGAGGCTCCTATGGTGAGTCAGCGATGATGTGAATTACCGGCTATGCGGTTATGTCCGTAACTGTGCGTGCTGATCAGCTGATGTCTCCGGTATAGTGAGGTGTCTTGTTCAGTATAAGGGTCCCATCCGCTATACTGAACAAGACACCTCACTATACCGGAGACATCAGCTGATCAGCACGCACAGTTACGGACATAACCGCATAGCCGGTAATTCACATCATCGCTGACTCACCATAGGAGCCTCGAACTGAATATTAAGTGAGGATTCCTTTGACGCCCTGACCGCGTGGAGTGCAGGTAAAACATAGAACGCCAGCTACACGTGGGGCGCATAGAAGCCAGCGGTGAGCAGGTCTTTAAGTTCCGTAACGATACTGCGGATACTAAATATCGGAAGACACTTCATAGTGTCATAAAGAAACCGGGTGAGTGTACTGACCTGTGGTGGGACGCCACCATGGGCTGATACGTGCAAGTCGGACCCCAAATAGTGAGTAACATTGAACTTCATACTCACGGATATACTGCACAGGACTGTGAATTGTTTCCCCAATAGCACAAACATACGATTGAGACTCTGTAGCACTATGAACAAAAGTGCAATGTTTATAAGGATATAAACAGAACTTTTTTAGATGTGTTTTAAAGATATACATCTGATATTATCAATTTTAACAAACCGCAATATTCTATACCAGATTGAGATATACTTTATATTTTATATTTTATACTGCCTATTCTATATTATGTATGATATATTGTGATATAATAAATAATTTATTACAAATTGGACCTGATATATAGCAACAGATATTGAGTGCCCACTATAACATTCCTATATCTTTCAAATTTTATATTGTGGTTAAGGTGAACCACACCTTAGTTAGAGCACCTACCCTAGCTATTAGAAGGGTGAGCCACTATAAATCTATACCAAACTTCATTTTACTTCTCAGATATCACTGTGTGCGTCTCCTATATGATAGATTTAACTGACATTTTTTATCGTAACAACCAACGATTTAGGCTACTTTCACACTAGCGTTCGATCGGATCCGTTCTGAACGGATCCGATCATAATAATGCAGACGGAGGCTCCGTTCAGTACGGATCCGTCTGCATTATTTTAGCATATAACAGCTAAGTGTGAAAATAGCCTCGTACGGATCCGTCCAGACTTTCAATGTAAAGTCAATGGGGGACGGATCCGCCTGAAGATTGAGCCATATTGTGGCATCTTCAAACGGATCCGTCCCCATTGACTTACATTGTAAGTCTGGACGGATCCGCACAGATCCGCACGCCTCCGCACGGCCAGGCGGACACCCGAACGCTGCAAGCAGCGTTCAGCTGTCCGCCTGTCCGTGCGGAGGCGAGCGGAGCGGAGGCTGAACGCCGCCAGACTGATGCAGTCTGAGCGGATCCGCTCCATTCAGACTGCATCAGGGCTGGACGGCTGCGTTCGGGTCCGCTCGTGAGCCCCTTCAAACGGAACTCACGAGCGGACAGCCGAACGCTAGTGTGAAAGTAGCCTTATACAGGAAAATCATGACGATTAACAAGGTGGCCCAAACTTTCGCATCCCACTGTATACGTTAAAATGAAAGGGGAGGGTATGCGAGACCTACCTCAATGTGTACAAACAAACAAATATGCGACAATACACGAGTCGATAGTCTGAACTGTAGAGACGGAGAGCCAAGTATCCCCTCAGCCTTCTGTAACAACAGTGGGATTATTGGCCGTCTACAGGGATATAACCCAGAGTGTACGCAGCTGAATAACGCACTACACTCTGCAGTGTATACAAACTGGTATCTATTAATGAAGCTGCTGCTGTATATCTTCAGTGCATCCATCCTGATAATGTACAGGTCAAGGGAAGGGAAGGATAATCAGTGGGGACTTCTAGTCATAGGGTGCAAAGTGAGGTCCAGCAGAACCAAACATCACCTTTATATGAAACAGGTATGTGAGATGTGTTCATTCAGACCTCCTGGACGTAGGGCTTGTAACCTGAACGTCCATTCTGCCTCCGTCTGTAACAGTTTTGTGTCGAAGTCCCGTCCTCTAGGAGTTCTTCTAATAACCTCAATACCTTGAAATCTGATCACCTCCATGTTACCAGAGTGGCTTATGGAGATGTGACGTGCGATAGGGGTATCCGCATCATGGAGGTGTTCCCCTATCCTCCGTCGGAACTCCTGTATGGTTTTCCCTACATACTGGAGGCCACACATACACGTTGCCAGATAGATGACCCCTCTGGTCCTGCAATTTATGAATGACCAAATTGCAAATCTTTTTTGTGTGACGGTACTGATAAAACTGTTCCCCCTCTCAATCGCACCGCATGCCACGCACCCGCTACAGGGGAACGTGCCCTTAGGTTGGTGATCGAGCCACGTCCCCGGTTGTGGGGGTTGTAAAAAGCTGTGTACAAGGTGTCCCACATCTGGGTCCGATTTAAGAGGACCTCGCGTACATCTCTCTGAGCCTCATCAAACGTGGCAATAATCCAGACTTGGTTATCGTCGCTACCTCTGGTACGTGGTACCAACAATGTATCGCGGTTTACTGCAAGTGAATGCTGGTATGCGTTCGTCAAGACCTGTTGTGAATATCTCCTGTCTGTAAACCTACTCTGAAGGTCCCTAGCCGCCACTAGTGATGAGCGGCAGGGGCAATATTCGAATTCGCGATATTTCACGAAAATTTGGGCGAATATTCGCCATATATTTGAAAATTCGCAAATTTGTGATCTCCAGGCATTATTCTCTTGATTCCGAAAATTTGCATAAGATTTGCATACAATTTTTCCGGAAATTTGCATAAAAATTCTCATGAACTGGTATTTTTTTAAAAATCAAATATTTGCAATAACGACTATATTTTGTGATATTCTAAATATTCGCGAATTCTCGAAATGCCGATATTCGCGATTAAAATTCGCAATTCGAATATTCGTGATCAACACTAGCCGCCACCCGGTAATCTGCCATCCTAGAGCAGTTTCTGCGTGGTCTGAAGTACTGCCCCTTGGGAATACCTTTTTTCAGAGCTACTGCGGTATGCCAGACCTAGCAAGGGAATTATGCGTGAGGGGGGTCAAGTTAAATACAGTTCTGGTTACTCACGGTTACATCGTCCCTGGGCAGGCTCGCATAAGTGAAGAGGAGAACGGCACAAGGATTCTCTTGAGGCACACTCTGGTGTAAGGGACACTGGCCCAGATAGTGGTTTGAGGTGCTCTTGATGGTCTGTATTAATGTGCATATGGCAAGGTCCCTTGTAGTTATGATGCCAGTACCTTTTGTATGGAGGTACAACCATTTACCGTAGTGTTAATTGAGGAACTTGAGACTAAGACGAAAAGGATGAAATCCAGGGTGAAACTTTACTGAAGATGTCTTCTGATAACAGTATATCTAAAGTATTAAACAGTCTCTTGGTACAGAGGTAACACTGCTGCAGGTCCTCTGCTGACAGGTGTAAATGTCCCTCTCTAGCTATTAAATGCAATGAATTTGTAGCCTTCTGGTCCTGGTGATCCCAGTGCAGGCTTGTGAAGTTGCCGGAGGCTGGTGAATCCTTCACAGTGGAATACAAAGGTCCTAAGGCACTAGTAGAAAATAGCCATAACCCTTTGGGGGTCTCTTTCTTTAGTATTTTCTGAGTAAGTAAAGCACTTCAGCTCTGGGCTGAAAACTGGCTGAGAGCTCAAGATTGCAGACTGCACATACTACACACTGCTAGACTGCACTCAACTGGAACTGGTCTGGAAACTAGACTGAACTGGCTAGGCCTGAGCTTGACTATATATTTGAGAGGTATTATCTCCCCCTAGTGGTAGGCTTAATGTAATGTGATCTAATACACCTGTTAGCAGGGATTATGCACAAAAATGCATTGCGGCATAAGACAGGCTATTAAAGCATAAAAAGCATAATGCAACAACTTTGCAGAACCCACGAGGGTAGTGGGACGCTGCATAACCCCCTTGTTTAACCTGTGTCGACCTCAACACGAAGATGAAGGTCTCCTGAAAAATACAAAAGAGAACAATCCTGCAGGCATGAAGAACAGTACCATAAACCATATCAATACTTCTTCTTGAGATCTGAAAAGCAATCGGTTCGGCACAATTGTAAATATCAGGCAAACATCAAGAATGGTGGTAAACAAGTGAAAAGGGGGCATAGTTTCTTTCCCTCTGGAGACTGATGAACAGGGGCGCTGACCTGGCACAGCAGAACAATAATAAACCAGGATAGTCCATAATGGGAAAATAATGAATATGGATGAAAATCGGGAGGCTCACTGGGCATGAGTCTGTTCCCTGAGCATAGGGTAAGTAAACATGATGAACAACACAGAGGCTCAGGTACGCTTGAGTCTATCTCCGGGCACAGTCTTAAACGTTGCGTCAACAAAACAAAGAAGACTGTAGAGAGTCCTTGGAGTAAGGCAAATAATCAGAGTCAAGAAGTCTCTTACTCCAGCTTTGTGGTCTCACCAAAAAGCTAAATTGTAATCCACATTAAACTGGGGTATCTGGAAGGTCTCTCCACTGATTCTAAATTAAATATTCCCTATAATGAGCAGGTGGTTGTCCCTTTGTAATCCGACTGGACCTGTGAAGTGGCGGTCCTTCTTCTGACCTTGACGCAAGGGGACTTGGTACATCTGGAACTTCTTGCACTACTGAAACTTCTTCCTGAGGTGGTTCCTCTGGCTGATGTGACTCTGTACTAACTGGTGCAGGCACAGCAATGTTTAACCATGGTGTAAGGACCCATTTTAGAGGATCTGCTTCCGTCATTAGTTTTTCAACAGTTTGCATAGGCTCTACAGACTTATCTGGTAGTTCAGGCACTTGAATTGGAGGCTAATGTTCCTCTGTAACAGTTTTATCTGGAAGGATTCCTCCTAGAGTATCTTTCTCCTTGTTACTCAATTTCAAGCGATTGCGATGAACTATTTGAGGTGATTTGTTTTCTCTGGTGATCTCATAGGTGTCAGTTGCTGGATTAGGGATAGCTGAAACGATGTAGGGAACTCTTTCCCACTTACTGTCCAACTTGCTGGTGCGATGATTGTTCTTTAGTCACGCATAATCACCAATTTCAAGAGGCTCGGCTTTGGCATATTGGTCATAGTCTTTTTGCTGCCTTTTGTGAGCAAGTTCCATGCGGTGGTGAACAATTTCTTGTGCATCAGCTAGACGTCTTTGGTGTTCGCTCACCCAATCAGTTTTTGGCAATGGATTGATGGCATCAGGTACTTGTACGTCCAAAGTATGGTGAGCAGGTAGTTTACCTTGCCAAACATGAGATAGTAAGGTGTATACCCCGCGGAACAGTGAATGGTATTATTATAGGTATACATCAATTGAGGTAGAAGAGTAGGCCAATCATTTCTGGTAGCAGGAGGCACAGCTCTAAGCATTTCTATTAGGGTCTGGTTCATTTTTTTACAAAGTCCATTACCTTGGGGATGGTAAGCTGTTCTGATTTTCTGGCAATTGTGAAGTGAACACAGTTCTTTGAAGAGTTGCGACTCAAAGGCAGATCCTTGATCTGTAAGAATTTTCTCTGGACATCCGTATGGTAACAGGAAATGTTTCCAGAAGGCATCTGCAGTTGTTTTAGCGGTCAAGTCCTTAAAGGGCTTCTGTCACCCCACTAAAGTGATATTTTTTTTTTGGGCTGGTGAAATTAGTTATATTGCGATATATCACAATATAATTGTGTCACTTACTTTGATCCAGCAGTTTCTTCAAAAAACGAAGTTTTATCATATGTAAATTCGGTCTCTAACAGCAAGTAGGGCGGCTACTTGCTGCTAGCTGCTGCAGAAATCCGCCCCCTCGCCGTGTTGATTGACAGGGCCAGCCGGGATCTCCTCCTCCGGCCAGCCCTGTCGGCATTTCAAAAATCGCGCGCCTCTGTGGATTCGGCGCAGGCGCTCTGAGATGAGGAGGCTCGTCTCCTCAGCACTCCCTCAGTGCGCCTGCGCCGATGACGTCTTCTATTTCGGTGATGTCATCGGCGCAGGCGCACTGAGGGAGTTCTGAGGAGACGAGCCTCCTCATCTCAGAGCGCCTGCGCCGAATCCACAGAGGCGCGTGATTTTTGAAATGCCGACAGGGCTGGCCGGAGGAGGAGATCCCGGCTGGCCCTGTCAATCAACACGGCGAGGGGGCGGATTTCTGCAGCAGCTAGCAGCAAGTAGCCGCCCTACTTGCTGTTAGAGACCGAATTTACATATGATAAAACTTCGTTTTTTGAAGAAACTGCTGGATCAAAGTAAGTGACACAATTATATTGTGATATATCGCAATATAACTAATTTCACCAGCCCAAAAAAAAAAAATCACTTTAGTGGGGTGACAGAAGCCCTTTAACAGGTACGGCTACAATGAATTTGCTGTAGTGGTCAATGATGGTCATAGCGTATGTATAGCCTGAGCGACTTGGTTCCAGCTTCACGTTGTCAATTGCAACAATCTCCAACGGTTTTTGGCTTACAATAGAATGTAAGGGTGCTTTTTGGTAATGTTTTTCACCTCGTCCAATAGCACATGCGGAACACTCTCAACACCACTACTTATAGGGTTTCTACCACCAGATTTTGACCTATTTAGCTGTCTGACACTAGCGATCTGCTAGTGTCTGCTGTACCTAACCATGTTCATGTATTACCTTTGTCTGGAGCGGTTAACCTTAAAAACTTAGTTTTATTGATATGCAAATGAGCCTCTAGGTGCTATGGGGACGTATTTTCAGCACCTAGAGGTTCCGTCTACTCACTATTTCTGCCACCCAGCGCGTCCCTCCAGCCCGCCCCTCTCCTCTAGATTGACAGCCTACTTCTCTCCATCTCGGCCGAATTCTCGCGCCTGCGCCGCGTGCTTCTGTATTTAGCGCAGGCGCAGTGACTGTCGGACCGCTCCCTGCGCACGGTGCAGGCGCGAGAATTCGGCTGAGATGGAGAGAAGTAGGCTGTCAATCTAAAGGAGAGGGGAGGGCTGGAGGGACGCGCTGGGCTGCAGAAGTAGTGAGTAGACGGAGCCTCTAGGTGCTGAAAATACGCCCCCATAGCATCTAGAGTCTAATTTGCATATCAATAAAACTACGTTTTTAGGTTTAACCGCTCCAGACAATGGTAATACATAAACATGCTTAGGTACAGCAGACACTAGCAGATCGCTAGTGTCAGACAGCTAAATAGGTCAAAATCTGGTGGTAGAAACCCTTTAATGTCTTCTCACATTCCAATCCAATAGAATTGTCTACGGACGGTAGCTTCTGTCTTCTGCACGCCAAAGTGTCCTGATTTGTCATGGTACATCTCAAGAATGATGCTTGCATCCCTGGGAGATTTGGATTTGGTATACCCTGTCATAGGTAACTGGATCCAGGCTTCTTCTCAATAGTAGGCCCTTCTGCAGAAAGAGTTGTTTCCGGTGTCTCCACAGCTTCAACAGTTCTGGGTCTGCATTTCTTCTGCGGATTCTCTCAGGTGTTCTTCCACTGGTGAGGAAGTCATGTAGTTCTCCGATTACTCTACTTTCTGACTGAAGTTTGATCCATCTCTCCTTCTCAACTTGAGATTCTGGATTGTTCTGTAGATGGGGATTTAGGACTCTTGTTTTTGATGGAGAGGATGCTTTGTTGGGTGAAGTTTTTGTAGAAATTAGGCATTTCCACTTTATGCCTTATCTTGCCTGCCTACCAAAGAAGGTCCTACTGCACCCGTAGATGTCTGGTTGCAGTAGGACCTTCTTTGGTAGGCAGGCGAGATAAGGCATCTGCATTCTCGTTGGACTTGCCCGTTCTGTATTTTACAGTGAAGTTGTAGTTAGCAAGGCGTGAGGCCCATCTTTGTTCTAAGGCACCTAGCTTGGCTGTATTGAGATGCGCCAGTGGGTTGTTATCGGTGAAAGCTATGAAGGGAGTTGCTGCAAGGTAGTCCTTAAATTTTTCGGTGACAGACCACACAAGTGCGAGGAACTCTAACTTGAAAGAGCTGTAGGTCATTCCTTTCAGGGATCTGCTAGCATAAGCAATTACTTTCTCTTTACCTTCCAGCACGTGAGACAGGACAGCTC
The DNA here is from genome assembly GCF_014858855.1 of Bufo gargarizans. Classification (NCBI taxonomy): domain Eukaryota; kingdom Metazoa; phylum Chordata; class Amphibia; order Anura; family Bufonidae; genus Bufo; species Bufo gargarizans. Next base: position 559,427,408 of record NC_058082.1, on the reverse strand, counting down.
CCATGTCTTTTTTGGCTGGCATCAGTGTAGAGATGGAAGGGCTGTTGGTAATCTGGATATTCCAAGACAGGTATCTGTGTCTTCTGATACTTCTTTGGGTGTCCTCTTAGGAGTTCCTGAATTGGCTCAGCAATCTGGGCGAAGTGAGGGATGAAGCCTCTGTAGTACCCTGCAAAACTTAGGAAACTTCTCACCTCTTTTACTGTGGTAGGAGTAGGCCAATTCCGAACTGCAGCTAACTTTTCCAGATCTGGTTTAACACCTTCTGCACTGACAACATGTCCCAGGTACTTCACTTCTGGCTTCAGCAGGTAGCACTTAGATGGTTTGATCTTAAGTCCATGTTTAATAAGGACTTGGAAGACTTCTGCAAGGTGTTTCAAGTGATCTTTGTAGGACTTGGAATAAATAATGACATCGTCCAGGTAGATTAGGACAGTCTCAAAGTTTCTATGGCCTAAACAGCGTTCCATTGGACGTTGAAATGTTCCTGGTGCATTACAAAGTCCAAAGGGCATGTAATTAAATTCGAATAGGCCCATGGGGGTGGCAAAAGCAGTTTTCTCTAGATCTTCAGGAGCCATGGGTACTTGCCAGTATCCACTGGTCAGATCAAGAGTAGAGAAATAGGCTGATGACCCCAGTGCTGTCAGGGATTCTTCAATTCTGGGTAAGGGATAGGCATCATTGTGGGTGATTTGATTAATTTTTATGTAATCTACACAGAACTTGATATTGCCATTCTTTTTCCGGACAAGAACTAAGGGTGCAGCCCATGGACTATGGCTGTCTTGGATGATATTGGAATCCTTCATCTCTCGCATCATTTGTTTCACAGATTGGTACATCGTTGGTGGTATAGGCTGGTGCCTTTCTTTTATTGGGGGGTGAGAGCCGGTAGGGATAGTGTGTTTGATCCCACGGACTTCCCCATAATCCGTAGAGTGCTTACTGAAGGCTTCATGATGTTCCTTCACGATGTTCAAGACTCCTTCAATTTGGTTTTTGGGTGTAGAGCTATCTCCCACGTTAAGTTTTTCCCACCATGATGCAGGCGGAGCATGTTCTGGAGTACAGGAGCTCTGCGCAGATTGTCCTATTTTAGTTGTAGGCATGCTGATAATATCCTGGAAAGAGACTTGCAATAACTGAGCAACAGGATAATGTTTAGTGAGAGTAACGTGGTGATCATTCAAGTTTATGAGACGGACAGGCACTTTACCTTGGGAAACAGTCACTAAGCTCCTTGCAGCTCTGACTAAGGGATGGTCTTCTAGTGTTAAGGGCTCTACCATGGCTTGCTAATCTTGACCTTGAATTCCCAGGGTGGCTTGGCACCATATGAGTGTCTCGGATGCAGACACAGCAGATTTCTCCTTTCTCATTGGCGAATCTCTGTTGTGCGCTTAGCACACGGATGGTCTATTGTATGCCCCTTTTGGAGGCAGGTGAAGCAGTAGGCATAGATTGGCGTAATGCCTCAAGCATTTCATTGTAACAATTCCTAAGGACATTCATTCCTAGGATCACTGCAGAGCCACCTTTGTCTCCGTCTTGTACAACAATAACACCTTGTCTAGGTAGGGTGGTTTTCCCTACTTGCAGAGTGGGTTCCCAATAACCATGTATTGGCACGGGTTTCCCGTTGCTAGCTGTAAGATCCAACCAGGATTCTGGTGGTTGCGTAAGTTGGCTCTGATCCCAGTATTTGTCAAATGGTAGGGACCTGCGATGCGATGTCCAGTCGGGCGACAAAAGGAATTCCGTTAATTCGGATTGCTACTTCTGGATAGGATCCTACATATGTGGGCATCCAATTGAGATCTTGTGGATCTATTGGTTTACCTCTCGAGGGGCGGTCCTCAGTCTCGGGGGTTTCTCTTTTAACCGCCAGCACATTGTTTCTGTGTGTCCTATCTTATGACAGTAGGTGCAAATAGATCGCCTGCGGGCGTTGGAGTGGTCATTTGGGCGCCCGCCAGGACTTCTGGGATATACATCTTTGTAGTCAGGAGGTCTCTTATCCTCCAATAATAAAGGCTTCTCCCACTGTTCTAATTTCTGACACACCTTTTCCAGGCTTTTTGTCAAAAAGTTAACCTGTTCTGTCCAGGCTGCTACGGCATCAGGGACCGGAGTTTGAGCTGCCTGACTGGCTACTGGACAACACTTGGAAGTGGTAGCAGGCGTATGGACAAAAGTTTCAGCAAATTTAGCAGGCTCTGGCTGCGGACTCTTTCCCAGAATGCTAATGGCTAGCTCTTTAAAGTCCAGAAAGGTGACACTTGGGTGTTGTGCAGCTAACATTCTCAACTGGCTTTTTAGGTTGTCAGTGTTAACACCTTCAATGAATTGTTCCTTTAAAGTTTTGTCTTGGTTCTCTGCCTCACGGGGGTCTACCTGAACCACAGCTCTAAGGGCTTCTTGTAATGACAATGCAAAGTCTCTGAGTGACTCACCGGTTCGTTGTTTCGTGCTGAAGAACCTCATTTTGACTTCTGACACGGTCTTGGGTTTAAAGGTGGTGTAAAGTCTCTCAAAGATCTGTCCCAGGGTTCTTCTTTCAGAGCTGGGCCAGGACTTCACCTCCCGGAGTGGGGCTCCTTCTAATTGGGCTAGGAGTATTTCCATTTGCTGCTCTGTGGAGACAGGGTACAACCTGAACAAGGCACACACTTTCTCTTTAAAGTCCCTTAGGGTGTGAGTTTCCCCAGAGTATCGGGGGAACCAAGGGGCCCCAAAGTAGTAAGGCATGGTTAGTGGCATCATGCTGGCTGCTGCAGCGGCTGGCGGTGTACTGGAGCCAGCTGCGGATGCTGCAGGGGATCCGCTGAGGTCAGGCTGCTCGGCTTCCTCCTGAACAGACATGGCAATGACAGTTTATTTAAATGCTGCAGGCTAAATCTGACTTTATGCACTTTTTGAATAGGGCTGCTATGGACAACCGTTGCGGGTGTATGGCCCTTTAAGAAGTGATCGGTTCCTATTGCAGAGGAAGATTTTTGTTAAATGTCCCCTTATGGCTGATAGTGGGTTCATTACAGGCTGAGGACTAAAATCGAAGCTTCTACTTGCTTGTTTCCCCGTGGGGCTGGCTGGCAGGCTCGATCCTCCTTTTCTCTTGTCTGCACCAAATCTCGAGATGCGCGAGAGTACGTCACATGCAAGTCCTGTGCGCGGCGTCTCTTCAACGCAATTTCTCTGCACTGGAAGGGGGTGCAATTAGAATTTTCCCGCCAGGCTGCTCTGAGATGGCGCAGCAAACAACTACAAGTCCGTTAGGCGGCCTTTTTAAGTACAAAACAGTCCACTCAAATACAGCAAGCAGCGCTACTGACTTTTCAAAAATCCCAATAAAAGCAATAAACAGTTGGGGCTCATTCACAATAGGCAATCCACAATGAAGCAGGGTTTTGCAAGTCCTGTTCACACAGCGCCAATTTCAATTATTGCAGTGCACAAAAATACAACAATGCACAAGTCAAGTTCATTAAAGGCACATAGGAATTTATCAGAAATCCTGTTCGTGACGCCAATTTATTTTATGCGGTATGCCAGACCTAGCAGGGGAATTATGCATGAGGTCACGGTGTGAGCAGTAGGTGGGCCGAGGTAAATACAGTTCTGGTTACTCACGGTTACGTGTTTCCTGGGCAGGCTCGCATAAGTGAAGAGGAGAACGGCACAAGAATTCTCTGAGGCACACTCTGGTGTAAGGGACACGGGCCAGATGGTGGTTCGAGGTGCCCTTGATGGTCTGTATTAATGTGCCTATGGCAAGGTCCCTTGTAGTCGTGACTAGAGTTGAGCGAACACCTGGATGTTCGGGTTCGAGAAGTTCGGCTGAACTTCCCGGAAATGTTCGGGTTCGGGATCCGAACCCGACCCGAACTTCGTCCCGAACCCAAACCCCATTGAAGTCAATGGGGACCCGAACTTTTCGGCACTAAAAAGGCTGTAAAACAGCCCAGGAAAGGCTGAAAAAGGCAGCAAAATGTAGTTAAATCCCATGCAAACAAATGTGGATAGGGAAATGAATAAAAATAAAAATAAAATAAATAAAAATTAACCAATATCAATTGGAGAGAGGTCCCATAGCAGAGAATAAGGCTTCATGTCATAGCAGAGAATCAGGCTTCATGTCACCCACCACTGGAACAGGCCATTGTCAGATATTTTGGCCATGGCACCCAGACAGAGGAGAGAGGTCCCATAGCAGAGAATCAGGCTTCATGTCATAGCAGAGAATCAGGCTTCATGTCACCCACCACTGGAACAGGCCATTGTCAGATATTTTGACCCTGGCACCCAGACAGAGGAGAGAGGTCCCATAGCAGAGAATCAGGCTTCATGTCATAGCAGAGAATCAGGCTTCATGTTAACCACCACTGGAACAGGCCATTGTCAGATATTTTGGCCATGGCACCCAGACAGAGGAGAGAGGTCCCATAGCAGAGAATCAGGCTTCATGTCATAGCAGAGAATCATGCTTCATGTCACCCAACACTGGAACAGGCCACTGTCAGATATTTTTAGGCCCCGGCACCCAGACAGAGGAGAGAGGTCCCATAGCAGAGATTCAGGCTTCATGTCATAGCAGAGAATCAGGCTTCATGTCATAGCAGAGAATCAGGCTTCATGTCATAGCAGAGAATCTGGCTTCATGTCACCCAACACTGGAACAGTCCATTGTCAGATATTTAGGCCCCGACACCGAGACAGAGGAGAGAGGTCCCATAACAGAGATTCAGGCTTCATGTCACCCACCACTGGAACAGGCCACTGTCAGATATTTTTAGGTCCCGGCACCCAGACAGAGGAGAGAGGTCCCATAGCAGAGAATCAGGCTTCATGTCACCCACCACTGGAACAGGCCACTGTCAGATATTTTTAGGCCCCAGCACCCAGACAGAGGAGAGAGGTTCCATAGTAGAGAATCAGGCTTCATGTCATAGCAGAGAATCAGGCTTCATGTCACCCAACACTGGAACAGTTAATGTCTAATCTGCACAAGGGATGGACAGGTCCTGTGGGATCCATGCCTGGTTCATTTTTATGAACGTCAGCTTGTCCACATTGGCTGTAGACAGGCGGCTGCGTTTGTCTGTAATGACGCCCCCTGCCGTGCTGAATACACGTTCAGACAAAACGCTGGCCGCCGGGCAGGCCAGCACCTCCAAGGCATAAAAGGCTAGCTCTGGCCACGTGGACAATTTGGAGACCCAGAAGTTGAATGGGGCTGAACCATCAGTCAGTACGTGGAGGGGTGTGCACACGTACTGTTCCACCATGTTATTGAAATGTTGCCTCCTGCTAACACGTTCCGTATCAGGTGGTGGTGCAGTTAGCTGTGGCGTGTTGACAAAACTTTTCCACATCTCTGCCATGCTAACCCTGCCCTCAGAGGAGCTGGCCGTGACACAGCTGCGTTGGCGACCTCTTGCTCCTCCTCTGCCTTCTCCTTGGGCTTCCACTTGTTCCCCTGTGACATTTGGGAATGCTCTCAGTAGCGCGTCTACCAACGTGCGCTTGTACTCGCGCATCTTCCTATCACGCTCCAGTGCAGGAAGTAAGGTGGGCACATTGTCTTTGTACCGGGGATCCAGCAGGGTGGCAACCCAGTAGTCCGCACACGGTAAAATGTGGGCACTGCAGCATGTAGTCGCTCATGTGTGCCAGGCTGCCCAGAGGTAAGGACAAGCTGTCTTCTGTAGGAGGCGTATCGTCATCGTCCTGCGTTTCCCCCCAGCCACGCACCAGTGATGGGCCCGAGCTGCGTTGGGTGCCACCCCGCTGTGACCATGCTTCATCCTCATCCTCCTCCACCTCCTCCTCATCTTCGTCCTCCTCGTCCTCCATTAGTGGGCCCTGGCTGGCCACATTTGTACCTGGCCTCTGCTGTTGCAAAAAACCTCCCTCTGAGTCACTTCGAAGAGACTGTCCTGAAAGTGCTAAAAATGACCCCTCTTCCTCCTCCTCCTCCTCCTCCTCCTCCTCCTGGGCCACCTCCTCTTCCATCATCGCCCTAAGTGTTTTCTCAAGGAGACATAGAAGTGGTATTGTAACGCTGATAACGGCGTCATCGCCACTGGCCATGTTGGTGGAGTACTCGAAACAGCGCAACAGGGCACACAGGTCTCGCATGGAGGCCCAGTCATTGGTGGTGAAGTGGTGCTGTTCTGTAGTGCGACTGACCCGTGCGTGCTGCAGCTGAAACTCCACTATGGCCTGCTGCTGCTCGCACAGTCTGTCCAGCATGTGCAAGGTGGAGTTCCACCTGGTGGGCACGTCGCATATGAGGCGGTGAGCGGGAAGGCCGAAGTTACGCTGTAGCGCAGACAGGCGAGCAGCGGCAGGATGTGAACGCCGGAAGCGCGAACAGACGGCCTGCACTTTATGCAGCAGCTCTGACATGTCGGGGTAGTTGTTAATGAACTTCTGCACCACCAAATTCAGCACATGCGCCAGGCAAGGGATGTGTGTCAAACCGGCTAGTCCCAGAGCTGCAACGAGATTTCGCCCATTATCGCACACCACCAGGCCGGGCTTGAGGCTCACCGGCAGCAACCACTCGTCGGTCTGTTGTTCAATACCCCGCCACAACTCCTGTGCGGTGTGGGGCCTGTCCCCCAAACATATGAGTTTCAGAATGGCCTGCTGACGTTTACCCCGGGCTGTGCTGAAGTTGGTGGTGAAGGTGTGTGGCTGACTGGATGAGCAGGTGGAAAAAGAGGAGGAGGAAGCCGAGGAGGAGGAGGCAACAGGAGGCAAAGAATGTTGCCCTGCGATCCTTGGCGGCGGAAGGACGTGCGCCAAACAGCTCTCCGCCTGGGGCCCAGCTGCCACTACATTTACCCAGTGTGCAGTTAGGGAGATATAGCGTCCCTGGCCGTGCTTACTGGTCCACATATATGTGGTTAGGTGGACCTTGCCACAGATGGCGTTGCGCAGTGCACACTTGATTTTATCGGATACTTGGTTGTGCAGGGAAGGCACGGCTCTCTTGGAGAAGTAGTGCCGGCTAGGAACAACATACTGTGGGACAGCAAGCGACATGAGCTGTTTGAAGCTGTCTGTGTCCACCAGCCTGAATGACAGCATTTCATAGGCCAGTAGTTTAGAAATGCTGGCATTCAGGGCCAGGGATCGAGGGTGGCTAGGTGGGAATTTACGCTTTCTCTGAAATGTTTGTGAGATGGAGAGCTGAACGCTGCCGTGTGACATGGTTGAGACGCTTGGTGACGGAGGTGGTGGTGTTGGTGGTACTTCCTCTGTTTGCTGGGCGGCAGGTGCCAACGTTCCTCCAGAGGCGGAGGAAGAGGCCGAGGCGGCAGCAGCAGAAGAGGCCGAGGCGGCAGCAGCAGAAGAGGTAGCAGGGGGAGCCTGAGTGAGTTCCTTGTTTTTAAGGTGTTTACTCCACTGCAGTTCATGCTTTGCATGCAGGTGCCTGGTCATGCAGGTTGTGCTAAGGTTCAGAACGTTAATGCCTCGCTTCAGGCTCTGATGGCACAGCGTGCAAACCACTCGGGTCTTGTCGTCAGCACATTGTTTGAAGAAGTGCCATGCCAGGGAACTCCTTGAAGCTGCCTTTGGGGTGCTCGGTCCCAGATGGCGGCGGTCAGTAGCAGGCGGAGTCTCTTGGCGGCGGGTGTTCTGCTTTTGCCCACTGCTCCCTCTTTTGCTACGCTGTTGGCTCGGTCTCACCACTGCCTCTTCCTCCGAACTGTGAAAGTCAGTGGCACGACCTTCATTCCATGTGGGGTCTAGGACCTCATCGTCCCCTGCATCGTCTTCCACCCAGTCTTGATCCCTGACCTCCTGTTCGGTCTGCACACTGCAGAAAGACGCAGCAGTTGGCACCTGTGTTTCGTCATCATCAGAGACATGCTGAGGTGGTATTCCCATGTCCTCATCATCAGGAAACATAAGTGGTTGTGCGTCAGTGCATTCTATGTCTTTCACCGCTGGGGAAGGGCTGGGTGGATGCCCTTGGGAAACCCTGCCAGCGGAGTCTTCAAACAGCATAAGAGACTGCTGCATAACTTGAGGCTGAGACAGTTTCCCTGGTATGCATGGGGGTGATGTGACAGACTGATGGGGTTGGTTTTCAGGCGCCATCTGTGCGCTTTCTGCAGAAGACTGGGTGGGAGATAATGTGAACGTGCTGGATCCACTGTCGGCCACCCAATTGACTAATGCCTGTACCTGCTCAGGCCTTACCATCCTTAGAACGGCATTGGGCCCCACCATATATCGCTGTAAATTCTGGCGGCTACTGGGACCTGAGGTAGTTGGTACACTAGGACGTGTGGCTGTGGCAGAACGGCCACGTCCTCTCCCAGCACCAGAGGGTCCACTAACACCACCACGACCCTGTCCGCGTCCCTTACTAGATGTTTTCCTCATTGTTACCGTTCACCACAATAAGAAAAAAATTATTTGGCCCAATGTATTGAATTAAAATTCAGGCCTTTTCTTACAGACACCTAACACTATCTGGCTATCTATTTAGGTACCGTATTACACTAATACAGGCACAGCAGTAACCACAGATTTAGCTGAATATAAATTGTAGTCCTAGTATTTAGGCCCTGGATTACAGGTATACGTTTACGGACAGAATTAGACTTGGAATTGCACAGTAGCGTGTGTGTGAAGTTATTGAGAATGACCCTATGTGCACCTTTAATCTAATATACCCTTTTTGGATAGATTTAAAGTAGGCCTGATACAGCAGAAACCACTGATTTAGGGAATTGCTAAGTTGGGAATTGTATTTCAACCCAGAACAAAAATATATCCTTTGCCAGACAGTATTACAATTGGCTGGCCACAGCTGAAACACCAGATTTAGGGTACTGCTATTTTGGCAATTGTATTTCACCCCTCAATAAAATAGCAAGCACAGCCAAGCCCCTTATGTAGGATATAGCAAAAAAAAAAAAACACACTATTGATGGTTAAATGGACTTGGTCGCAGCTTGTGCTGGCGCACCACAAGACACAAAATGGCCGCCGATCACCCCAGAAAAAAAGTGCCTAAAAACAGTGATCAATTAAATAGCAGAAGATTAATGATTCACAGCTGTAGATCGATCATTTCATTAAGTGTTTTTGCTGAGTAAATCCCTGTCTAGTGCCTAATCTCGCCCTAACGTCGCAGCTGCATCCTCTCCCTACACTGATCAGAGCAGAGTGACGGGCGGCGCTATGTGACTCCAGCTTAAATAGAGGCTGGGTCACATGCTGCACTGGCCAATCACAGCCATGCCAATAGTAGGCATGGCTGTGATGGCCTCTTGGGGTAAGTAGTATGACGCTTGTTGATTGGCTGCTTTGCAGCCTTTCAAAAAGCGCCAAGAAAGCGACGAACACCGAACCCGAACCCGGACTTTTACTAAAATGTCTGGGTTCGGGTCCGTGTCACGGACACCCCAAAATTCGGTACGAACCCGAACTATACAGTTCGAGTTCGCTTTCCTAGTCGTGACGCCAGTACCTTTTGTATGGAGGTACAACCATTTACCGTAGTGTTAATTGAGGAACTTGAGACTAAGACAAGAAGGATGAAATGCAGGGTGGAGCTTTACTGAAGATGACTTCAGATAACAGTACATCCAAAGTATTAAACAGTCTCTTGGTACAGAGGTAACACTGCTGCAGGTCCTCTGCTGACAGGTGTAAATGTCCCTCTCTAGCTATTAAATGCAATGAATTTGTAGCCTTACTGGTAGAGGACTTCTGGTCCTGGTGATCCCAGTGCAGGCTTGTGAAGTTGCCAGAGGCTGTTGAACCCTTCACGGTGGAATCCAAAGGTCCTAAGGCACTAGTAGAAAATGGCCATGGGGGTCTCTTTCTTTAGTATTTTCTGAGTATATAAAGCACTGAGTATATAAAGCACTTCAGCTCTGGGCTGAAAACTGGCTGAGAGCTCAAGATTGCAGACTGCACACACTACACACTGCTAGACTGCACTCGGGAACTAGACTGAACTGGCAAGGCCTGAGCTTAACTATATGTATGGGAGGTATTATCTCCCCCTAGTGGTAGGCTCAGTGTAATGCGATCTAATACACCTGTTAGCAGGGATAATGCACAAAAATGCATTGCAGCATAAGACAGGATATTAAAGCATAAAAAGCATAATACAACAACTTTGCAGTACCCTCGAGGTTAGTGGAACGCTGCACTACCGGATGGCAGCTGTCCCAACGTAGGAGGCTATTAGTGTCCTTCCGGAACAGGCGTGTACATATATTGCCTTCAGGATCCTTAAAGATGTTGAGATCTAAAAAGGTGATGTGGGTTTGATGGATTTCCGACGTGAAATCTAGTCCCAGGTCATTCTTGTTAAGGTTGGTGATGAAGTCTTTAAAGTCACTCATACTACCAGACCATCGGATCAGCACGTCGTCGATATAACGTAACCACTGGCATATGTGTTTTCCTCCTCCGTAAAAAACACTTTCCGTTCCCACCAGCCCAGGTAGAGATTGGCAAAGGTCGGTGCACATGGGCTACCCATGCCACTCCCCTGAGCTGGTGGAACAGGCAATCATTAAGCAAAAACACGTTATGTTTCAGAATAAACCGTAGTAATTCCAGTACAAACTCATTGTGCCGCCACTTGTGCATGCCCCGTTCTTGTAAAAAGGCCCCCACAGCCCCACAACCTTTTTGTTGGGTTATGGAGCTGTAGAGCGCCTCAACATCCAGGCTGGCCAGAAAGGTCTGGTCATCGATGGGGATTCCCTCCAGTTTCTTGATCACGTCCAAGGTATCTCTCACATAGGATGGGAGAGCCAGCACAAAGGACATACGATCTTATCTACGTATATGCTAATACCCTGTGTCAAGCTCCCCACCCCAGAGACAATGGGTCTACCCTTCAAAGGGGTCCGCCCCTTGTGGACCTTTGGGAGACTGTAGAATCAGGGGACTACTGGATGCTTGGGGAGCAGAAAGGAAAATTCAGTTTGACTGATCAGCCTATCATTTAAGGCCTTAGTGAGGATATTCCTCAAATCAATTAGAAACCTGTCAGTAGGATTGGTATCAAGGACTCTGTAACACCTAATATTCTTTTAGGATATTCAGACACATCGTCCTATATTGTTCCAATCCCATAACTACAATATTACCCCCTTTGTCAGCTGGCTTTATGACAACTGAGGGGTCCCGTTCAAGGGATAATAGGGCCTCCATTTCCATTCTGGACAGCTTGGATCTGCCCATTCTCTGCCCCTCCAAGGTCCTTAACTGATCAGTGGTGACCTTGAGGAATATATCCATCGCGGTATTATCCCCAGGGGTGGGTTCTTTGTGGATAGAGGTTTGAGGTCGGTGAAGGGTCCATCACCTGGATTACCCTCACCTTCCTCCAACAAACCTGCTAGTAGACGTACATCTTGTAATTCTTCTGGGTCTATGCCCAGGTCCGCACTTTGTTGTTGGTCATGTGTGGCGAAATTTTTGGACTTACTTAAGCCTACAATATTCAGGGCAGTGTAGGAACCAGCAACAGTTTGCTTCATGGATATGCACCTGTGATTCTGAAGGTTTTAGTCTAAATTTTCTTGCAATATATTGGGGGAGGCAGTATTTTTAGTGATAGGGATCCATCTGCGGAAGCCACCTTGACGCCTGGTAGGTGGGCCCGACACGTATGTGAGCTAAGAGCTTCCATTACTCATTTATACTCATTTGTAGTCTGTATTGTACCACTTTTATCTGGAATGACCCCCATTTCTTAGCTCTATTGTTTATATATAATGATGTGCAGCCATTTTGTTTTTTGTAATTATGTTTGCTTCATGGATATGCACCTGTGATTCTGAAGGTTTTAGTCAAAATTTTCTTGCAATGATGGTAAGAAAGGTGAGTAATCAGCCCAGAACTACAAGGGAGGAGCTGGTCAATGACATGAAGAGAGCCAGGACCACAGTTTCAGAGGTCACTGTCTGTAGAACACTACGCCGTCATGGTTTCAAATCATGCATTGCACAGAAGGTTCCCCTGCTCAAGTCATCACATGTCCAGGCCCGTCTGAAGTTTTTCAATGACCATCTGGATGATCCAGAGGAGGCCTGGGAGAAAGTCACGTGGTCAGATGAGACCAAAGTAGAACTTTTTAGTCTAAACTTCACTCGTTGTGTTTGGAGGAAAAAGAAGGATGAGTTGCATCCCAAGAACACCATCCCTACTGTGAAGCATGGGGGGGAGGGTAACATCATGCTTTGGAGGGGCTTTTCTGCAAAGGGGACAGGACGACTGCACTGTATTAAGGAGAGGATGAATGGGGCCATTTATTGTGAGATTTTGACCAACAACCTCCTTCCCTCAGTCAGAGCATTGTAGATGGGTCATGGCTGGGTCTTCCAACATGACAACGACCTGAAGCACACAGCCAGGATAACCAAGGAACGGCTCCGTAAGAAGCATATCAAGGTTCTAGAGTGGCCTAGCCAGTCTCCAGACCTAAATCTAATAGAACATCTTTGGAGGGAGCTGAAACTCCGTGTTGCTCGGCGACAGCCCCAAAACCTGACAGATGTAGAGGAGATCTGTGTGGAGGAGTCGGCCAAAACCCCTGCTGCAGTGTCTGCAAACCTGGTCAAGAACCACAGGAAACGTTTGACCTCTGTAATTGCAAACAAAGGCTTCTGTACCAAATATTAACACGGACTTTCTCAGGTGTTCAAACACTTCTGTTCAGCCGAGCAAGACAAATACATTCTTTAAAAATCATACAATGTGATTTTCAGATTTTTTTATTTATTCCGTCTCTCAGAGTAGGAATGTACCTACAATGTGAATGTCAGACCCTCCATGATTTCTAAGTGGGAGAACTTGCAAAATCGCAGGGCGTTCAAATACTTCTGTTCCTCACTGTATTTGAGCCAATACCTGCCGATAAAAAACCTGCCATCCCTACTGTAGATTATGCAGACTCTATAATATTCGACACTGAATCGGTACTTCAAGTTACGTTTCACAGTTAAATCATATTCACAGTGGGTGGAAACGTGTAAATGAAATCCAATTTCAAAGTTTATTAGGTTTACGTTAAAATGAAAGGGGAGGGTATGCGAGACCTACCTCAATGTGCACAAACAAATATGCGACAATACATGAGTCTAGTTGTTACGGAAGGGAACTCTGAGGGGATACTTGTCTGTCCGTCTCTACAGTTCAGACTATCGACTCGTGTATTGTCGCATATTTGTTTGTACACATTGAGGCAGGGCTCGCATACCCTTCCCTTTCATTTTAACGTAAACCTAATAAACTTTGAAATTTTAATTCATTTACAACGTTTCCACCCACTGTGAATATGATTTAACTGTGAAACGTAACTTGAAGTACCGATTCAGTGTAGAATATTTTGGATTTACACAATAAGAGCATTTTTAAAACAAACAAAATCATGTTTTAGTGTCTCCATTTTCTGAAAGCCATATTTTAAAAATTTTTTGGACGATTGTCTTAGGTAGGGGCTCATTTTTTGCGGGATAAGATCATAGTTTGATTGGTACTATTTTGGGGTACATATGACTTTTGATCACTTTTTAAACCATTTTGTGGGAAGTGAGGTGGGCAAAATTGCAAATCCATCATAGTTTTTCTTTTTCTTTTTTTTTATGGCGTTACATGATCCTTTTATAGATCAGGTCGTTACGGACATGGCGATACCAAACAAGTTTAGTGCTTTTTAATTTTTTACATTTTTAACCAATTATATGTGTGGATATAGGAAGAAGTTAGATTTTTTTAAAAACTTTTTTCCACACTTTTTTGACTCAGACCCACTTGGTTCTTGAAGATCCAGTGGATCTGATGCCTCTACAATACACTGCAGTACACTGTATAGTGTACTGCAGTGTATTGTCATTCACAGTAAGTCTATACCATGTCAATCCGGATGCCTGTGAAGGTGTCCGGTTGCTATTGTAACCACCGGGATGCTGCCACAGCAGGGCAGCGGCCCGATGTGGGAGGGAGCTACCTTCCTCAGTTTATCCTTCAACCATCAGGCCGCTGCTGCCCCAGAAGAGCAGCGGCCCGATGGTTATCCCCTCCATGCAGCAGTCCCTAAAGACCACGACACGGAAGGGGTTAAACAGCCAACATCGATGCCAGCACCGATGTCGGCCGTTTCAAGCAGAGTGTCAGCTGTATGTTAAAGCTAACACTCTGCCCCGCTGCCGCTCTGCAAACCTTGACTTGAGGGGGAGCGAGGGGGGCTTGTTGCATTGCTGGCCATCCTGAAGGGAGGAGGGGAGGGGGGGCTTGTTGCCTCGCCGGCCATCCTGAAGTAAGGGGGTGGGTCTGGGTTTTTTTTTGAGCGCCGGCCATCCTAAAGGGGGGGGGGGGCTTGTTGCCATCCTGAAGGGGAGGGAGGTGACGGCTTGTATGGAGGTGAGGACGGCCATCCTACACGGCGGGGAAGGGGGGGAGAGGGATGTCATCGGGCCGCTGCCACAGCAGAGCAGTGGCCCGATGGTTAGCCCCTTTCATACAGAGGTCCTTAAGGACTATGGCATGGAATGGGTTATGTCTGCAGTTTGAAGCAGACTGTCATCTGTATGTTACAGCTGACAGCAGAGGTCGCACTACATTTTTTCCAGAAGAGTAAAAATACTCCTCTTAACAATTTTGAGCAGTATTTTAAGCCGAGGAGGAGTACACATTTTGCGGTAATTCACATAAATAATGCGGCCCACATAGCGTTTCTGCAGGAAACCATTGCTAGACAATTTTACATTTATCCAACATCATATACTAAGCATAAAACCACTGCGGCCATACACAGCGCCCACCTGACGCTGCCATACACAGGGACCACCTGACCCTGCCATACACAGCGCCCACCTGACGCTGCCATACACTGCTCCCGCCTGATGCTGCTATACACTGCGCCCACCTGACCCTGCCATACACTGCGCCCGCTTGACGCTGCCATACACTATGCTGCCATACACTGCGCCCACCTGCTGCTGCCATACACTGCGCCCGTCTGACGCTGCCATACACTGTGCCCACCTGACGCTGCCATACACTGCGCCTGCCTGACGCTGCCATACACTGCGCCCGCCTGACGCTGCCATAGACTGTGCCCACCTGACGCTGCCATATACAGCGCCCACCTGGGAGAGGGACACAGGAGGAGTTACAGATGACGGATTCTCTGTAAACTCACTAAGCTGTCACCGCCAGATATCTGAGAAGCTCTGACAGACGTTCTTCAGAACCTCCTGCTTGAGGTTCTTTTGTTTTGCTTTCGTTTTGTCATCTCGTTTCCCTCTCTCAGCTGTCATCTAGTTGCACTGATTGCATCCCTTTAAATCCCCTCCCATACTGCATCACTTTGCGGTTTATACAACTTCCTGGAGTGTGCTCTCTGCTAGATGCTGCAACTGATGCTTCTACAGATAAGTCTGTTCCTTTATTAGTGTTTTCCTGTTGGCTTGATCCTAGGTGACCTTGACTCCCTCCGTATTAAGTGTAGGGAGCCGGTGGTCATGTCCCCTCACTATTATAGGGTGTTCAGGTGTCATACAGTCGAGGCACGAGGGCATGCAATTATCTATCATAGAGATCTTTGCATGGGCTGAGAAGTCAGGGAGAGTGCTAGGGCTTTTACAGGGCTCACCCTTATGTTCCTTAGTTTGGGATCAAGTCAGTTGGAGATTCATTTGTTGTCTTCTAGTTTTCTGCAACACCATCCGTGACCTAAGCTTGCTGTGCATAGGAAGCACATGTCGGCTGTGGAACAAAAATGTAAAAAGATAGATAAATAGAACCAATTGGAGAAATGATTTTCTCCACAAAATAAATTAATTAGTGTACATTTTTTTTTTATATTTTTTTTTCACAAAGGTGTCCATATCCTTTAAATTTATTTTACACTATTTAGACATAAAAAACCTATACATATGGGGTATCGTTGTAATCGTACTGACCCATAGAATCAGGGCATGGTTCAATTTTGCCGCAAATGAAACGCCGTAAAACAAACAAATCCCGTAAAAGGCCTTTCTCACACTACCGTATGGCTATTTCAGTGTTTTGCGGTCCGTTTTTCACGGATCCGTTGTTCCGTTTTTTTTGTTTCCGCTGTGTTTCTGTTTCCGTTCCGTTTTTCCGTATGGCATATACAGTAATTACATAGAAAAATTTGGGCTGGGCATAACATTTTCAATAGATGGCTCAGAAAAAACGGAACGGATACGGAAGACATACGGATCCATTTCCGTATGTGTTCCTTTTTTTTTGCGTAACCATTGTCTTGAATGGAGCCACGGAACGAGATTTGCAGGCAATAATAGGACATGTTCTATCTTTCAACGGAACAGAAAAACGGAAACGGAATGCATACTGAGTACGTTCCTTTTTTTTTGCGGAACCATTGAAATGAATGGTTCCGTATATGAACCGTATACGGAACGCAAAAAACGGCCCACAAAACGGAAAAAAAAACGGTAGTGTGAGGCTAAACGGTGGAGGAATTGCATTTTTTTTTTCAATTCCACACCTTTTGGAATTTTTTTTACCGCAGGCACGGTGAGGGAAGGGCGCTCACCGTGGGATGCCGAATACTGAGCGGCACGAGATTTCCCCCGAGCACAGGGGTGGCAGGAGGATGCGAGGATGCGAACGCTGCCTGGCCCTGTCAATCAAGACTTGGAGGGCGTGTAATGAGGTGGGAGAACGGAGCCTCTAGGAGAAGGAACAACCCCCCCCCCCCCCCCCCCCCCCCCGCTCTTAGAGGCTAATTTGCATATTATAAAAGTAAGAATTCTGCAGTAACGGGGGCATGAATAATCACAAGAATCGCTAATGTCAGCCAGTTTAATAGTGGAAATTCTAGTGACAGAAACCCTTTAATGGTGGTATTAGAAAGTACAACTTGTCCCGCAAAAAATAAGCCCTCATAAAACTATGTGAACGGAAATCTAAAAGAGTTACGGCTCAAGGAAAGATAGGGCAGAAAAATGAAAAAATGCAAAAAAATAAACTAAAAAACTCTGTTAGTGAAAGGGTTAAGATTGAAGCATAGTCCATATGAGCTTATTGCAATTCAACAATAATAGGACCCATCAATGTCTCGCCTACTTGTTGATGGTTTCCAGACAAGGTTCATTCTGCTGACTGCATGCATGACTAATGGTAACGAGCCCCCCTCCTCGCCACGAAGAGCGAGTTTACCCAACAGCTGCTGATCCGTTGTCCCTGCACCGGCACGCGGTATAAATAGCAGAGTAATGCGTTCCTATATAGCGCGGCATCATTACGCAAGACGGCGTTTAATGCCACATTTTCCTCCAATTAAAATGTATCACTCGTTAGCAGTTTCCCAGCTAAGGTGGAAGAAGCAACGTTTGGCTATTCTCCTTTCCGTTGCTCTGGCAACCGCTACATCTCGCTTCACAAAGAATCAAAGTTCCATTTTAAGATTCTGACAGGGCACTCAGCGGGTCACCGCCCACGAAGGTGCCAACCTGCTGCTGGCCCTAACAACTGGCAGTCAATGCCTAGTACAGCCGTGCCCTCCCCCGCAACCTCGATTCAAAGTTCATATCTGGAATATTGATCAGCAAAATGGGCAATTTCATTAACCTTTCTTCCTTTACAATTTCCCTGGGATTGAAGGATTTTTGGCAGCGTCTTCATCCTTTACGTGTTTTTTAATCACCTTAAAATCCTGCATTGAAAAAAAAAATCTGCAATTTAAAAGAAAGGAGACGTTTGAGGACGAGGCTGTAATGTCATTACTGATGGAATCCTTTAAATGTCAGCTCTTCCAATGTGAAAGCCCAAGAAATCATTTCCAGGGTTAATGGGGGTCATTTACTGTAGACATCCCATTTTGCTAGTAGCGTCTCCCTAAAATAAGCCGATCACATGACTTCCCACTGCTGTGATCCCCAGCGATCGGCTGCAATCCGTAGAGGAACCTGGCAACAAGTGCTTCGTTTTCCTGCAGTGCCACCACAGGACGAAAGCAGTATTGCATGTGTAGTACTCCAGACCTGGGGGTCCTACAAATTGTATCATCTTGTGCACTGTGTATACTATTATTTGTTTCTGGCCATAATTCCCAGCTAAGAATGGTTGGCAAGGACCAGGGCTAACCAACCTCTTGATAGTAGTGGGCTGGACCTGCTCCCCGCCAAGAGGGGGAGAGGAGAGGAAGCAACCAGCAGAGCTCCTGCTCCTGTTACAGATTCTCCTACTCCAATTGTCCTCAAGTGAAGCCTTGAAGTTCCAGACAGCAGCTTGAACGTGTGGGATTACAGCACAAACCACCCACTAGGCCATTATTACCTAAGTAGGGAATTGCCACCAACCAACCTGCCTCCATATCCTAACTGGTGCCAGAGAGGATTTGCACTTAAAGCCTGCTGCTACTGAATGTATTTAAGTTCTATGTTGCACTTAATAAAAAATACTTTGTTACATTGTTACTCTTTTAGTACTGCACCGATCCCCAGGGAGCAACGACCTGAGGAACTACCCTAAGGCCCCTTTCACACGGGCGAGTTTTCCGCGCGGGTGCAATGCGTGAGGTGAACGCATTGCACCCGCACTGAATCCGGACCCATTAATTTCTATGGGGCTGTTCACATGAGCGGTGATTTTCACGCATCACTTGTGCGTTGCGTGAAAATCGCAGCATGCCCTATATTGTGCGTTTTTCACGCAACGCAGGCCCCATAGAAGTGAATGGGACTGCGTGAAAATCGCAAGCATCCGCAAGCAAGTCCGGATGCGGTGCGATTTTCACGCACGGTTGCTAGGATACGATCGGGATGGAGACCCGATCATTATTATTTTCCCCTATAACATGGTTATAAGGGAAAATAATAGCATTCTGAATACAGACTGCATAGTAAAATAGGGCTGGAGGGGTTAAAAAAAATAATAAAATAATTGAACTCACCTTAATCCACTTGATCGCGCAGCCCGGCTTCTCTTCTGTCTTCTTTCTTCAGGACCTCGGTAAAGGACCTTTGATGACGTCACTGCGCTCATCACATGGTCCGTCACATGATCAATCACTGTGGTAAAAGATCATGTGATGGACCATGTGATGAGCGCAGTGACGTCACCACAGGTCCTTTACCCAGGTCCTGAAGAAAGAAGACAGAAGAGATGCCGGCTGCGCGATCAAGTGGATTAAGGTGAGTTCAATTATTTTTTCTTTTTTTTAACCCCTCCAGCGCTATTGTACTATGCATTCTTTATTAAGAATGCTATTATTTTCCCTTATAACCATGTTATAAGGGAAAATAATACAATCTACAGAACACCTAACCCAAACCCGAACTTCTGTGAAGAAGTTCGGGTTTAGGTACCAAACATGCCGATTTTTCTCACGCGCGTGCAAAACGAATTGCAATGTTTTGCACTCGCGCAGAAAAAATCACGAATTTTCCCGCATCTTATCTGGGGAAAAAACATGACGCCCGTGTGAAAGAGGCGTAACACTTCATCAGGGCCACTACCACGTCTATCCGCTACATCGGCTCCTCAGGGGGTCGCCGCACATGCTGCCAATTGAAATCAATGGGCAGTTCATGTAATGTATGTGCAGTACCCCATACCTGGGGGTATTTGCTAATATTTAGGTTTGTTCCTATTGTTATCTTATGTAATGTGCACCAAGCATGACATGGTATAGTTGGCAGGGACAGGGTTAACCACCCTGTTCCTCCCCTCCTGGTAGGAGTGGGCTGGTCCTGCTTCCTGCCAGGAGGGGGAGTTCTAGTCTAAAAAGTGAGGAGGAATGAGGCACATGCTTGAGCTCCTACTCCAGGGGTCTTAGGGACCAGTTATTGATCCCACTCTCCTGGAAGACCACTACTCCAGAGAGATAACAGAACCAAGACTACTTCTATCCTGTCAGAGCTACAGTGGATACAGCTGGCAGAGTGAAAATCAAGCAACAGCTTTACAGATCCTGCTGCAGGTGAGGGACTACGGCTCAGACACCCATCACCTAGATTGTATCCAGGCCAGACCAACTCAAAGCCTGCATTACACAGTGGACACCCATAGCCACATGTACCAGCACACAGCTGTTATGCAGAAGTTCAAGAGAGAGTCACAAACAAGATAGCACACCTGAGGTGCCATTAACTGCCCATTTACCAGCCACCATACCTCGTCATCTGAGGATAGGAATTGCACTTTGTACAAACTACTGCTGGATGTGCTAAAATATATATTTTGCACCGAGTAAAGAGAGACTTTTATAAGTTTACTTCTGGCCTGAGTCCTTAAACCACCTTTGCATTGCACAGATCCCCAGGGAGCAATGGCCTGGGGGAGTGGACTGTGACATAACATGTCATCAGGGCCACTACCACTCCCATCCTCTGCAGCAGCTCCTCAGGGGCTGTCTGTACATGGACATTGTGGGTCCTCCAGAGACAGAGGAGCTCTTTGTAGCCAATCGCTCCGGCTGACTCATAAATATGGAAAAGATGTCATTACTTCTGGAATTCTTTAAATATTAACACTTGGAAGAATTATTCCATGATTAGAGGGGCTCATTTTTGTGGACATTCACTGTTTTCAAGCAGTGTTCCTCTTAAATAAGCTGATCACATAATGTCCCACTGTTGTGATCGGCTGCGATCTGCAGAGGAACCTGGTAACAAGTGCTCAATTTTCCTACAGTGACACCACAGGACAAATGAAGCATTACATGCTGACCATTCATAATAATCAGCTGGTAATGTGATGCACAGATATGGTGGCTTCTCCAGAATGAGGGGGAGAGAGAGAGAGAGAGAGAGAGGGGAAGGAGCTCTGATGGAATCCTTTAAACGTCAACTCTTCCTCTGTGAAAGGTGGGAAAATCATTCCAAGGTTAATGGAGGGGGCAATCCACTCTGGACATTCCATTTTGGTAGCAGCATGACCCTAAAATGAGCTGATCACATCAATTTTCCCCTGCTGTGATCCACAACGATCAGCTGTAATCTGTAGAGGAACCTGGCAACAAGTGCACAATTTTACTGCAGTGCCACCACAGGACGAATGAAGCATTACATGCTGCTCATTGAAATCAATGGGCTTTTCATATAATGCATGGACAATGGGGGTCTCTCAGAGATAGAGGGAGACACTCTTTGTAGCCAATCGCTCTGGCTGATTCATAATTATGGAAGAAGATATCTGACTATGAGACTTTTTTGCAAAAGCTGGAAAAAGTCATTCCAAGATTAAATGGGGTCATCCATTGTGGACATTCACTGTTTGCAAGCACCATCCCCCTAAAATAAGCTAATCGTATGACGTCCTGCTGCTGTGATCCCCACCGATCAGCTGCAATCTGCAGAGGAACCTGTCAACAAGTGCTCAATTTCCCAGCAGCGCCACCACTGGACAAATTAAGCATTGCACGGTCTGTTTATGTGATATGCTGGCTCCTCCAAAGGGAGAGATGCTCTTTGTAACTGGTCGTTCCAACTAAATCATGAAGAGGACGCCCCCCATTAGTTTTGAAATCCTTAATAAGGTGTGTACTTTAAACCCGTTAAATCCCCTTTAAGACTTGTGTACGCGCAGTAATTCTGTAGATCTGCAGTAAACTTCACTCGGCTCCGGTCAATTCTATGAAATTGTGCTTAATCAGCTGTGCGCCATGGGAAATCCCAGAGTCATAAATAATCCCCCCTCCCCCATTGGATTTTTAAGATGTACATTACGGGACGGTTGGCGGAGGCTCAGGCCATAAAGATTATTGGCAGATCCGCTTTACATGGCACTCACAAAACGTAATTGAAGGGACATTCACTTTATATTTTTAATTAAACGAGCGCCGGAATCAAAACCTATTTAATAATTCTGCAAAATCGAAATATAATTAAAGGCGGTGTCCACTTTGGCCCTATTAAGGCCTAGCAAGTTATTACCCGGAGCGGAGGGGGTTGTCACCCAGCTTTTCTACAGTCCTGAGGGGTAAACTGGCTACTTATACAGTGAAATATCGCCAACCGCACCACGCCTCCAAAGATTTGAATCCCAAATTGTGGGATATTTTCCTCTACCGCCCCAGTAAATTAGGAAGACCCTAAAAAGCATCTAGAAACACCCCTTTTAAATAGGTTATTTTTATTTTTTCTTCTGCATAAGGCCCTGCCAGGATTTTAAATTTTTCCACTTTTGTTTTTTCCTCCCAGCCTCCTGCGCCATGACTTTTTTTATTTTTCCGTTCACATAGCCGTATGGTGTCCTGGTTCGGTCATTTCCTGTGTGTGAAGAGGAACCAGGAAGTAGGGGAACATCATAACGAGTGTGGTGGTGGATCGGTAGGGTGAGTAGAACTTATTATTTTTAGGATTTAATATTTTACACCATTCTCAGACTTTTTTCAAAAATTTTAATCAGTTGGAAAACTCCTTTGAGCATCTGTGACCTCTGTGTCCCTCTTGATACTTCTCTTGGGATATCTTAGGTAGGGCATCTTCTTCCCACTAGGAGATGGTAGACAAGTTCCTCCATCTTTTTGCTTTTCCTTTTTATAAGAAACTTCTAATGATGTGGCCACTAGTGATGAGTGGCAGGGGTCATATTCGAATTCGCGATATTTCGCGAGTATTTTGCAGAATATTCGTTATATTCTACGATTTTTTTTACTCAAAAATTCGGCAAGGTAATGATCGTGTAATATGCAAATTTTAGACAAAGAATATTATAACACTATATTAGCTAAATTTCTCTTTATTTGTTTTTTTTCCGAATATTCGCTATATTGCTATAACTTTGTTTTTTAGAATATTCGGAATATTCTAAAACAAGAATATATAGCAATATAGTGAATATTAAAAAAAAAACGAATATAGAGCAATTTAGCTAATATAGTGCTATAATCTTCTTTGTCTAATAGTTATAATTTTTTCCTCATCTGAAGTTCAGATTTGAAA
Source organism: Bufo gargarizans (assembly GCF_014858855.1). Taxonomy (NCBI): domain Eukaryota; kingdom Metazoa; phylum Chordata; class Amphibia; order Anura; family Bufonidae; genus Bufo; species Bufo gargarizans. The sequence continues at coordinate 559,404,471 of NC_058082.1, read as the reverse complement.
AAAATTACAACTATAAAAAAAAAAAGATTATAGCACTATATTAGCTAAATTGCTCTATATTAATTTTTTTTCTAATATTCGCTATATTGCTTTAACTTAAAAGAATATATAGTAATATAGCGAATATTAGAAAAAAAACGAATATAGAGCAAAATTCGCAAACACTACTCCTAAAGTCAAGTATATTGCAGCTTTCTTATTGGCTCACAAGCTAGAAGCAGGGAGGGATCATGTGTAGTGATAAAAAAAAAATATCTAATAAAAAAAGGGAAAAAAAAATAGAATATTCGAAATTACGAATATATATCACTATATTCAAAATATTCGCAAATTTTCGAAGTACCTATATTCGCAATAAAAATTCAAAATTCGAATATTCGTGATCAACACTAGTGGCCACCCGGTCAAGTTTCCCGATGCAGTTTTGAAAACCAAACTCACGAGTGGATTCTGAAAGGAAAGAACGTATGAACAACAGATAGGACTTCTCATTTACGAATTCACTCCTGACCGTGTGGCCAAACCATAAGGAATTTAATCAGATGATGGTTCAAAAACTGGTTTAAAATTTTTTTATCAGTTGGAAAACCCCTTTAAGCATCTGTGACCTCTGTGTCCACTCTTGATACTTCTCTTGGGATATCTTAGTTAGGACATCTTCTTCCCACCAGGAGATGGGGGCACAAGTTCCTCCATCTTTTTGCTTTTCCTTTTTATAAGAAACTTCTAAGGATGCGGCCACACAGTCAAGTTTCCCGATGCAGTTTTGAAAACCAAACTCACGAGTGGATTCTGAAAGGAAAGAACATATGAAGAACAGATAGGACTTCTCATTTACGAATTCGCTCCTGACCGTGTGGCCAAACCATGAGGAATTTAATCAGATGATGGTTCAAAAACTGGTTTCAAATTTTTTTATCAGTTGGAAAACCCCTTTAAGCATCTGTGACCTCTGTGTCCACTCTTGATACTTCTCTTGGGATATCTTAGTTAGGACATCTTCTTCCCACCAGGAGATGGGGGCACAAGTTCCTCCATCTTTTTGCTTTTCCTTTTTATAAGAAACTTCTAAGGATGTGGCCACACGGTCAGGTTTCCCGATGCAGTTTTGAACACCAAAATTTAAGAGTGGATTCTGAAAGGAAAGAACGTATGAAGAACAGATAGGACTTCTCATTTTTTAATTCACTCCTGACCGTGAAGCCAAACCCTAAGTAATTTAATCAGATGATGGTTCAAAAACTGGTTTCAAAAATTGTTATTAGTTGGAAAACCCCTTGAAGCATCTGTGACCTCTGTGTCCACTCTTGATACTTCTCTTGGGATATCTTAGGTAGGACATCTTCTTTCTACCAGGAAAAGGTGGAACAAGTTCCTCCATCTTTTTTATTTTCCTTTTTATAAGAAACTTCTAAGGATGTGGCCACATGGTCAGGTTTCCTGATGCAGTTTTGAAAAACAAAATCAGGAGTGCATTCTGAAAGGAAAGAACGTATGAAGAACAGATAGGACTTCTCATTTTTGAATTCACTCCTGACCGTGTGGCCAAACCCTAAGGAATTTAATCAGATGATGGTTCAAAAACGTCAGTCACCGCCTGAAACCAAAGTACATTTTTTTTGTAATTTGCCTACTTGAACCGCAGTGTGGTTCATGAAGACATCTTCATGTAGGACCTCTAAGGCCTCGGGAAGGAGACTACACAAGGTGCTGATCGGCTGTGAGCCTGCCAGCCAGATAGGCGCATTGTGGGGAAACTGTTTTATAGATACTGAAAGATCTGTCAGGAGGAATCAGAGGATCCCGTCGTACAAAACCTGAGAAGGGACAGCGCCGCGCCTCACATCAACAGATAGGTGGCTGCGATACAAATACGTCTACATTAACCCTTCATATCCCAAGCCGCTGCTTCTCTCCATTATATGTTCATTTGCAGTGCACTCAAAGGGGGAGCTAGTGCAGCGACCCAGAGCTTCACTGCAAAGGTTAATAGTTGGCCAAAAGTTTCATGTTGTCATTTAATGTTAATGCACGTATTTCTTTATGCACCACGTAACATTAACATTGGCAGTCTTCACCTTAGTTCCCAGGGTGATGGGCTGGTCACGCCCCCTGATTAGTCATAGCGGAGCAAAGCTAGAGGCAAGATTTGCATGTGTGAGTGCAGAGAGCCCCTGAAGGACTGGTGCAGAGGATGGGAGTGGTAGTGGCCCTGATGAATTGCATCACGTGCACTGCCTCAGGCCGTTGCTCCCTGGTGTTCGGTGCAATGGAAATATAGTATTGAAGAATGAGGCCAGTAGTGAACGTATAACAGACTCAATTTACTAAGTGCAAAATATAACACATGATACATTCAATAGAATCTTATTCAAAGTGCAATTTTTGGCACTAGTAAAGGAAGTATGGAGGCAGGTTGGATGACTGCAACTTAGCACTTCTGCATATCTGTGTCCACACTTGAACTTTTACCGGTCTAGTCGGAGTCTTGGATGATAGGTGTCTGAGCCGTAGTCCCTCACCTGCTGTCTTATCTCTCAAGTGTTTGTTTGAGGCTAAATTAAGTTGATCTCTCTGGAGAATCTCTACCAGGAGCAGGAGCTCTGCAGTTTGCTTCCTCTCCCTTCTACACAGGAACTTCCCCTCCTGGCAGGAAGCAGGACAAGCCCAATCCTACCAAGAAAGGGAAAGGACAGGATGGTTAGCCCTGTTCCTGCCAACCATATCCCTGGAATGTACGGCCAAATAACATGAAAAATACACAGCATTATAAGACAAAACAAATACAACAGTTTGCAGACACCTGCGGCTCTGGGGTACTGCAAGAGACTCTGCCGAGGAGGCTCAACGTGAAGCCTCATCCAGAAAACACCATCCCTGAGACTGTAAAGCTGCCAAAGAGCAACCTAACTGAAAGGCTACCCCTGAGAGGAAGAGACTGCAGACATCTAAAGAGGGCTTGGAACCATCACGTTCGTACTGGACTCAGACAGTATGGTATTGCACGTTTATGACAAGAGACTTTGTGGAAAGAGTATATTGCCTTGGTGCCCAGTCCCCACCAAACTTTGAGACGGACTGGCCACCCGGACCTAAGATCTGCACCCTGCAAACTGGGAATTTCAGAATAATGGGAATGGAATTGCAGCTTATTTGGGAATATTGCAGAGAGACGACTACTACTACCAACATTGCTGCAGCCTATACACAAATATTAAGAGACGCATACTTTGTGACATATTTCAGAACTATGCCTTTTGCTGTTGTATGAACTACTACTCCCATTATCTGTTCAGTAAAGAGAGACTTGTCGAAAGAAAGGATTCATTGAATTCACTAAAGAGCCCCAGGGAGGGCTGGAGTGAGGCCAGACACCGTGAAACCACTGCTCCTATCAGTACCACGACTACCACTCTCATCCTCCTCGCAACTCCCCTCCAGCAGGTGCACCAGCACCTTTCCTGTCATGCCTGGTTTAAAAGCCACTTGCATCCCCTTGTAACAATTCAAGAGCATCTAATCTTAGTATTTTATGTTGTGCCATTCCTCTATTATTCCTACTAGAAATTATGAAGACATTCCCAGCAGTCTGCAATAACACTCCGGCTGGAAGCTACCAGTTGGGGCTGTGTCTCTGCACAGTGTTACACTGGCAGTACTAGTTGGAGATGGTCAGACTGTGCACAGAGACACCCTCAAGTAGTAACACCCAACTGGACCTTTGACAATTTATTCATAACTTCAATAGAGGAGCGGCGCAACATCAATAAAAAAATATGTGCCCCAGAATTGTTATTACATGGGTAATGCAAGTAGATACTAAAAGAGACCTGTCAGGAGAAGTGACAGCTCCTCTTCTGATGCAGCAGGGCTCGGTGTGTCTGATGCAGCAGAGCTGAGTTTGTCTAAGACTGCAGCTGAAAACCCACTGCGTGATCTTTTTATCTACCTACCGATCATAACAACTTTTTTAGAGTTAAATGACCAAATCAGCTCTGCTATATTAGAACACTAAGGCCTCTTGCACACGCATTCAAGTTGAATGAGTCTGGATCCGTTCCGGCCGCAGCCCGCGCATTGGGGACGGCAAATTGCGGTCCCCAATGCACGGAACGGAACCACAACGGCCGTGTGCAAGAGGCCTAAGTGTCACAAATCCTGAATGACGAATGTGTGGCCTTCATGCGGGATATGCCGCCTTCCATTTGCATCGCTGTTTTATATCATTTTTTAGTATAAATACTCAAAAGGAGATTAATAGGAAGAGACTGTAAAGCCGCTATTACATTGCGTAATCAGATAAATGCTTTCTAAGCGGATCTCGTGGCCTCACATATCTAGCAGCCGTTTAATTTTGCTAATGTAAGTTAAGCAATGCAGTCATGCATTACCTCCAGAGCTGCGCTCCTGATGACACTTTTTTCAAATTTATTCTTTTAATGTTATCGTAAAGCCAAGATAACCTTTATAGAGTCTTGATAAATCACCGTCTCTGTGCTGTGCCGCTAACTGCCGACGTGATGTTTACATTACAGGGAGTCAGGTGACTGCGGAGATATAGAAAATGTATGAGGAGAGGGGGGGACTGAGGAAGAGAAGAAACGTGGTTGTGTGAGGACAAGTCACTCAAGGGCAACACGGCATAAACAGAAGACAAAGCGAAATGCAAATACATTTACTATCTATAGAGACAGTATTATAGTAGTTATATTCCTCTACATAGGAGCAGTATTATAGTAGTTATATTCTTGTACATAGGAGCAGTATTATAGTAGTTATATTCCTGTACATAGGAAGCAGTATTATAGTAGTTATATTCTTGTACATAGGAGGCAGTATTATAGTAGTTATATTCTTGTACATAGGAGCAGTATTATAGTAGTTATATTCTTGTACATAGGAGCAGTATTATAGTAGTTATATTCTTGTACATAGGAGCAGTATTATAGTAGTTATATTCTTGTATACAGGAGGCAGTATTATAGTAGTTATATTCTTGTACATAGGAGCAGTATTATAGTAGTTATATTCTTGTACATAGGAGGCAGTATTATAGTAGTTATATTCTTGTACATAGGAGCGGTATTATAGTAGTTATATTCTTGTACATAGGAGCGGTATTATAGTAGTTATATTCTTGTACATAGGAGCAGTATTATAGTAGTTATATTCTTGTATATAGGAGGCAGTATTATAGTAGTTATATTCTTGTACATAGGAGTAGTATTATAGTAGTTATATTCTTGTATATAGGAGCAGTATTATAGTAGTTATATTCTTGTACATAGGAGCAGTATTATAGTAGTTATATTCTTGTACATAGGAGGCAGTATTATAGTAGTTATATTCTTGTACATAGGAGCAGTATTATAGTAGTTATATTCTTGTACATAGGAGGCAGTATTATAGTAGTTATATTCTTGTACATAGGAGCAGTATTATAGTAGTTATATTCTTGTACATAGGAGGCAGTATTATAGTAGTTATATTCTTGTACATAGGAGCAGTATTATAGTAGTTATATTCTTGCACATAGAAGGCAGTATTATAGTAGTTATATTCTTGTACATAGGAGCAGTATTATAGTAGTTATATTCTTGTACATAGGAGCATTATTATAGTAGTTATATTCTTGTACATAGGAGGCAGTATTATAGTAGTTATATTCTTGTACATAGGAGCAGTATTATAGTAGTTATATTCTTGTACATAGGAGCAGTATTATAGTAGTTATATTCTTGTACATAGGAGGCAGTATTATAGTAGTTATATTCTTGTACATAGGAGGCAGTATTATAGTAGTTATATTCTTGTACATAGGAGGCAGTAATATAGTAGTTATACTCTTGTACATATGAGCAGTATTATAGTAGTTATATTCTTGTACATAGGGGCAGTATTATAGTAGTTATATTCTTGTATATAGGAGCAGTATTATAGTAGTTATATTCTTGTACATAGGAGCAGTATTATAGTAGTTATATTCTTGTACATAGGAGCAGTATTATAGTAGTTATATTCTTGTACATAGGAGCATTATTATAGTAGTTATATTCTTGTACATAGGAGGCAGTATTATAGTAGTTATATTCTTGTACATAGGAGCAGTATTATAGTAGTTATATTCTTGTACATAGGAGCAGTATTATAGTAGTTATATTCTTGTACATAGGAGGCAGTAATATAGTAGTTATACTCTTGTACATATGAGCAGTATTATAGTAGTTATATTCTTGTACATAGGAACAGTATTATAGGAGTTATATTCTTGTACATAGGAGCAGTATTATAGTAGTTATATTCTTGTACATAGGAGCAGTATTATAGCAGTTATATTCTTGTACATAGAAGCAGTATTATAGTAGCTATATTCTTGTACATAGGAGCAGTATTATAGGAGTTATATTCTTGTACGTAGGAGCAGTATTATAGTAGTTATATTCTTGTACATAGGAGCAGTATTATAGCAGTTATATTCTTGTACATAGAAGCAGTATTATAGTAGCTATATTCTTGTACATAGGAGCAGTATTATAGTGGTTATATTCTTGTACATAGGAGCAGTATTATAGTAGTTATATTCTTGTACATAGGAGAAGTATTATAGTAGTTATATTCTTGTACATAGGAGGCAGTATTATAGTGGTTATATTCTTGTACATAGGAGCAGTATTATAGTAGTTATATTCTTGTACATAGGAGAAGTATTATAGTAGTTATATTCTTGTACATAGGAGCAGCATAATAGTAGTTATATTCTTGTACATAGGAGCAGTTATATAGTAGTTATATTCTTGTACATAGAAGCAGTATTATAGTAGTTATATTCTTGTACATCGGAGGAGGTATTATAGTAGTTATATTCTTGTACATAGGAGCAGTATTATAGTAATTATATTCCTGTACATAGGAGCAGTATTATAGTAGTTATATTCTTGTACATAGGAGCAGTATTATAGTAGTTATATTCTTGTACATAGGAGGCAGTATTATAGTAGATATGTTCTTGTACATAGGAGCAGTATTATAGTAGTTATATTCTTGTACATAGGAGGCAGTATTATAGTAGTTATATTCTTGTACATAGGAGCAGTATTATAGTAGTTATATTCTTGTATATAGGGGCAGTATTATAGTAGTTATATTCTTGTATATAGGGGGCAGTATTATTCTAGTTATATGTTTATATATAGGGGCAGTATTGTAGTATTTTTTGATGAGCATTGATATTTAACCAATTTTCAACTGAATTGGCTTGAGCATCCACAACCTCTTTCTTATAGTCTACTGTCAGTATTTGTCATTTTCCTCTTCTGTGGAAAGTCCATTAGACAGTCGGGGGTGACACTGAGCACAGAAGAATAGTTCTACCTTGGTAATTTTAAGTTTTATTCATGAATTGTACAAAAACTTTTAGCAGCTTCTCCAATGTTACTGTTTTCTGCACTCAGCTCTATTAGGTGATACTTGATGGCAGAGTAATATTGCAGCCTCCCCACCGTGCGGTTTAATAATCCTCCTATACGAGCGTTTTACAGACATGACTGAGTAGTTTTACATGTGATTAGAGCCTGGGAGCTGACAGTCAGATCAGCGATCAGCTCCGGGTAGATGCTTAATGATCCTCTGTAACATTTTCCATCCTGACAAATGGCAGACCCCTGTGGGAATACAGACGTACCTATCAGAACCTGTTGTTAATTGAGTCTTCACACGGGATGAGGTTGCTAAGAGACTCGGCGCTTACGATCAGGAGATAACAGACGAGCGAGATGAGCGACGGGACGGGTGAACTGCGACAAGACGCTACTGATCAACCTTTGGCGACATGTACGGGGAATCGGGTCGTGTTTATGTGGATAATGATATGGAAAAGATATGATTTGTTTTTCATAAATATAGAGCATTTCAACCCCATATCTCTCTGTACCTCATGTCACGCTTACAAGGGTCTAGGATGCTGAGATAGGAGGAGCGGTTTGATAGGGTTAATATTCTATATAGCACCACCTGCTGTTTGCTCTTTTCCTTATTTCTCTGTCCACCTCAATAGCAATGCTAAGGTGGTCACACATGCTCAGTTCCATCCTTCATCAGCCATCAGCCGGATCTTTTATTAGAAGCTGTGACAGTTGCAGGGAAATAGCTGCAGCAGAAAGGACATGCCTCCTGAGCTGTGATATGGAAAGAAATGCAGCAGAAAGGACACACACACTGTCTGAGTTGTGATAGGAAGAAAGCTGCAGCAGAAAGGACATACAGTCTGAGCTGTTATAGGAAGAAAGCTGCAGCAGAAAGGACATACAGTCTGAGCTGTTATAGGAAGAAAGCTGCAGCAGAAAGGACATACAGTCTGAGCTGTTATAGGAAGAAAGCTGCAGCAGAAAGGACATACCCCCGTTCTTCCAGTTTGAAATATATCTAGTTGTCACGGATGGTGTTGCAGAAAGCTGGAACTTATAAATAAACATCCAACTGGCTTGATCCCAAACTAAGGAGCATATGGGTGAGCCCTATAAAACCCCTAGAGCTCTCCCTGACTGCTATGCCCATGCAAAGGTCTTTATGGTAGACGATTGCATGTCCACGTACCTCATACTATGTGACACCTGAAAACCCTATAATAGTGAGGGGACACGACCACCGGCTCCCTGCACTTAATACAGACGGAGTCAGGGTCACCTAGAATCAAGCCAGCAAGGAAACACAAATAAAGTAAACAGACTTATCTGAGGAATCAGCAGAAGCAGCATCCAGCAGTGAACACAATCCAAGAAGAAGTATAAACCGCAAAGTGAGGCAGTATGGGAGGGAATATAAAGGGAGACAATTAGTGTAAATAGGTGACAGCTGGGAGAAGGAAAGGAGATGACAAAGTGAAACCAAAACAAAGAACTTCATGCAGTTAGAGAAGAACATCTAACAGACCTTCTCACAGAAGTGGCGGTGACACTAGTGTAGCAATAGGAGCAATGAATGGGATAGTTTCTGGATCAGTTATGAGGTGTAGTGCTGGTTCTAGGTTTGTTAGAATTTGACATGCACTATATGATATCTCATTAAAATTTTTTACATAAATCATGGGAGAACCCCTTTAAGGTGAGTTCAGACATGGGCATTATTTTTTGTGCTGAGGATTCACCGCGATGTGCCAAGCATATTGATGCTCGAGCTGAACTGCTGTTCGGCCGAGCATGCTCGCCCAACACTACTCATCTCTGCTGAGCCCAGCTGCCTATTTAAGGACAGCCAGGTGCTGCCAAAACACAGATCGGCACTTAAAGAGAGTCTTTCACCTAATCTGAGCGTTTTAGACCGCTCAGATCAGGTTATAGACTCTTTAACCCTCATTACGATCATACCTTTCTCTTATGTGTCCCTCGCCCAGATAATGAAAATAACACTTTTTAAACTTATGCAAATTACCTTCTGAAGGTGCCCAGGTGCGGCGTTACTGGGCGATGTGCCCAGAAAAACACACCTCCAGCCGGCGGACGTCACGAGCGGTACCAGAGGACGGCGGGCTGGGAACTGGCCCGCACCTGCGCACTGCTCTGCCCCTTATGGGCAGATGAACAGCTTTTCATAAGAGTCTATAACCTGATCTGAGCGGTCTAAAACGCTCAGATTAGGTGAAAGACTCCCTTTAAACTCCGGTCCGTTATTTGACCTCACCTGGCTGGAAGCCATCCCAGCCGCACATGCTGGGAGGAAAATACCTGCCTTGCCAGACACAACCCCTCACTGTGTTACAATAGCTATATATGTTTTACAACTATTTTTATGCTTTTAACCCCATAAGGACCCGTGCCGTACATGTACAGCGCTGGTGGCCATGACTTAAGGACCAGCGCCGTACATGTATGGCGGGCTGATCGGGCAGGTGCAGGAGCTACGCCTGCCCGATCAGTGGCAGGGGTCCGTCAGTCACTGATAACTGAACCCCTGCTGTATGCGCCAGCATCGGGGAAAACACTGATGCAGGCACATTAACCATCACACTGCCGCGGTGAGCGCTGACCACGGCATGTGTGGTATCCTGCCGGGTGCTGCTGTGACGGGGACTCGATGGCAGGGAAGGCAGGGAAGGCAGCTCTATGCCTTCCTTAAGCATTGTGGCTGCCTTCCGTGAGAGCCTGTGAGATCCAGCCCCCTGGATCTCACAGGCAGGAAGCTGTAAGTGTATTACAGTGAGTAATACACTTACAGCCAATGCATCACAATACAGAACTATTGAGATGCATTGTAAAGGGGATCAGACCCCCAAAAGAAATAAAAAAATAAAGTTTTACAAAATTTTTTTAAGTTTCAAGTAAAAAAAAAGTGTCCTTTTCCCAAAATAAAGTAACAAAAAATTGAAAAAATAGTGAAAAAAAGAAAAGTAGACATATTAGATATCGCCATGTCCGTATCGACTGGCTCTATAAAAATATCACATGACCAAATCCATCAGGTCAACACCGTCAAAAAAATAAAATAAAAACTGTTGTAAAAAAAACATTTTTGTCACCTTACATCACCAAAAGTGCAACACCAAGCGATCAAAAAGGCGTATGCCCCCCAAAATAGTACCAATCTAACAGTCACCTCATCCCACCAAAAATTATCCTCTACCTAAAACAATCACCCAAAAAATAAATATGGTTCTCAGTCTATGGAGACACTAGTACATGATTTTTTGGTTTCAAAAATGCTTTTAGTGTGTTAAATGTAAAAATAAAATTAAAAAAGTATACATATTTGGTATAGCCGCATCCGTAACGACCTGCTCTATAAAATACCACATGACCTAACCCCTCAGGTAAACACTGTAAAAAATATAAAATAAAAATGGTGTCAAAAAATCCATTTTTGTCACCTTACATCACAAAAAGTGTAGTAGCAAGCGATCAAAAAGTCACATGCACCCCAAAATAGTGCCAATAAAACCGTTATCTCATTCTGCAAAAATGATACCCTTCCTAAGACAATCGCCAAAAAAAACAAAAAAAAAACTATGGCTCTCAGGCTATGGACATACTAAAACATGATTTTTTTTTTGTTTAAAAAATGACATTATTGTGTAAAACTTAAACAGAGCGAATCCCCACAGTACCCTAAAATAGTACCAACAATTTTGCCACCTTATCCCGTAGTTTCCAAAATGGGGTCATTTTTTAGAGTTTCTACTCTAGGGGTGCATCAGTGGGTTTTCGAATGTGACATGGCAGCTTAAAATTATCCCAGTCAAATCTGCCTTTCAAAAACCACATGGCGCTCCTTTCCTTCTGCGCCCTGCCGTGTGCCCGTACAGCAGTTTACGACCACATATGGTGAGTTTCTGTAAACTACAGAATCAGAGCAATAAATATTGAGTTTTGTTTGGCTGTTAACCCTTGCTTTGTTAATGGACAAATGGAATAAAATGGAAAGATTTGGCAAAAAGTGAAATTCTGAAATGTCATCTCCATTTCCTTTAATTCTTGTGGAACACCTAAAGGGTTAACAAAGTTTGTAAAATCAGTTTTTAATATCTCAAGGTTCTAAGCCTTTTAACTTCCCAAAAAAGAAAATGTATTTTCCAAAATGATCTAAACATGAAGTAGACATATGGGAAATGTAAATTAATAACTATTTTAGGAGGTGTCACTATCTGTTTTAAAAGCAGAATAATAGAAATTTTGAAAATTGCTAATTTTTCGAAATTTTTGCTAAATTTTTTATTTTTTTTTATAAATAAAAATGAAATATTTTTACTAAAATTTACTACTATCATCAAGTACAATATGTGAGGAGAAAACAATCTCAGAATGGCCTGGATAAGTTAAAAGCGTTTTAAAGTTTTCACCACATAAAATGACACATGTCAGATTTGCAAAAAATGGCCGGGTCCTTAAGGTGAAAAATGGCAGGGTCCTGAAGCGGTTAATGTTTTTGGCTTTATTTTAATATGTTTTTACATAGATCATTGTATAACATTTGCATTTTTAAAATTATTTTCAGTTTTTTTAAGTGATATAAAGAAATCCTGCAATAGGATTTATATTCATGTCCAGCATTGTATTTAATTTTTTTTTTTATATCTGGTAGAAGATGGCCTTGTTGGGGTGTGCTCACACGGTGCAGAACTGCATGCAGATATTCGTTGCCTAAATTTCACTTGTGCAGTCTTAGCATTGGTTTTATTGTGTCGGGACTACATCTATGGAGAGGGATATAAAAATTTTGTATTATTATTATTATTATTTTTTTTCTGCCATAATTGCAAAGAGAAAACAGCCCAGTTAGACCTAGCGTCTGTGTCACATGACTGTTGTTCTGCTGATCACAGGATCAACATGACCAATAGATACACTGACATTGGCGCTACCTCTATATACAGCGACCTCCTGCATATAGAATGATCAGGAAGGCGATCTTCTCCTCTTGGTGTCTGGCTCTTGCCTATGACATCCGGATACCCGATAAGCAGCTAGAAGACACTCTGTGTAGCCACTCTTCTTGGTTTTGTGGCACTGAACAGTGGCGCACCTAGCCTTTCTTCTGCCTGAGGCGAAAATTGGAATTGCATTCCCCACCACCCATACCAAATGCTCAACCTAACCTCTTCCTTCCTAGCATTACATACATCTCTACATAACATGCAGGGTAATACAGCGCCCCATACCTCTTACATCCAGTGCCGTCTCCTCTGATGTAGATGTTCTTCTTTCCTTATCTTCCTCATTCGGACCAGACTCAGCAGAGTTTGACAATAACATATCTTTGTTTCCTACTTTCCGTCATCCTCGCACCTTCTCTGTGCTCCCCAATACTATACTGCAGAAACAGATACTTCTCCTGAAAATACTAGTACCACGTAGATAGTACCGCCTTCAACTAATATTGCCACACAGCACCCTAAACAATAACTGCGCCATGCATATAGTGCCCCTGACACTAATGTAAACATAGTGTTCCCCAAAATTAACTGCTGAGCTGATATTACGCCCCCACAATACTAGTGTTTCCCAAATAATTCTGTGTCAGAGTGCACTTAGTAGTAATAGTTCCCCAATAGTAATAATGCCCCCACTGTGCCCAAGAATCAATTATGTTCCCATAGTGCTCATACTAGTAAACATGTTCCCCATAGTCCTCCAATATTAATAAAGCCCACCATAATGCCCCAGTAGTAATAATTCTCCTTATAATTTGTGCAAGTACAAAAAATGCCCCCTTATAATGTGCGGCAGTAAAAAAATGACCCCTTATAAGTTGAGGCAGTAATAAAAGTACGACCCTAAAATTTGAGCGCTTGTAACGGTCACGTCCACACACACAGGGGGGAGGATAGTGATCACTGCGCTCCACCCTCACCCCTGGCCCTGCCTACTTGCTTCACGAGTCCTGATGACAGAGGACAACTGGACGGCAGTCCTTAACTTAGGATACGTGTGGTAAGGATAGACAAGACAAATAACGGATAGTGAACGGACCGGGTCAAAACCAAGAGGACAACGCAGTACAGAGGGATAAGCAAAGAAAGGTCAGGAGAAGCCGGGGTCATAAATACCAGGAGAGTCGAGAAGTACCAAAGGAGTCCGCAAAAAATAGTCAGGTGGAAGCCGAGGTCAATATGCCAGGAAGGATGCGCAGTAAAGGAGGAGCAGGCAAAGGATCATCAGGGAACAGGATCAGGTAAGTACACAGGAATCCAACAACTGCCAGGAACCTAAATTAACAGGCAACCTGTGGCCAGCAGGCTGCCTGTATTTATAGTGGGGATTGAGGGTCATGTGACGTGGCCAGCGTCACATGACCGTCAATCCGACCAGTCGAGCACCAAGTGATCAGGTCGGCGCTCAAGGCAGTCCTAGGAGCAGGGAGCCTCCCAGCTAGCAAAGCCGCCCTGGGAACGAGGTCAAACACAGATCCTCGCTCCCGAAGGTAAGCAGCAGGTCTGCGGCTGATGGGAGACCGAGTGCTCCTTCGGCACCCCGTTACAGCGATAGTACACACAATGACCCCTTATGTGTGCCTATATAAAAATGCCACCTTATAATTTGTGCCAGTACAAAAAATAGCCCCTTTTGTGTGCCAGTGATATAGTTGAATATAAATAGATGAGCTCTTCCCCAATAGAAGCCCACATTTCCCATGGTCCTGCCGCCACCCCCAACCGGTCTTCGGGGTCGCATTGCCTTAGACAATTGCCTCACCTCATTGGAAGTAACTGAAGTCCACTTACCAACTTAAGGTAGTTATTTTTAGTACAACCTTCGAAGAAATAAACTTAACCAAACATAAAGGAGTCATCACTGTGTACTGTGCAGATATTATCATCGATTCTCCATTTGTCCGACCACTTTTCATTAAAGTTGTGAATCTCTGAGTGCGTCCTGTATTCATAATTAATGAGCCGACAAGGTGTCCCGGGCACTGCTGCATGCTCCTCTCTGCGCCCTCAGTTACAGATGAAGGCAGACGGTCGATCAGTGCCGCTTGTTTCTGACATTTGTAAACTCTCCAGTTGCTTGATAGATAAAGGGGTTTGTCTCATGATTAAAAGCTTCATTACCGGGAGATTTTCCGTTTTTGCGTTTTCACTTTTCACTCCCACCCTTCCCAGAGCCGTAACTTTTTTATTTTTCCAAATGAGGTGCCATTCTGACATTATGTCTTCTCTGCTCTTAACTTCTTGTCCCGATTCAACACTCTGGAAATGCTAGGAAAGTCCTGCTGACCATTCACAGGCTTAGGAGGGTCACCACCACGATAGCCAGCGATTGGTTGAGGAGGCCTCTCCTGGAGCTGGGACGGGAATTCGTGAGAAGGTCGTGCCTAGCTCTTGGGCTTTAACGTTGCTTTCTTTTGTAATATTTTCTTGTATATACTGTATATGCCATTTTCACTTTTTGGGGTAAATCTGTTGTAGCTATCGATTCATACCAAGAGGGAATTTGTTCATCTTCCATAAGAACAGCCCGTATAATCAACTAAAGTGTGAAGGTGTCCAGGTTTTCGCTAGACCTGCTTTCTGCAGCTCGGGTAAGGTAGGGATTTTCCTGTCCTTTAAAAAACCTCGCACAGGTGTTTCACCCAATCCCACCCATATATCCATATCATCCACATAGGACGGTTCTACAGCAAATGGAAGTAAGGATATTGGCATAAATAAAGATGGGGTGTGCCACAGATCCATTGTAGAATTTAAGAGATGCCAGTTATGAAATAGCCCTTCAAGAGATTTTGATGAGGTGGAAGCGTTAGAAAGCTGAGAAGCAGGTGATTGCCACAAATTAGAATATTCTGGAGCTGGGATAAGAGCAGAGGCTAAATGACATCCCAGCAAAAAGTGGCAAAAAGTATTTCTGTGTGTAGCCTTAGCTGTATTGCCTGATAATAGCTCTTCATGTCTGGGAGGCCGAATTCTCCAGCTTTTTTGGGTTGACATAAGGTGTGAAATCCTAATCTGGGTTTAGCTTGTTTCCAAATAAATTTGGAGAAAAGCCTACGTACGTCTATTAGAAAACTATCTGGAAGATATATAGGTAGCGTTTGTAGAGTATAGAGCAATTTAGGAGCAATGTATGTTTTGATTAAGTTTTTCCTGCCCATCCATGACATACCGTATTTTTCGCCCAATAAGACGCACCGGCCCATAAGACGCACCTAGGTTTTAGAGGAGAACAATAAGAAAAACATATTTTCCATTACACCTCAGGTCAGACCAGCAATCAGACCCCCAAAGTTAATCAGACCTCAGCTTACATCCCCAATCAGACCCCCAATGTCAATCAGACCTCAGATCAACCCCTCAACCTTCAGCCATCTTTCAGCCCCCATATGTCAGCCATCTATTAGCCCCCATATGTCAGCCATCAGCCCCCATATGTCAGCCAGCAGCCCCACTATGTCAGCCATCAGCCCCCATATGTCAGCCATCTATTAGCCCCCATATGTCAGCCATCTATCAGCCCCCATATGTCAGCCATCTATTAGCCCCCATATGTCAGCCTTCAGCCCCCATATGTCAGCCAGCAGCCCCACTATGTCAGCCATTAGCCCCTATATGTCATCCATCAGCCCCATATATTCAGCCATCAGCCCCATATATCAGCCCCTATATGTCAGCCATCAGTCCCATATATTTAGCCATCAGCCCCATATATCTACCCCATATGTCAGCCAGCAGCCCCTATATATTAGCCATCAGCCCCATATCTCAGCCCCCATATGTCAGCCATCAGCCCCCATAAGTCAGCCATCAACCCCTATATGTCAGCCATCAGTTCCTATATGTCAGCCATCAGCCCCATATATCAACCCCTATATGTCAGCCATCAGCCCCAATATGTCAGCCATTAGCCCCTATATGTCATCCATCAGCCCCATATATTCAGCCATCAGCCCCATATAACAGCCCCTATATGTCAGCCATCAGTCCCATATATTTAGCCATCAGCCCCATATATCAACCCCATATGTCAGCCAGCAGCCCCAATAAGTCAGCCATCAACCCCTATATGTCAGCCATCAGTTCCTATATGTCAGCCATCAGCCCCATATATCAGCCCCTATATGTCAGCCATCAGTCCCATATATTTAGCCATCAGCCCCATACATCAACCCCATATGTCAGCCAGCAGCCCCTATATATTAGCCATCAGCCCCATATCTCAGCCCCCATATGTCAGCCATCAGCCCCCATAAGTCAGCCATCAACCCCTATATGTCAGCCATCAGTTCCTATATGTCAGCCATCAGCCCCATATATCAACCCCTATATGTCAGCCATCAGCCCCAATATGTCAGCCATTAGCCCCTATATGTCATCCATCAGCCCCATATATTCAGCCATCAGCCCCATATAACAGCCCCTATATGTCAGCCATCAGTCCCATATATTTAGCCATCAGCCCCATATATCAACCCCATATGTCAGCCAGCAGCCCCCATAAGTCAGCCATCAACCCCTATATGTCAGCCATCAGTTCCTATATGTCAGCCATCAGCCCCATATATCAACCCCTATATGTCAGCCATCAGCCCCTATATGTCAGCCATCAGCCCCTTATATCAACCCCTATATGTCAGCCATCAGCCCCCAGTGCAAATAAAAAAAAAAACTCACCTCTCCTGCTCCTGGACGCCACCGCTCCTCACCATCGCAATCCTCTTCACCTTGCTGTAGGCTGTTTATCGCGGCGTACAGTGTGAGGTCACAGAGCACCCTCACGCTGTGCGCAGCCCTGCACAGCCGATAGCCAAGCCAAGGACCAGGAAGCGGTGAGTACAGAGCCTACACCGCTTCCCGGTACTAATGAAACGCTTCCATAAAGGAAGCGCTTCATTAGTATTTGCCCCATAAGATGCAGGGGCATTTTCTTCCCACTTTAGGGGAAAAAAGTGCGTCTTGTGGGGCGAAAAATACGGTAAATGAAATATCTATATTAGTCAACTGGGATTTAATTCCTCAGAAAAAAAAGAGTAGTTCCGCGCAGTCTCTACTTATGGTTAGTCAGTCATTGCATGTGATGTGCAATCTCACAGAAATCCTTCCTCATATACGTCTGTGAGATTACGCGGTTTTTCTTTAGCCCTCGGGGTTCTTCAGATCCTGTAACAGTCCTACAGGCTCACCTGAGTCAGAGGACAGCTGGCTGGAGGTAGGAGTGGAGCCCAGTGGCAAGGACCGCAGGCAGGTAGTAGGTGCAGGAAGTCTGGCAGAGGCGTAGTCGGTAGGCAGGCGGTGGGTCAGGGCAGGCGGCAGTAAGCGTGGTCAGACAATCCGGATGGCAACGGTGGTAGCAGTTCAGTAGGTAGGGACAAAGCAGAAGAGTAGTCGGTAGGCAGGCGGTGGGTCAGGGCAGGCGGCAGTAAGGTGTTCTCCACGTATGGCTTGAGGAGTGAGCAATGGAAGACAGGGTGCACCCTAATGGAGTCCGGAAGGTCGAGCCGGAACGTGACTTCATTGATTTGTGCGGTGATCGGGAACGGACCCATTTATCTTTGGGCCAACTTTTTGGAGGGGACCTTCAATCTGAGGTTCCTGGTGGACAGCCACACCTTGTCTCCCACATGGAAGCCCGGGGTGGGTTTGCGACGTCTGTCTGCTCCCTGTTTAAAACGCCTCTGGGCGAGGTGGAGGTTGTCTATAATGTTCTTTTGTGCCTCCTGTAGGGTTGTTAGGCGTTCGGCCACTGCTGGGAGGGTGGAGGCGACGGGCAGGTGGGGAATGAACACCGGGTGCGAGCCTGTGTTAGCAAAGAAGGGGCTGTGCTTGGTTGAGCTGTGCTCAGCATTGTTGTAGGCGAACTCGGCCGTGGGGAGATGGTCAAGCCAGTCATCCTGCAGGTGGGAGCTGAAACAGCGTAGGTACTGCTCTAGGGTCTGATTAGTTCTCTCAGTCTGCCCGTTTGACTGAGGGTGGAAAGCAGAGGACAGGTTCACTTTAACCCCGAGCGCCAGGCAGAAGTTCTTCCAGAACTTTGAGGCAAATTGTGCGCCTCGGTCGGAGACCACGTCGTCCGGGATCCCATGCAGCCTGAAGACCTCTCTGAGAATTAGATCGGCCGTCTGTTTGGCGGTGGGTATGCCTTTGTAGGGGATGAAATGGGCCATCTTGGTGAGACGGTCGACCACGACCAGGATGGTGTTCATCCCTTTTGAAGGAGGAAGGTCTACCACAAAGTCCATGGAGATCGAGCCCCATGGGCGGGAGGGAATAGGGAGGGGTTGTAACAGACCCACGGGAGAGGAACGAGGAGTCTTATTGCGGGCACAGACCGCGCACGAGGAGATGTACCTCTTGATGTCCTCCTTGTATGTTGGCCACCAGAAGGAGCGGGAGAGAAGCTCCTGGGTCTTTCTTGTGCCAAAATGGCCGGCCAGCTTGAAGTCATGGTTGAGTTTGAGCACCTTGAGCCGTGCGATTTCTGGTACATATAGTTGTAGGTCCTGATGAAACCAATGACCGTTCTTAAACGTAAGGCTGATATTCCCTGTGGGGTGGGCGAGGAAGGGGTCATTTTCATATCCTTCTTTGATTGTGCCCAGGAGTTCTTTAGAGTAGGTGGCCCCTACGACCCTTCTCTCAGGTAAGATGTTATTTTGGCCCTTGTTACTCTGTGAGGGCTCGGAAAACATTCTGGAGAGGGCGTCAGCCTTGCCGTTTTTGATCCGGGGCGATAGGTGATGAGAAAGTTGAAGCGGGAAAAGAAAAGGCTCCATCTGGCCTGTCTGGCTGAGAGTCTCTTAGCGCTGCGGATGAACTCGAGGTTCTTGTGGTCCGTTAGTACGATTATGGGGTTGGTGGCTCCCTCCAGCAGGTGTCTCCGCTCAGAGAAGGCATCCTTGATCGCCAGTAGTTCTTTGTTCCCGATGTCATAGTTCTTCTCGGAGGGGGACATCTGGCGGGAGAAATATGCGCACGGGTGTAATAGCATCTTCTCCCCTGTCCGTTGTGACAAAACTGCCCCCACCGCGGAGTCTGATGCATCCACTTCGACTATAAATGGGAGCTCGGGGTTCGGGTGGATTAGGATTGGGGCAGAAGTGAAGAGGAGTTTCAACTTGGTGAAGGCCTCCTGGGCCTCGGGTGTCCAGGAGAAGGGGACTGCCTTCTTGGTGAGTTGGGTGATTGGTGCTATGACCTTGGAGAAGTTCCGGATAAACTTCCGATAGAAGTTGGCGAAGCCAATGAATCTTTGTATCTCCTTCTCGTTTTTCGGAACGGGCCAGTTCATCACAGCTTGGACCTTCCCCGGGTCCATACTTAGGCCCTCTGGGGAGATGATGTATCCGATATAGGAACTGAGTGGTGGTTCGCTCAAACTCGCATTTCTCTAGCTTGATATAGAGAGAGTTCTGTCGGAGTCTCTGCAGTACCCTGCGGACGTGTTCGCGGTGCTGCTCGAGGTCTTCAGAGAAGATCAAGATGTCGTCCAGGTAAACGACTACAAACAGATCCAGCATGTCCCTGAGGACGTCGTTAATGAAGTGCTGGAAGGTGGCGGGAGCATTGCAGAGTCCGAAAGGCATGACCAGGTACTCGAAATGACCATAACGTGTCCGGAAGGCGGTCTTCCATTCGTCCCCAGGGCGGATTCGGACGAGGTTGTAGGCCCCTCGAAGGTCGAGTTTAGTGAAGATCTTCGCTGCCCGGAGTCTCTCAAGGAGTTCTGAAATCAGTGGGAGCGGGTACCGGTTTTTTACGGTTATGTCGTTAAGCTTTCTGTAGTCTATGCAGGGAGGAGTCTTTTTTCTCTACGAAGAAAAAGGGGGCTCCCGCGGGGGAGGTGGAGGGCCAGATGAACCCCTTCCTCAGGTCCTCGTCCAGGTACTCTTTCAGAGCCTTGAGTTCAGGCTCTGAGAGGGAGTAGATACTGCCAAAGGGTATTTCGGCCCCGGGCAACAGTTCTATATGGCAGTCGTAGGGTCGGTGTGGTGGCAGCTTGTCTGCGTTTTTCTTGTCGCAGACATCCTGGAACTCGCGGTATTGAGAGGGTAGCAGATCCTTGACGGATAGTTTTGAGATGGTGGTGTCTTCGGGTGGAAGGACGGGTTTGTGGGAGCAATTTAGCGAGCAGTACTCGGACGGGAATCGTATGCAGCGGGTTTCCCAGTCCACCGAGGGGTTGTGGGTGGCCAACCATGGGATGCCCAAGATCACTGGGAACTTTGGGGAGGCGATCAGAGAGAAGTGGATCTTTTCACGGTGATCTGGTTCTATGAGGAGTTGTAGTTCGGTGGTCTCGTGAGTGGCCGGCCCCGAGGAGAGTGGGGATCCGTCGACGGTTTCCAGGTCAACGGGGGCTGCCTTGATTGTCAGTGGAATATTCTTTTCGCGGGCGAAGGTTAGGTCCATGAAGTTGCCTCCCGCCCCGGAGTCTAACATCGCTGAACAGGGGAGTTGTCGCCCCTCAATCTCGATGAGGATGGGGACGATGAAGTGGGATCCATGAGCCGCCGTGTTGTTATTTTCAGGGGCTGCTGGTGGGGTTGGAGTCTGTGGTTGCTCCTTTAGTTCCGTGACGGCAATAGTCTTTCGGATCTTATGAGGACATTTGATGGCAAAATGACCCGGCTCCCCACAGTAGAGGCAGAGGTTTTCGGCCAGCCGTCTCTCCTTCTCAGCTGTGGATAGAGACCTACGTAGAGCGCCGACCTGCATAGGTTCAGTTGCTGACTGGGGGTCGCGCTGGGCGGTGGAAGAGAAGGAATAAGTGGGTCTGTGGTCCAAGGACCAGAGTCTTTCTTTCTTCCTCTCGGAGAGTCTTTGATCTATCCGGATGCATAACTGAATGAAGTCATCCAGATCGTCCGGGGCCTCAACTCTGGCGAGTTCGTCCTTTATTAATTCGGACAGGCCTCGCCGGAATTGGCTCCTCTGTGCCGCTGGGTTCCAGGTGGTGTCTGTGACCCAACGGCGAAACTCAGCGGTGTATTCGGTGACGGAGCGTCTCCCTTGCCGCAGACTATGTAGTCGCGCCTCGGCTGTTGCACAGCGGTTGGGGTCATCGAAGACTTGGCTCATTGCGGTGATGAAGTTGTTTAGGTTGTTCAGGAGCTGACTGTTAGTCTCCACATATGGTGATGCCCATGCTAATGCTTCATCCGTCAGGAGATTGACCATGAATAGCACCTTCTTTTTCTCGGTGGTGAAGGGGGCCGGGTACATCTGAAAATAGATGCGGCATTGGTTTAGAAACCCCCGATACTGGCGTCTGTCACCGCCGAATCTTGATGGGAGTGGTATGCGGGTGTCTGCAGCCGTGCCGCGGACGTCCAGGAGTTGCCTCTGTAGTTCAATAATCTCGCTCTGTTGGCTTTGGACTACGACTTGGAGCTGGGCAAATTTCTCCTGATATGTAGTACCAAATTCTTGAAGTTCAGAGACCTGCTTACGCAGAGTGGCCATTGCGGACTCCATAGTGAGGCTGATTATTCTGTAACAGTCCTACAGGCTCACCTGAGTCAGAGGACAGCTGGCTGGAGGTAGGAGTGGAGCCCAGTGGCAAGGACCGCAGGCAGGTAGTAGGTGCAGGAAGTCTGGCAGAGGCGTAGTCGGTAGGCAGGCGGTGGGTCAGGGCAGGCGGCAGTAAGCGTGGTCAGACAATCCGGATGGCAACGGTGGTAGCAGTTCAGTAGGTAGGGACAAAGCAGAAGAGTAGTCGGTAGGCAGGCGGTGGGTCAGGGCAGGCGGCAGTAAGCGTGGTCAGACAATCCGGATGGCAACGGTGGTAGCAGTTCAGTAGGTAGTAGCAAGAGCAGCAGATGAGGAGAAGCTTGATCAAGGCTCAGGAGCTCAATAATCAGCAAGCTAGAGTGCAAGGGGCTGGACTTATATAGGGAAGTACCAGGTGTGGGGAATCAAGGGTGATGAGCAAGGCTTGGCAAGACTGAGGTTACATAATAGGTTTCAGGGAGGAATGTCCAGAGAGGATGGTAGCCTAGTAAGCAGGGCTACTGCCTGGGATGTGGCTGGTCACGGGTTCGAATCCGGACAGATCCACATGTTATAGCCTTTCCTCAATGCCGAGTGATCCTCTAGGTGTCCAACACCTTTCTTCACTTCAGCAAGAGGTCCTAGGGTGCATAGTGCCCACTGGGTTTATGATATTAAAACAGGTTTTTATTGTACTTACAAGATTTAAGACTTTCCTCATTCTCATAAAATTTCATAAAAACTCAGAGCCCGACCCGGGTTTCGCACCGATTTAATTTCTGACAGTAAAGGAGGGTAGTTTAATTGGTACAGAGAGTCTAGTTTATTAGGGATATGTACACCTAGATATTTTATCGAGGTCGTCTCCCATTTGAAGGGGTAGGAGTGTGCCAGGTCTGATATCTCCATTTTTTGGGATATTAATTCCTAAAGCTGTACATTTTGATAAGTTGATTTTAAAATGAGATATTTGTCCGAATTCCTCTAATAGTGAGATCAATGCTGGGAAGGCCTTGCTAGGGTCAGTTAGAAAAAGAAGCATGTCATCTGCAAATGCTGCTACATGGTGGGTGACCTTTTTGACAGGGAGTTGTCACGGCGGACAGGATCTCAGATACACAGACAACCAAATACACAAGTGTCTAGGCTAGATGCTGGGGACAGGTCACCTCCTAGCACATCCCTGACTTCTCTCCCTATGCTGCTAAGCCCACATTTAGACCTAGATGGTAGGAATGAAGTGTCCTCGTGCCTGGACTGCAAACACACTAGAATCCCTGAGATGGTGAAAGTGGAGAAGGGGCAGAAGACACACAAATAGCCTAGACCGCAAACCACACAAATAGAAATCAAACTTATCTGAAATGGAACAGACAATCCTTCCTTCCTTGAATCCAAGGCCAGACAGAAATCTATAACCCACACTGCCCTCTGGGATTGAAGGCAATTTAAGCCAATGACCCCACCCAGAGCACCTGAAGGAAGGCGGATCCAGCATGATTCCAAAACAAACAAAAGGTTAGACACGTGCTGCCAATCTGACAGACCTCCGCACACCGTCCGAGCAGGGCATGACAGGAGTCCTATAATAGAGGTGTTTTGACGAATAGCCTGGGTAAGGGTTGCTAGATGGAGAATGAAGAGTGTGGGTGGCAGAGGACATCCCTGTCTAGTACCATTACATATATCAAAGTGTGGGGAAAGTGATCAGTTTATCCTGATTCTAGCATGTGGGCAAGAGTACAGTGATAATATAACTGTAATGAATTGATTTGGGAAACCAAATTTATAGAGCGCTAATTCCATAAAATCCCAGTCGACTGTCAAAAGCCTTCTCTGCATCAGTACTGAGTAAGGCCAATTAGGTTTTATATTTTGTGGCATATTCCACTGCTTGTATGACCCTAGTGGTCCTCCCACAAAGCCTGTTTGCTCAGGAGATATTAAGGTGCTTATCAGCGGGGATATTCTGGTTGCTATTATTTTTTCCCATAGTTTGGTGTCAGAATTTAGCAACGAAATGGGTCTATAACTGGCAGTAAGCTCTGTCCCTGGTTTGGGGAGCACTACCTTGTGTGCTTCCAGTGCTTGTTTGGCCACTGGTTACCCGCTTTAAAGGTGGTTGAAGTATTGTACTAATCTGGGTCCTAGGACTGGGAAAATACTCTTATAGTACATTATGGGACAGCCGTCAGGTCCCAGGCTTTTTCCTAAAGGGGTGTTCTTCATTGCTAGTTGTACTTCTTGTAGGGTAATAGGAGCTCGTAGTTGTGTCATATTCTCGACCGTCAGTGAAGGTAGTTGCAGAGAGGACAGGAATTGTTTGATCTTTAACTTTTTATCTTCTCGGCTAGTTTGAGATTCATTTGGGCGGAGGTTATATACAGTGCCTTTGACCCCCTTTGACTTTTTCCTGTTTTGGTGCCTCACATCCTGGAATTAACATGGATTGTTTGAGGATTTGCATCATGTAATTTACAGAACATGCCCACAACTGTGAAGATGTTTTTTTTTATTGTGAAGCAAACAACCAATAGGACAAAATAACAGAAAAGGTCAATGTGCAGAACTATTCAACCCCCTAAAGTCAATACTTTGTAGAGCCGCCTTTTGCGGCAATCACAGCTCCAAGTCACTAAGTCTCTGTGAGCAGTTGCCACATCTTACCTCTGGGATTTTTGCCCATTCCTCCTTGCAGAACTGCTCCAGCTCCTTCAGGTTGGATGGTTTGCGCTTGTGAACAGCAATCTTTAAGTCTGACCTCAGATGTTCTATTGGATTGAGATCTGGGCTGTGACTCGGCCGTTCCAACACATTTACAGGTTTCCCCTTAAACCAGTCAAGTGTTGCTTTAGCCGTGTGTTTGGGGTCATTGTCCTGCTGGAAGGTGAGCCTCCGTCCTAGCCTCAGATCACGCACAGGTTCTGCTCAGGAATATCCCTGTATTTAGTACCATCCATCTCTCCCTACCCTCTGACCAGTTTCCCCCCTCAGCATGATGTTGCCACCACCATGTCTCACTGTGGGGATGGTGTTCTTTGGGTGATGTGGTGTGTTGGGTTTGCACCAGACATAGCGTTTTCTTTGATGGCTGAAAGTACAATGTTAGTCTCCTCAAACAGAACCCCTTCCTCCATAAATTTTGGGTCTCCTCAGACCAGAGCCCCGTCCTCCATACATTTTCGGAGTATCCCACAGGCCTTTTCACAAACTCACAACGCGCCTTATTGTTTTTAGCTGAAAGTAATGGCTTTCTTCTGGCCACTCTGCCATAAAGCCCAACTCTATGGAGCGTACGGCTTATTGTCGTCTTATGTACAGATCCTCCAGTCTCTGCTGTGGAACTCTGCAGCTCCTCCAGGGTTACCTTAGGTCTCTGTGCTGCCTCTCTGATTAATGCCCTCCTTGCCCGGTCCGTGAGTTTTGGTGGGCGGCCGTCTCTTGGCAGGTTTGCTGTTGTGCCATGTTCTTTCCATTTGGTCATGATAGATTTGATGGAGCTCCTGGGGATCATCAAAGATTTGGATATTTTTTTTATAACCTAACCCTGACTTGTACTTCTCAACATTGTCCATTACTTGTTTGGAGAGTTCCTTGGTCTTCATGGCAGTGTTTGGCTAGTGATGCCTCTTCCTTAGGTGTTGCAGCCTCTGGTGTGTATATGTAATGACTGATCATGTGACACTTAGATTGCACACAGGTGACATAATTTACCTAATTATGTGACTTCTGAAGGTAATTGGTTGCACCAGAGCCTTGTATGGGCTTCCTAACAAAGGGGGTGAATACATACGCACATAACAATAGTTTTATTTATATATTTTTCTCATTTCCCTTCACTGACTTAGACTATTGTGTTCTGATCCATCATATAAAATTCAGATTAACAAAACATTGAACTTAAGGCTGTAATGTAACAAAACACTAAAAAAGTCAAGGAGGGTGAATACTTTTGCAAGGGACTGTAACTCCTGATAGAAGGTTTAAAAAGCTTAGGTTATGTCTGTAGTGTTTTTTAGTAGTTGACCCTCTACAGATTTTATATGAGAAATATGGGTTTGTTCGATGCATTTCTTAACTAATGCGGTCATGATTTTATTGCCCCGTTCTCCTTGTGCGTAGTATTTGTGTTTAACCCTAAGGTAATTGCGCGCTGCTTTAATATTTAAAAGATCCTTAACCCCTTAAGGACACGGCCCTATTTCACCTTAAGGACCAGGCCATTTTTTGCAAATCTGACCAGTGTCCCTTTAAGTGCTCATAACTTTAAAACGCTTTGACTTACCCAGGCCGTTCTGAGATTGTTTTTTCGTCACATATTGTACTTCATGACACTGCTAAAATTGGGTCAAAAAAGTAAATTTACCCAAAAATTTGAAAAATTAACAAATTTCAAAAAAGTTTCAGTTTCTCTACCTCTGTAATACATAGTAATACCCCCAAAAATTGTGATGACTTTACATTCCCCATATGTCTACTTCATGTTTGTAGCATTTTGGGAATGATATTTTATTTTTTGGGGATGTTACAAGGCTTAGAAGTTTAGAAGCAAATTTTGAAATTTTTCAGAAATCTTCAAAATCACACTTTTTATGGACCAGTTCAGGTTTGAAGTCATATTGTGAGGCTTAGATAATAGAAACCTCCCAAAAATGACACCATTCTAGAAACTACACCCCTCAAGGTATTCAAAACAGTTTTTTTCAAACTTTATTAACCATTTAGGTCTTTCACAAGAGTTAATGGAAGATGAAGAAACAATTTTGAAATTTATATTTTTTGGAAAATTTTCCAATATAATCAAATTTTTCCAGGAGTAAAACAAGGGTTAACTGCCAAACAACATTTAAAATGGGTTGCCCTGATTCTGTAGTTTGCAGAAACACCCCATATCTGGTCGTAAACTACTGTTTGGCCGAACGGTAGCACATAGAAGGAGGGGAACACCATATGGATTTTGGAAGGCAGATTTTGCAGGACTGGTTTTGTTTATACCATGTCCCATTTGAAGCCCCCTGTTGCACCCCTAGAATAGAAATGTCAAAAAAGTGACTCCATCTAAGAAAGTACACCCCTCAAGGTATTCAAAACTGGGTTTACAAACTTTGTTAACCCTTTAGGTGTTCCACAAGAGTTAATGGCAGATGGAGAAACAATTTTGAAATTTCTATTTTTTGGAAAATTTTCCAATATAATCTATTTTTTCCAGGAATAAAACAAGGGTTAACTGCCAAACAAAACTCAATATGGGTTGCCCTGATTCTGTAGTTTGCAGAAACACCCCATATATGGTCGTAAACTACTGTTTGGCCGAATGGGAGGACATAGAAGGAGGGGAACACCATATGGGTTTTGCAAGGCAGATTTTGCAGGACTGGTTTTGTTAATACCATGTCCCATTTGAAGCCCCCGTTGCACCCCTAGAATAGAAATTTCAAAAAAGTGACTCCATCTAAGAAAGTACACCCCTCAAGGTATTCAAAACTGGGTTTACAAACTTTGTTAACCCTTTAGGTGTTCCACAAGAGTTAATGGCAGATGGAGAAACAATTTTGAAATTTCTATTTTCTGGAAAATTTTCCATTTTAACCCTTACTTTATTACTGGAAAAAATGGGTTAACAGCCAAACAAAACTCAATATGGGTTGCCCTGATTCAGTAGTTTCCAGAAACACCCCATACGTGGTCGTAAACTACTATTTGGCTAAACGGCAAGACATAGAAGAAGGGGAACGTCATATGGTTTTTGGAAGGCAGATTTTGCTGGACTGGTTTATTTACACCATGTACCCTTTCAAGCCCCCTGATGCACCCCTAGAGTAGAAACTCTAAAAAAGTGACCCCATCTGGGAAACTACAGGATAAGGTGGTTGTTGTTTTGGGACTATTTTTGGGGTAAATTAGATTTTTGGTTGCTCTATATTACTCTTTTTTGAGGCAATGTAACAAAAAAATTAAATTCTAAAATTGTTTCTACAGACACTAAGCAGGCATCCTAAAACTGCGGCCCTCCAGATGTTGTAAAACTACAATTCCCACCATGCCCTGCTGATGGCTGTAGGTTGTCTGGGCATGCTGGGAGTTAAAGTTTTACAACATCTGGAGGGCCGCAGTTTGAGGATGCCTGCACTAAAACTAATATTTTTGGGGGAAAGAAAAATAGTTTTCGTGTCTCCAAAGTCTGAGAGCCATAGTGTTTTATGTTCTCTAGGGGACTGTTGGGGATTATAAAAATTTAGTACTCCATGGAAGTGTGATACTCCCTGAAGCAATCGATAACGCAGAGGCCCGGATGATCGGGGCATGTGTCACATTGAGTTATGGTGTCCTTCCGTATCCCCCTCTTGTGACACACTCTGCACTTTTTTTGGGTTCGTCCCTTCTTTCCAGTATGGGGGACCACACCTGGAAAGTGTTGGCTAGGGACGATCCGGGCGCCTCCAGTTCCCGAGGTACTCCGGCCTGCTCTTTCCCGGTCCGAAAAGATCAGGGCCTTGAGGACTGCCTCATAGAACTGGAGGAATGTCCCTGTGCTGCCAGCGCTTCGGGATAGTACAAAAGCGTTGTACAAGGCAACCTCCAGCAAGTAGACCGCAACTTTTTTGTACCATGCCCGGGTTTTGCGCATGTCGTTATATGGAGAGATCAACTCCTCCCATATACCGATTGTAGTCGACGATACAATCGGGCTTGAGGACCGTTGCCGCGGTACCTCACACAGGGACAGGTGAGATGCTGTTACCGTGGATTGTGGACAGCATAAGGACATCCCTCTTGTCCTTATACCTGACCAGCAACAGGTTTCCACTGGTAAGTGCACGGGTCTCACCCCTGGGGATAGGTACCTGGAGGGGGTGGGCAGGGAGGCCGTGTTGATTTTTCCGCACGGTCCCACAAGCGAACGTGGATCTGGTGGCAAGGGACCTGAACAAGGGAATGTTGGTTATCCACGTACAAGTGGTAACCATTATCCAGCAGTGGGTACATAAGGTCCCACACGAGTTTCCCGCTAACACCCAGAGTGGGGGGACATTCTGGGGGTTGAATACAGGAATCTCGCCCCTCGTACACACGAAATTTGTAAGTGTACCCTGAGGTACTCTCACAAATTTTGTATAGCTTCACCCCATACATTGCCCGCTTTGTGGGAATATATTGGCGGAAACTGAGTCTCCCCTTGAACGCAACGAGAGACTCATCAACCGCGACCTCCCTTCCAGGTACGTAGGCCTCCATGAATTTGGCCCCAAAGTGATCGATGACAGGCCGTATCTTATACAGACGGTCATGGGCAGGATCACCTCGGGGTGGACATGCTGCATTATCGGAATAATGCAGACATTTCCAGATGGCCTCAAACCGGGAGCGTGTCATGGCCATACTGTACAGTGGGGTCTGGTATAGGACGTCCCCACTCCAGTACAGCCTGGCACTGGGTTTTTTCAAGTGGCGGGGGGGGGGGGGGGGGGGTCTGGGGTCTGATAGATGGATAGATGGAAGTTTGGAATAAAAGTACTTTTTCATATTTTTTTCCTAACTTACTTTTCCCTTCTTTCCCTGCCTAACGGTGCCTCTCCCTCACTGACCCTAACCTACCTGGGTAGTGATGGGTGCAGGAGGGTGATGGATGGCGATTAGGGGGACATAGGAGCTGGTGCTGGATGATGCTGCACGGTCAGGGTGCTGGACAGGAAGAGGAGGGGAGAGAGGAGCGCAGGAAGTTTGAATCTCGCGCCTCTCTCCCCTGCACCAATCAGCACCCTGGACAGCGGCGTTCAGCACCAGGGCCAGCACCGCCTCTCCAAATCTTCGGACTGCGAGTGGTGGTGTATAATTACGCCACCGATCGCAGTCTTTTTCCGGTTCATCGGGTCACAGGACACCCGAATGGACCGGAAACGCAGAAAACCACAGGTCTGAATTGACCTGCGGTTTTCAGTCTCACTGAGATCCCTGCGTTGTTACGGGATGCCAGCTGAATGATTTCAGCCGGCATCCCGTTCCGATTAACCCCCGCGGCGCCGGAATCCCGATTTTAAGTCAGGACGTACCGGTACGTCCTGTGTCCTTAAGGGGTTAAGAGAGGATCTAAGTTTGGTCAGGTTTTCCAGGTCATCGGTATCTAGCGTCTTCTTGTGTTTATATTCTAATTTAGTAATTCGATCAAGTAATGAGGAGATTTGAAGCATTCTAGATTTTTTTCAGGTAGGAACCTAACGCAATAAGTTCTCCCCTCATCATGGATTTATGTTCCTCCCAAGATACGTCTTATGATTTCCCCAAAATACCTGTCAATTTTGTTAGATAGTTTGTTTCTAGTATCAGGAGTTTCTAAGAGTGTAGCATTGAGTCTCCAGGTCCAATCCCCTTAAGGTAAGTCATGAAGGGCTAGTGTGAGAGTGATGGGTGCGTGATCAGATATGGTTATGCTGCTGATAAAGAGATATAATCTAGTCTCTGATAGGATTTGTGAGCATTTGAATAAAAAGTATAGTCTCTGTGATCTGCATGTAAAGTGCGCCAGGTATCACACGCACTGAGATCTCTGAGTTTACGCTGTTGCCTCTTATAGCTCTATGAGAGATCACAGACTTCTGCTTTGAGGAACCCAATAGAGGATTCAACGTGAGGTTAAAGTCTCCTCCAATGATAAGTACACCCGAGGCGAACATTGAGATGGTGTGCAAAGTACCCGTTATCCAATTTGCAGTTCCTGTATTAGGTGCATATATATTACATATAGTTAGTTCAACATTACCCCCCAGGCCTCTCAGCAGCAAAAACCTCCCCTCGGGGTCCACTAGTTCAGCCACCAACTGAAATGGAACATTTCTATGAAAGCCTAGGCTAACTCCCCGTGTGGGTTTCTGATCATAACTCGCATGAAACCACTTTGTAAATTGGGAATGGTAGAGATTCGGTTCCTTCCCTTTTTTTAAATGTGTTTCTTGAAGCATAATGATGCCAGTTTTTGCCTTTCTCAGAATCTGGAAGACATGGCTTCTTTTCACTGGGGAATTGAGGCCAGTTTAAGATGGTATACGGCCATATTTGTGTACGTAAATTATCAGCGCTTCTTCCGACCCATGTATCATAAGATGATGAAACTATTATAACTATTAAACTAGAACAAGCTTTCTTCAGACAGTGGGCTCTATAAAGAGCTGTGGGTGGAGGTGGTATACCCATTTAGATCCATTAGTATAAGCCCTAAATGATAACCTGCGGCAGTCGAATATCTACTGTAAAATACAGCATAAGCAATTATAATACAATTTAAAAAACCGAGAACGAACGTAATGGAAACATGAACCCATTTGTTATGTAAATGGGTTTCTGTCTATGCAAACCCAATATTCCACATATGAGACCCATTTTTATGAAAGGTCAAAAATTACCCCATATTCATGTAACAGACAGATTTATGTTGCTCTTTCTTGGTCTTATGGTCTTTCTTGGTCTAATGGACTTTGGCAAAGAGGTAGAGTTCTCCGTATCGTCTGATAGAGGGAGCCATGTAGAGATCTCAACTGGGGATAGATGTAGCGTTTCCAAAACATGTTGGAGGTCTTCTGGAGCACGTATGGTTAAGCGCTTGTTGCCGGCAGTGATAAGGAGCCCAAAGGGGAACAGCCATTAGTAGGGGATTTTTGTGGCTCTCAGGGTATCTGTTAGGGGTTTTAAGGCCCTCCTCGATGGAGCCAGGTCCTGATAAATCTGCAGCTTGGACCCCTCTAGCGATATGTCCTTGGACTCTTTTGCTTTTTGCAGAATTGCTTCAGTGTCTCTATAACCCAAGAGACCACAAATTATATCT
This sequence comes from Bufo gargarizans, assembly GCF_014858855.1. Lineage (NCBI taxonomy): Eukaryota > Metazoa > Chordata > Amphibia > Anura > Bufonidae > Bufo > Bufo gargarizans. Next base: position 559,372,744 of record NC_058082.1, on the reverse strand, counting down.
CTAGGGTTTTCAGGTGATGGCGGCTTTGGGGCGCAATGCTCTGTGAACTCTCTCAATGATGATTGCTCCTGCGCGCTCCGTGCCCAATAACATGGCGAACAATTTTCCCATTACTATGAAGATTTCTTCTTGTTCGGCTGACTCTTGTAAGCCTCTTATCCTTACATTCCTCCTCCGGCTTCTATTTTCCTGGTCTTCCAGGAGAAACAGAGAACTTGTTATAGCAGCTTTGTAACTTTTCACAGTGTCCCTCATTGCTTCTAATGTTTCTACCCTCTCCCCGATATGGCGTATGTCTGCTTTTATGGAAAAAAGGTCTGCTGCTAGTGGGGCCAATGCTTTGTACAGAGTTTGCTCCACGCAGCTTTGTGTGAGAACTGGGGAGTCGCTCACCTCTTGTTGCTCTACTGTACTTTCTATATCAGAGTCGTCACTGTGCTGTTCTCTTCGCGGGCTTTGTGGCACCATCTTGGGTTGGCCTGCTAGGAGCGGCACGGCTTGTATTCAGAGGTATTTCTCTATATCAGGTTCTGCCCTGTTTGCTTTGGGGGTGCCCATCATGTCTTTGGCCTTTTCCCTTGTCTGGGTTCTGACCATAGTGATGGGAAGTTGCTAATAAAGGGGCTTTAGGAGTTTGCTGGCGGGAGCGCTCGTTTCAAGTAACCACCATGTATCGCTGTCAGGCTCGGCAACCACCTTTCTTAAAAAGTTTCCTTGATTGGAGTAGACTGAAAACCTTAGGTACTGCAATGCCCCAGTAGAGATGATCCTGGGCTACCTGCAATCACTGGGGATGGTTGCACAGGCTTCATGTATACATTATTAAGTCCACTAACCTCAAGTTACACCTTCTGACTTGGCATCACATGGAGATTTTTTTGCATTTCAAGCAAAAAGTTAATTTGTGTATTAGCGTTTCATGTACAGTGTGTCTGTCACAATCACATTATGGAAAGCCTCTCTGATGGTCTTGGGAGGAATGGTTTGGCTGTTGAGTTCCTCAAACTTCTACAGCCCAAACTTTTGTTTTTGTTAAGCCACAACTAGACTTTGAGCCTTGAGGGATACTTGGGATATAGCCTAACCAAACACTAGGGTACAGATGGGCCACTCTAAGCTTCGGTGAAGGGTGGGTACTTGTTCTCGACCCTTGTAGAACCTCTTGGTTAGGAAATATTTGTGGTCCTTTACTCATTTTTATGATGGCTCCTGTTCTATAGGCACTTTTTCTGATTCACATCACTTAAATGTTTGAAACCCACAGTCTTGTACTATTGTTGCAGTTGGGGGCACCTGAGGACACATATCTCGCGTTCATCTGGAAAACTCACCATATGTTTCTCTATTTTATCATGGAAATTCCTTCTCTTTCCGTCCACCTGTAACCTCACGTATTTTAAGTTCTGGTGCATCAGACTCTTCTCTATGTCATCCCAGAGTAAAATAAAATCCCGAGCCATCGTAGAAGATACGTATAACCCAGACATGACTCTCTCCAATGTGCCTTTCATCATCATCCACGCGCCAAGGATCCAGGAACCCCACCAAAAGCAACAATGGCCGTTTCAAGTTTAATTGGCAGATGACTCGTGCGCACACTCATGGAAAATGCAAAGAATAGCTCAAAGCCCAAGACGGGGAGGATATCACTACATGTGCGAGGAATAATGAAATTCTCTCTGCTGAGATGGAGGGGATAAAGCTGATTTGTGCATTCATATACATCAGGCAGGTATGAGGGAACACATTTAATTACAAACTACATGAAATAAAAAAACTTTTGATGTGTCGGGTTGTCATGGGAACACAAATCGCCAAGCTGACGTTTTTATATTAAAGTCCATGATACGATGTGGAAGTAATAAAAAAAATATCCGGTCGGATGCAGTCAGAGGTGGCGGTTCATTAGAGTATGTGATCTCAGCCTTTGTTTGGTCAATCATTTCAGGGTCACGAAAATGAACCCGACTCCTTTGCGATTGTCGTACGTTTTAGGATTTTATGTTTTATTATAATTATGTTAAATGTATATAAATTAAAGAGATTAATAACGGATTCAGAGTAAATATAGTGATGTCCTATCTCTAAAAAGAGCATCTCTCACCCTGGAGGACCCAGCCCATCCATGCATTACTTGGACAGTTGATTGATTTCAATGAGAAGGGTGTAATACTTCACTTCTCCTGTGGTGGAGCTGTAGGGAAATGGAACATGTGCTGTTAGATTACAGCCGATCACTGGAGATCGGCTTACTTTCTTGCTTCTTTGTTATGTAATAGGAGCAGCAACTTTTTTATCATTTGCCATTGAGCTGGGTGGTGACTAGAGATGAGCGAATTTCAGGTTATGAAATTCTTTCACGCTTCGATTACTGGTAAAAGGTGAACTGCGTTATGGATTCCATTACCACGGACCATAGCGCAATTCTATGACAGAATGCATAACAGAATGTCTTTAGAGGCATTCCCGTTATTCATTCTGTCATAATAGAATTCTATGGCCTGCAAAACGTATCTGTCCCCTTTCCGTTATGCAGGAGAGGACTCCTCTGCGTAACGGAAACGGGACGGATCCGTTTTGCAGCCCATAGACTTCTATTATGAGAGAATGAATAACGGAATGCCTCTAAAGGCATTCCGATATGCACTCCGTCATAGAATTGCGTTATTGTCTGTGGTAACGGAATCCATAACGCAATTCACCTTTTACCAGTAAACGAAGCGTGAACGAATTTCAAAATATGAAATTCGCTTATTTCTAGTGGTGACAGGTTCACTGAAATAGAAACCTACAGTATTAGGGCTCATGCACACGAATGTGTGCCAGGTGGGCCGGTGCTGCGGACTGCAAATTGTGGTCCGCAATGCACATGCACCAACCGTAGGGGGTCCGTGATCAGCATCCGATGGTCCGCAGCGCAAAAAAAGTAGTGCATGCACTACTTTTTTGTGGTGCGGGGGCATGGACAGAAACCCGACGGAAGCACTCCGCAGTGCTTCCGTGGGGTTCCATGCCTCTGTTCCGCACCGGCGTTCCAGATTAAAGACCTGTTCAAGTGAATAGGTCTGCATCTATGATGCAGTGCACAAACAGCCGATGCCCGTATATTGCGGACCCGCTGTCTGCAGGCCACAATACGGGCACGGCTGGGCAACGGCCATGTGCATGAACCCTTAGGAGGTGTGCTGTCCCAGCATTTATTTCTTCCATTTAAGATAAATTGCTGTATTTGTGTCATCATATCATTACCATCTTATGTAATGCTGCCACCCTGTGGTCATTTAGTTATAGGTTTTCCCATTTGCCCTTTGCTCTCTGTCTACTCCTCCCTTTCGGTGACATCACATCCTGTTTGTTCTGGTCTTGTGTCTTCCTTTTCCTGCAGCAGACTCAGAGCTGGTGAGAGCGTTTCGATTTGACCTCTAATATCCTCTATATGTCTTTGCTCAAGGTAAACTCGATAAATTATCAAAGCATCTCCATTGTATCCTCCTCACAGGAGCTTCACATGCAACTGGTACCACGACCTAGTGATATTAGTGAGTTCTGCTGTCTACCATTGCTTGTACAGAGAGATTACCACTCACAACCAGTCAGATGCTTCTCTAACGTACATCTGTGGCAGAATAGGAGGCACTTTCCCATCTTCTGTGTTGAAGCTGGTGGTCCAACAGGGAGATCTACTGGCCCCCGTTCTGAGGTCTACTTATGGCCACCACTGCTTTATACCATTCTAGGATATTATTATTACCTTTTGGATGTCCATCATCTTATTTTTCTTTTCTTTTGCCTTTCTCATATTGTTCAGTCCAGCTTTTGTCCTCATTGTCTACCTTTGACTGTACCATTTTGTACCCCATACATCATGATGCGCCGGTACACTATGATCCATGCGATGTGCTGGCATTTGGTTGTCTATAGTGGTCTGCTACCCCAAAGTTACCCTATGGTGGTCTTCAAGGCTGCACCTTGGTTGACCTCTTGGTTGTAAGATGTCAATTTGATATATCCATAAGGCCTCTCTATCATTTAATCTGTTCATACGATCCCTCAAAAAGGAATCTGTTCCAAGATGGTCACTTCTTACAAGGAGGGATGTCTGTTATGTACAGCAGTAAAATGACGGGACACACCATGTGGTGGAGGTGGCTATATTGTGACTATGTGTGTTTAAATGGGTCCCCATTGTTTGTGTTGTACGACCCACATACTGTAGGTAACATGGACACTGAAGTTATAGACAATGGACTTGCCCTGAGGTTTGTGATCTAAAATCTGACTTACCATGCAGGAGTGTACAAATTATCATGGCGCAAAACCAAACCTGTTTCGTTTAATTTTGCTATATGTTTTCTGACCCTAGAGTTAGGGTTGCCACCTGTACGGGAATGACCCGGACAGTCCGGGTTTGTAATCCTGTGCCCGGGTACAACCCTTTCTCAGACCCGGGCACAGGATTAATTTCAAACTGCAGTGCAGACTGTCTGACTTGCTCGCTCACGGTCATGACAGCTGGCGGTGAGTGAGCGGCGGCGAGCTGTGAGCGGCCGGCACTCCGGGACCGGCTCGAACCTAAAAAGGACGAGGCTGCCGGTCAGGATGGATTGGAAGCCAGAGAGCTGGAGGCTGCAGGTGGTCAGGAGCACGAAGACGCTGCAGAAGGAGAGCAGCAAACCCTCGTCCCACAGCATGGCGGCCGCGTCGGGACTGAGCCGCTCTCAATCCCAGATCAGGCCGGATAACATCGAGATGAGCTGCGGGCCTGCCCTCCTCCCGTCCCCGGCTCTTGTGCTGCTCTCCTTTCCTACCCGTTACTGGGCCCAGAAAAGCTGCCGGACTCTAACACAACACTCTACAGTCAGTGTGCCGGCCCCAAGTGACGGTTCCCGGGGGATAAGGGCCACATTACTCTAACTGGGGGTCACTAATCGGGGCATTATTCTTACTAGGTGGCACTAATGGGGGCATTACTCTTACTGGGGGCATTATTCTTACTGGGGGCCACTAATGGGGGCATTACTCTTACTGGGGGCATTATTCTTACTGGGGGGTACTAATAGGGGGCATTATTCTTAATAGGGGCATTTTTCTTACTGGGGGGCACTAATAGGGGGCATTATTCTTAATGGGTGGCACTAATGGGGGCATTACTCTTACTGGGGGCATTATTCTTACTGGGGGGTACTAATAGGGGGCATTATTCTTAATAGGGGCATTTTTCTTACTGAGGGGCACTAATAGGGGGCATTATTCATTCTGGGCCTCAATAATAGGGCCATTACTCTTACTGGGGCACACTAATGGGAGCATTACTATTACTGAGGGGGCACTAATGGGGCATTACTATTACTGGGTGCATTACTATTACTGGGGGCGATAATGGGGGCTTAATATTCCTGGGGAGCCACAGTATGACAGCGACTTCACACACTGGGCTAAGCCACTCCCCCACCGCCACACCCCTTTTGGGGTGTGGCTTAACTTGCCCGGTATTTTTTGTTGGGAAAGGTGGCAACCCTACCCAGAGTTTTCACAGATAAAACACGTTAACAAAAATGTTTGTACTGCAAAAAACTTGCAGCCCAATAGTGTATTACAAAAAAGTGGCAATTCACAGAAATATAGGCATGTTCCCATTGGCCCTTAACCACCACGTGGCAAACTTGCCATGTGTGAACCCAACTTATGTCTGCACTTCCTATGTGTGTAACCTGATAACAGGTAATAGACGTCCGCCCTCTAGAGAGGCTGCATTGTCCACACATATAGATATAAAGCCTACGGTATAACAGTATTATAGCAGCTACAGTAGTACAGTGTAAATTCAGCAAAGGGAGGATCGGAGGATTCCTCAGTATCTGCTTGTCCCTGTTTATACCTTGGCATTGCAAGCTGAGTAAGGCTACTTCCACACTTGCGGCAGAGTGATCCGGCAAAACGTATGCGAACTGATGGCATTTCAAAGACTGATCAGGATCCTGATCAGTCAGAACAATGCATTGAAATGCTGGATCAGTCTTCCCGGTGTCATCCCGAAAAACGGATCCAGAATTATTTTGTTTCACCTTGCGCAGACCGAAAGGACGGAACCGGCAAATCTTTAGTTTTTTTTGTCCGGAGATAAAACCGTAGCATGCTGCGGTTTTATCTTTTGCCTAATTAGTCAAAAAGACTGAACTGAAGACGTCCTGATGCAAACTGAACGGATTACTCTCCATTCAGAATGCATGGGGATAAAACTCATCAGTTCTTTTCCGGTATTGAGCCCCTAGGAAGGAACTCAGTGCCGGAAAAGAATAACGCTAATGTGAAAGGACCCTAACAAAGACAATACTTGTACATAAACCAGGATAAGGTCAGGTGATGGCATAAACTTGTTTGCGTTGCATTGAGTGCTGCCTCCATCTATTCCAGTGTTTGTCCAAATCACTAGGCACGAAGGACTGAAGCCAGACTGTAGGAAAACCAAGGAAGCTGCATTCATATGTATCACAACTGACAGGGCTGACAAACACGCTAAGCTGCGCTGATAGTGAAACCTGTACTAACAGCATCAAATGACAGGAGGAATTGTACTACCGTCATCCAAAGCTACAGATATGATCCAACAACCAACAGAATAAGAAACTGCCAGACTAAGTACAGTAGCAGTGATAATCACCATAGTACTGCCAGCTATATAACCAAATAAAACTACTATAATACTGCTTTTATGTACTAGAATATAACTACTATAATACTGCCTCCTATGTACAAGAATATAACTACTATAATACTGTCTCCTATGTACAAAAATATAACTACTATAATACTGCTCCTATGTACAAGACTATAACTACTATAATACTGCTCCTATGTACAAGAATATAACTACTATAATACTGCTCCTATGTACAAGAATATAACTACTATGATACTGCTCCTATGTACAAGAATATAACTACTATAATACTGCTCCTATGTACAAGAATAGAACTACTATAATACTGCTCCTATGTACAAGAATAGAACTACTATAATACTGCTCCTATGTACAAGAATAGAACTACTATAATACTGCTTCCTATGTACAAGAATATGATTACTATAATACTGCTCCTATGTACAAGAATAGAACTACTATAATACTGCTCCTATGTAAAAGAATATAACTACTATAATACTGCTCCTATGTACAAGAATATAACTACTATAATACTGCTCCTATGTACAAGAATATAACTACTATAATACTGCTCCTATGTAAAAGAATATATCTACTATAATACTGCTCCTATGTACAAGAATATAACTACTATAATACTGCTCCTATGTACAAGAATATAACTACTATAATACTGCTCCTATGTAAAAGAATATATCTACTATAATACTGCTCCTATGTACAAGAATATAACTACTATAATACTGCTCCTATGTACAAGAATATAACTACTATAATACTGCTCCTATGTACAAGAATATAACTACTATAATACTGCTCCTATGTAAAAGAATATATCTACTATAATACTGCTCCTATGTACAAGAATATAACTACTATAATACTGCTCCTATGTACAAGAATATAACTACTATAATACTGCTTCCTATGTACAAGAATATAACTACTATAATACTGCTCCTATGTACAAGAATATAAATACTATAATACTGCTCCTATGTACAAGAATATAACTACTATAATACTGCTCCTCTGTACAAGAATATAACTACTATAATACTGCTCCTATGTAAAAGAATATATCTACTATAATACTGCTCCTATGTACAAGAATATAACTACTATAATACTGCTCCTATGTAAAAGAATATATCTACTATAATACTGACTCCTATGTACAAGAATATAACTACTATAATACTGTCCCGTGTACAAGAATATAACTACTATAATACTGACTCCTATGTACAAGAATATAACTACTATAATACTGTCCCGTGTACAAGAATATAACTACTATAATACTGTCCCGTGTACAAGAATATAACTACTATAATACTGCCTCCTATGTACAGGAATATAACTACTATAATACTGCCTCCTATGTGCAAGAATATAACTACTATAATACTGCTCCTATGTACAAGAATATAACTACTATAATACTGCCTCCTATGTACAAGAATATAACTACTATAATACAGCTCCTATGTACAAGAATATAACTACTATAATACTGCTCCTATGTACAAGAATATAACTACTATAATACTGCTCCTATGTACAAGAATATAACTACTATAATACTGCTCCTATGTACAAGAATATAACTACTATACTACTGCCTCCCATGTACAAGAATATAACTACTATAATACTGTCCCGTGTACAAGAATATAACTGCTATGGGGCGGAGTCTGACTGCCAACCTGGACAGTCGCATGTAGGAGAGCTCCTCTCACAGTAACCCTGCAACCTGGTTAATTTTGCACTTTAACCCAGCAAAGTATGGGGAAAGTCGGCAGATTCATCCCCAGAGACAAGTCAGACTCCCCTAAAGCCGACCGAGGGGCTACAGACATGGAGCGGTACCTGAATAAGAAGCCGGCCAGCGGCACCAGCGGTGGGGCTAAAATGGCGCCGCCCGCACCGGACGAATGGTCTGTGGATTCGGAAGGGGCCACAGGAGTGCACCCTGACCTGGAAGATGGGTCTTTGCAGCCGGGTACAGCTCCCATATCGAGGAAATTCCTCCAACAGGCCCTCTCTATGGCCATAGCTCCTGTACTACAAGATTTGCAAGAGATCAAGTCGGATATAAAGCAGATCGGCCACAGAGTGGAGACGCTAGAAGGCAATCAGGCGGCCATTTTATCACACGCACATGCCCTAGGTGCTAATGCCGCAGCCTGTATGGTCTCCTTGGACACTGCTTTCTCCTTAATTGAAGACCAGGAGAATCGCAGTAGGCGGAAAAACATTCGTCTGCGAGGTCTCCCTGAACAGATCTCACACGAGGAGTTGCCTGAAGTGGCGGCCGCCATCTTTGACAGCCTCGTGGGAGCGGAGAGTGCTGGCAGCATAGAAATTGAGCGCATCCACCGGTCACTCCGGCCAAAACCGAAGGATAATGAAAATCCAAGAGACGTGGTGTGTGGCCTCCTGAAATATACAGATACAGCTGCGATCCTGAGAGCTGCAAGAGAACAGCAGGAACTCACCTACAAAGAAACCAGGATCCTCTTGTTCCAGGATTTGGCGCCAACGACGCTGAACAAGCGGAGGGCCCTCCGACCCCTCACTGACCATCTGCGACACATTAAGACCCCTTATAAGTGTCTATTTCCCTTTGGCCTAACGTTTGCCATAGGGGGCAGAAGATGCACCGTTAGAGTACCGGGGGATCTTGCAGCAGCGTGGGAGCTACTCCAGACCTCCCCCATGGACATCCCGTCATGGCTGCCCTCGGCGGAGACCGGAGTCCCGCTACCAGAGTTACCGGGGGTGCAGAAGTGGAACACAGCAGCGCCAAGGAGGAAGACAGGTTCCAGATTCCGGGACACTTGAGCACCTTCGGTTGTAAGGTTACTAGCTATTGAACCGGGGTCTCCGGTTGTGCTTTCATGTCACCCCGTTAGATAATATTGCTTCACTTAAGCAATTGTTCTGGTTTACATGCAAAATGCTGATTTTCCGTTATTTATATTTATATACATATTTTACGGCATACTGTCTTTACATAACGGCCAGCAGGCTTAGTCTTGGGCAGTCTAGTAATGCCTCAGCGAATTTGTCATATGTGCTGGGTTTTACCAGATAGCACTCTGTATTGCACCAGGTTTGTCAGGGCGAGCTGGACTTACAGGATTCCTCTTGTACTCTAGGTCCTGTCTCTTCCCCTACATGCCTCACATCAGGGGGTTACCTGTGCAACCCTGGTGCAAGCACATTTTTGGAGAGGTATACACGATGATCACACTGCCCGTTTGGGGTCCGCTCAGACGTGTTAACCCTCTCTTAAGTTACCTGGTCACAGTCCCAGGTTTTGAAGGGATTGTGCACTATGTTAGTGTTTCATGTTATGTAAAATCTCTAGTGTCATGGCTAGTCAGGCTGTTCTATATAGATGCTCTTAGATATACAAGATGTCTAGGTTAAAGTGTACCTCTTTTAATGTTAGGGGCTTTAACACTCCCCAAAAAAGATCTCAAGTTGTACGACTGTTGAGAAAATCCCACACTGATATATGTTTCTTTCAGGAACTACATTTTAAAACTAGTAGTGTCCCCACCCTCCAAAAGAGCTATTTCAATAACTGGTACCTTAGTACATTTGACAAGGCCAAGAGAGGGGTGGGCATTGCCATTGCCAAGAGAGTTCCTTTCAGAATGACAGATTCACAGTTGGATCCTGAGGGCAGGTTTGTGTTCGTGAAGGGCTTCATTGGCACGCAGCGGATAACCTTGGCCAGTTTGTATAGTCCCAATAGGGGACAAAAGCTTTGGATCTCCCAGACTTTACAAAAATTAACACTGTTTGCTGAAGGGATGTGCTTGGTTGGAGGAGATCTAAACGTGCCTCTGAACCCCTTCGTGGACACATCAGATGGTTCCACGCAACAAACACAGGCGACATTGGGCCACATAAATGCCCGTATAGCGGAAGCAAAATTGATAGACGCATGGCGCCTGGTACACCCAAATGGTAGAGACTACACCTTTTTTTCTGCGGCCCACAATGTTTACAAGAGACTGGACTATCTCCTAGTCTCAAACACTTGTATGGACATGATTGAACAGGCAATTATAGATCCTATCACAATTTCGGATCATGCCCCGGTATCAGTGGTGGTACAATTTGCTAGTTTGCCCACCCAGAACAGACAGTGGAGGCTGAATGAGACATTGCTAGATAGGAGAGAAACAGTTGAATTATTGTCACAGAAGCTGTCGTGGTTTTTTGGGGAGAATCTAACGCCAGATGTCTCACAAGAGACTGTGTGGGAAACACACAAATCAGTAATGAGAGGAGAATTGATATCCATAGGGAGTAGGGTCAAGAAGGAGAGGCAACAACTGCTCCACTCCCTTCTTAAGCAGATTGCTGATCTGGAGACTATACATAAGAGGTCGAAAGCCTTGAAGACACAGCAGGAACTTCTTCTCCTGAGAGCAAAACTGAAAGATCATCTCAAAGCTTGCCATGCCAGGGCGTATCAGTATGCTCAGTTTCGCTTTTTCTCTCATGGAGACAAGGGCACGAAGCTGATGGCTTCCCTTATTAAGCAGAGGAAAGACTCCATGTATATCTCCAGTATCCGATCTTCGGAAGGTAGGCAGTTACATAGGACTGCGGACATAGCCAAAGAATTCCAGAAGTTTTACCAGGAACTATATGGATTGGATAACCGCACCTCCCACCCAGACCCGACCGCAGACTCGGTGATAACTGATTTTCTTCACAGCTTAAAATTACCCCAACTTAGTAGTGAGGAGGGGAACTTACTGACGGTGCCTGTCACTGATTCGGAAGTAATGAGGACCCTGAAATCCATGCCCCTAGGAAAGTGCCCTGGCCCAGATGGATTTTTCCAGTGGGTTATTACAGAAAATTTGCAGACATTTTATGTCCACATCTCACAAACTGGTGCAACGCTCTTCTTACAGGGGGGCAGTTGCATAGTCAATCCCTAGAAGCCACAGTAACCATTCTACCTAAGCCTGGGAAGGACCCTACACTCTGCGGGAGTTATAGGCCCATTTCTCTCTTAAACGTTGATATTAAGGTTTGGGCGAAGCTCTTGGCCTCTCGCCTCAGCTCGTTCCTCCCTAAGCTAATACATCCTGATCAAGCTGGGTTCGTGCCAGGAAGAGAGGGGAACCATAACTCCTGCAGAGTAGTTACGGCCATTCAGTGGGCAAAAAGGCAGGGTCTCCCCCTAGTCTGCTTGAGCGTGGATGCGGAGAAGGCCTTTGACCGGGTAAATTGGAACTTTATGAAAGAGGCGCTACATAGTTTTGGCATCCCAATACAATTTCAGAGAGCGATTATGACCCTGTATACTAACCCGAGCGCTAAAATTAGAGTCAATGGTACTCTGTCGCCTTCGTTCCCCATTCATAATGGCACCCGTCAGGGCTGCCCCTTATCACCAGCTCTCTACATTTTGGTAATGGAGACTCTTCTCCAGGCCATTAGGATCCACCCTAATATCAGAGGGGTTAGAGCCAAAAATGACACGATTGAATATACTAATGTCGCCTATGCTGACGACCTTTTAGTGCTAATTTCCAACCCGGTCGAGGCCTTCCCGCATCTCCTCTCTCTGTTTGACTTTTATGGTAAGATTTCTAACTATAAGGTAAATTACTCTAAATCGGAAGTTCTGAACATATCAGCTCCCTCGAGAAGCGTTCTCTCCCTTAAAACCACGACACCTTTCATCTGGCAATCCTCTCATATTACCTACCTAGGTATAAAAATTCCATCGGACTTGGGGAATATTTTTCAGCTGAATTATAAACCCCTGATATCAGAGATACAGAGTCAACTTGGTTCTCTCCGTGTCCCATTTACTTCCTGGATGGGGAGGAAAAACTTGATAAAAGCCTTTGTACTTCCTAAAATATTATATGTTATGCAGATGTTGCCTGTTCTCCTCCCTTCCTCATTTTTCACACAGATACGCAGACTATTTTCTATATATCTGTGGGGGGGGGGGGAAGGGCGCTAGGATCGCACATGGCAGACTGATTTTACGGAAGAATCAAGGGGGTTTCGCATTACCGGACGTTCAGCTCTACTACAAGGCTATCCACCTCAGAAGATGGATGCAACTCCATGTACCTAGTTGCTCAACAGTCGGTAATGAGTTGGAATTGTTCCAGCTATCTCAGTCGCAGAGGGCAGCACTGTGGGGTCTGAGCTCAGCTTCACTACATACACATATACTACTCAGAGGCACAGGTAGGGTAGTTAAGCAGCTTAATAGGGACCATGGTTTACTACGCAATCCTTCTTCAGTCATGCCAGCAGACCTGATCCCTTTTTCAGTTAGGCCGACAGCAACACACATCCCACCAGGGTGGGGTTCACTGAAAGATTTCTCAACGAAGGATTTTCTGGAGAATGCCTTAGGCAAACTGCCAGATGAACACGCTCTCAAGAGCGCCTTGAAATCTTGCAACTTCCTAGATTTAGCAGACTTTGGGTCCGTGGGAAAGGCCCTAGTAGAAAAAAAGGCTCATGATCTGGACCAAACTTGGTTCGAGAAGATTGTTTCCTCTAGATCTCCACACAAGAGATTAATCTCATTGTTATACCTAGCACTGAACACGCCAGGACCCAATGCTCGCCCACAGTTCCTGAACACATGGGAAATGGAGTTGAACAGAACCTTCTCTGAAACTGATATCCTACGGCTATACGCGCATTCACATGGCTCCTCTAGGTGCGTTAAGGTGCAAGAGCACTCCTATAAGGTATTAACCTAGTGGTACATGACACCCAAGCAGATGTTCTCCAGAGGGCTGTGCCCTACGGATCGATGTTGGAGGTGCAACTTGGAGGAAGGTACCCTCTCACACATTCTATGGTATTGCTCAGGGATAAGACCATTTTGGGAGGGTGTCTCTACTGCTCTGAAATCGATTCTTCATACAGATATCACATTACCACCTGAGTTAGTCCTTTTGTGGCTGCCTACAAAGGCGCTTACCCCTTCTAAGGGCTGCCTTGCCACCCAGCTAATTCAAGCAGCAAGACTGCTAATTCCCCAGAGATGGCTCAGTACCGAACCCCCTAACATTTCTCATTGGTTGCACAAGGTTGACCTCATCCATCGCCTGGAAGAGTTGGCCAGCTGGGAGTCAAGGACTCATGAGAAGCACACTAAGATGTGGAGGCCATGGTTGGAATTTAGGGAGTCAACACTGTTAACAACCTCATAGAGGTCTAGTATCTCGGTCTTACCTTACCGCATTGCACATCTGACTAACTATCGCAGAACGCTTTCTCTCCATGAATAACTAGAGATTTATTGTTTGTCGTTACTATGGTTTCATGTTTTGTGTTCATGAGGCCAGTTGCCTCATAATGTCATAGGTCCTTACTGACCCTACACAAGTAGTACTTGCACTCTATGGAATCTTATCCAAGGGTTAAAATACAACACTGTAATATGTGTATTGCCTGTGTATCTACCAAGTGCCTTGATTATGCTATATCTATATGCGGAAAGCAGCTTTATGTTATGTAAACACCTGTAACACAGGCTACTGAAACGTGTAAGGATGTGCCTATCCTCGGATATGTTGTTATTAGACGCCTATCACTATTCTACCGTGTATGGATTGTCAACACTGTATCTTTGATTTTGACCTTTATCAATAAAAAGATAATAAAAGAATATAACTACTATAATACTGCTCCTATGTACAAGAATATAACTACTATAATACTGCTCCTATGTACAAGAATATAACTACTATAATACTGCCTCCTATGTACAGGAATATAACTACTATAATACTGCCTTCTATGTACAAGAATATAACTACTATAATACTGCTCCTATGTACAAGAATATAACTGCTATAATACTGCTCCTATGTACAAGAATATAACTACTATAATACTGCCTCCTATGTACAAGAATATAACTATTATAATACTGCCTCCTATGTACAAGAATATAACTACTATAATACTGCTCCTATGTACAAGAATATAACACTGCTCCTATATACAAGAATATAACTACTATAATACTGCTCCTATGTACAAGAATATAACTACTATAATACTGCCTCCTATGTACAAGAATATTACTATTATAATACTGCCTCCTATGTACAAGAATATAACTACTATAATACTGCTCCTATGTACAAGAATATAACTACTATAATACTGCTCCTATGTACAAGAATATAACTACTATAATACTGCCTCCTATGTACAAGAATATAACTATTATAATACTGCCTCCTATGTACAAGAATATAACTACTATAATACTGCTCCTATGTACAAGAATATAACTACTATAATACTGCTCCTATGTACAAGAATATAACACTGCTCCTATATACAAGAATATAACTACTATAATACTGCTCCTATGTACAAGACTATAACTACTATAATACTGCCTCCTATGTACAAGAATATAACTACTATAATACTGCCTCCTATGTACAAGAATATAACTACTATAATACTGCTCCTATGTACAAGAATATAACTACTATAATACTGCTCCTATGTACAATAATATAACTACTATAATACTGCTCCCATGTACAAGGATATAACTACTATAATACTGTCTCCTATGTACAAGAATATAACTACTATAATACTGTTCCGATGTACAAGAATATAACTACTATAATACTTCTCCTATGTACAAGAATATAACTACTATAATACTGTTCCGATGTACAAGAATATAACTACTGTAATACTGCTCCTATATACAAGAATATAACTACTATAATACTGCTCCTATGTACAAGACTATAACTACTATAATACTGCTCCTATGTACAAGAATATAACTACTATAATACTGCCTCCTATGTACAAGAATATAACTACTATAATACTGCCTCCTATGTACAAGAATATAACTACTATAATACTGCTCCTATGTACAAGAATAAAACTACTATAATACTGTCTCCTATGTACAAGAATATAACTACTATAATACTGTTCCGATGTACAAGAATATAACTACTATAATACTTCTCCTATGTACAAGAATATAACTACTATAATACTGCTCCTATGTACAAGACTATAACTACTATAATACTGCTCCTATGTACAAGAATATAACTACTATAATACTGCCTCCTATGTACAAGAATATAACTACTATAATACTGCCTCCTATGTACAAGAATATAACTACTATAATACTGCTCCTATGTACAAGAATATAACTACTATAATACTGTCTCCTATGTACAAGAATATAACTACTATAATACTGTTCCGATGTACAAGAATATAACTACTATAATACTTCTCCTATGTACAAGAATATAACTACTATAATACTGTTCCGATGTACAAGAATATAACTACTATAATACTTCTCCTATGTACAAGAATATAACTACTATAATACTGCTCCTATGTACAAGACTATAACTACTATAATACTGCTCCTGTGTACAAGAATATAACTACTATAATACTGCTCCTATGTACAAGAATATAACTACTATAATACTGCTCCTATGTACAAGAATATAACTACTATAATACTGCTCCTAGGTACAAGAATATAACTACTATAATACTGCTCCTATGTACAAGAATATAACTACTATAATACTGCTCCTATGTACAAGAATATAACTACTATAATACTGCTCCTATGTACAAGACTATAACTACTATAATACTGCCTCCTATGTACAAGAATATAACTACTATAATACTGTTCCTATGTACAAGTATATAACTACTATAATACTGTTCCGATGTAAAAGAATATAACTACTATAATACTGCTCCTATGTACAAGAATATAACTACTATAATACTGCTCCTATGTACAAGAATATAACTACTATAATACTGCCTCCTATGTACAAGAATATAACTACTATAATACTGCTCCTATGTACAAGAATATAACTACTATAATACTGCTCCTATGTACAAGAATATAACTACTATAATACTGCTCCTATGTACAAGAATATAACTACTATAATACTGCCTCCTATGTACAAGAATATAACTACTATAATACTGCTCCTATGTACAAGACTATAACTACTATAATACTGCCTCCTATGTACAAGAATATAACTACTATAATACTGTTCCTATGTACAAGTATATAACTACTATAATACTGCCTCCTATGTACAAGAATATTTCCACTATATCACTGCTCCTATGTACAGGAATATAACTACTATAATACCGCTCCTATGTACAAGAATATAACTACTATAATACTGCTCCTATGTACAAGAATATAAAATTTGCAGTTAAAATGTTTCAACTTGGAGTTCAGTCTGTTTATCTCATAGAACATTGTGTAGACTGGATACAATTGTAGCAAACCCTCTGCTGTGTAAAGTATTAGAACCGAAGGCTTGTTAACAAGTTTGTTCCGTCCACTTCTACACCTGTGGATGAATTCCTCTATTTATTGCTGTCGTATCGGGTTATAATTAGATTCGCTAATGATCAGAGCCGGCGGACAATGCCGGGGATTATCGCTCCTTTGTGCGGCACCTTCTGTGTATTCTGCTCAGTCAGAGTCTTATCTCTCGCACAAGGATCCAACCTCATTTTCTGCTGTGTATTTTCCTTTCCTCCTGTCTTAATGTATTTTCCGTCTGCTCGTACTCTCAAGTATTAAATTTCTACTTCAGTGACCACTTCAGAGATATTACCCAGACGGGCGCCTCCTCGGCTTCATTTAAATGCAAATGCATGGGTCTACAAACAGTTAATTAAACCTCATTTTCACTTTCCCTCTGTAATCGGGCAAAAGACATGGGATGCCAATGTGCCCACGACCCTGGTAGATACAAGATACTAATGTGCCACTCTGCCCATGACTCTGGTAGATACAATATACCAGTGTGCCACTCTGCCCATGACCCTGGTAGATGCGAGATACTAATGTGCCACTCTACCCATGACCCTGGTAGATACAAGATACTAATGTGCCACTCTGCCCATGACTCTGGTAGATGCGAGATACTAATGTGCCACTCTGCCCATGACCCTGGTAGATGCGAGATACTAATGTGCCACTCTACCCATGACCCTGGTAGATACAAGATACTAATGTGCCACTCTGCCCATGACTCTGGTAGATACGAGATACTAATGTGCCACTCTGCCCATTACCCTGGTAGATACAAGATACTAATGTGCCCATCTGCCCATGACTCTGGTAAATGCAAGATACTATTATACCACTGTGCCCACGACCCTGGTAGATGCGAGATACTAATGTGCCACTCTGCCCATGACTCTGGTAGATGCGAGATACTTAGGTGCCACTCTGCCCATGACTCTGGTAGATACAAGATACTATTGTGCCTATCTGCCCATGACTGGTAGATGCGAGATACTAATGTGCCACTGTGCCCACAACCCTGGTAGATGCAAGATTCTAATGTGCCACTCTGCCCTTGACTCTGGTAGATACAAGAGACTAATGTGCCACTGTGCCCATGACCCTGGTAGATACAAGATACTAATGTGCCACTCTGCCCACGACCCTGGTAGATACAAGATCCTAATGTGCCACTGTGCCCATGAGCCCTTGGGTTCTATAGACCCTTCCCATAGCCCTGACCTTCGGAGTACTTCAGAGAGTTCTCTGTAGGAGTTGATGGGAGGCCGGAGAAGAGATTTCCGCTCTCGGGACCTTCTGCTCTCCGCGGTGCTGAAAGCTTCTGATCTGCCAGAGGTTGGAGTGAAGGCTCCAGCACCGACCGACTCTGACTTTATAGCAAATGCACAAACTTTTTAGCCGCTGTTTGATGGAAACTGTCAGCAAGTTTCTGTTCACGAATCTGCTGCCTGTATTTCCTACAACCTAGCAGTTTGGTAAATGCCCCGAAGTTCTGTCGGTACATGTTGAGACATAATAGGGGGTCATTTATTTAGACGCCGGTCTTAATAACCCCTTTACCTGGCGGTGGATCTGCCGGAGTTATGCAGAGGCGCCGGCCTGTCTATAACTTCGGATCCAGCGCCAGTTCAAATGTAAGACAGGTTCCCAGCTAACATTTACACCGTTTTCTACGCCGGCCAGTCTGTCTCCTTCCCCGCTAACATCACGCCCACAATGTTAGACCTGGCGTGAGCGGGAAAAAGGCGCAGATTGCGGAACAAATCTGCGCCGGAAATACACCTAATATAGGTGTATTTCAGGTTAATAAATGACCCCCAAAGTGGGGGAAGGAAAGTGACAACTGCTCTGCTGTTTGGATGTGAACAAAAAAGTTGTCATTAAGCCATCGACAAACGAAACCGAATATTGACAGCAACACCAAGATGGGAAAATCATGGAATTCTGGGAATCACAGGATGGATGGACGTTAATGATATGGAAATGATAAAAAGATGGAAACAGAATATCCAGTATCGAATATGAGAGCCGCGCCGCAGAAATCCGCGCACTTCCACACCTTGGCTGCTATCAGTGAGGTTATTAATGGTTCTCTGAGGAATGTCCGTGCACGTAAATCATCAAGATCTGCTGCTGGCTGCTCCCTTTACAATTGGCAGAGGCGCTCCGTGTACACTGCAGGCCATGGTGCACACAGGCGGCTCACAGTAGCACCAGCAACACGGGGCCCCTCTGTACATACAGAGGACGGAGAAGAGAAGTCCTGCTCTCTGGATCTTCTGCTCTCCATGGTGCTGAACCTTCTGGTTGTAGCACAGGATCTCTGCCTGCAAGACTGACTGACTCTATAATATACACACCAGCTCCTACACAACTGTTAGATGGAAACCGTCAGCAAGTTGCTGTTCCGGAATGTGTTACCTGTATTTACTGTGATGTAGTGGTTTGGTAAATGTCCGGATTTTATGTCTAATGAAGCTGAGAACTTGTATCTACTGCTGAGTACTTAACTGTATATGAGTCGGGGAAGGAAAGTGACAACTGCCCTTCCTGACAAACTAAACGTAAGAGGAGCCTCGTATGCGCCGTGAGGGAGATGTATCTATCATTCAGAAGAGAAGAAAGGTCAAGGATTCAATAGAGGATGAAGAGAGGAGAAGACCAAAGTGGACTGGCCATTGGGGGGGCGCCCAAGCCCTCCTCACTGCCTCTGGGACATTGGTGGTAGAGCTGAGCGAATCCAATCCCACGAAGTGGAATTCGATCAGAATTTCAGGATAAATTCAATTCGCCTCGAAGCCGAATTTCCTCGTGCTTTGTGTCAGCGAATCGCTTTAACCTGAAATAGTGTAAAACAAACTAAAAAATTCGAACTTACCGCCTCCATTTGCTCGCGACGGGCCGCTAGCCTCCGTCTTGATTGAAGAAATCCCGTGCATGGCGACGTATGATGTCACCACACCGGCCAGCGTGATGACGTACGTAAGATTTCACTCCAGATCCTCAAGCAAGATGGCGGCAGCCGGCCCGTCGTGAGCAAATTTGCTTTAATTTTTTTATTGTTAATTTTACAGTTTTTACACTCAGATGCCGCGATCACGTATGAACGCGGCATCTGAGGGGTACAATGATGGAGGCGGCGCTATAGCAGCTCCCTGTCATTGCACCCGCTACTTACAAAAAAATGCGCTTCATGACGAAGTAATTTCGTCACAAAGCTAATTTTTTCAGTAAAATTCGGCGAATCAGCCGAATCGAAGTTTTCAATTATTCGCTGATCTTTAATTGGTGGCATATCGTTAGGATATGCCACCAATGCCAGACAGGTGCGGGTCCCACCTCTGAGACCTGTCCTGCACCCATCTCTAAAATTGGCTCCCGAAATTGTAGGAGAGCGCACCACTCATGCACAGTTTCCTCTCCACTCATTTCTTTGGGAGTTCTAAAAAAAGTTGAGTGAGCTTGCTGGGCTATTTTTTGGAAGCCCCTCATAAGTGAATGGAGACGGCACAAGAGCAGCCACCGCTCCATTCACTTCTATGGCTCAGCTATTTTTGGCAGTCCCACAGAAATGGACGGTGGTCATGCGCGTACTGCTGCTTTCCCCTCACTTTGGGGGTTCCGTTTGGAGATAGATGAGGGTCTTGCACCCATCTAACATTAGGAGCATATCCCAGCGATTTCCCTAGTGATGACACAATCCCTTTAATTAACACTGGGACCATCAGGTACTTAAGTACCCAGCTGGTGGCTGTAGATGCCCTCCTCAATTAAATGATAGTTGGAAGATGTGGCATCGGCGATGTACTGTGTACAAATGGTGCAGGGATGGAGGCTTTTTTAGACTGATCGCTGGAAGCGGCCTGTGTCCTGCAGCGGGGACGATGACTTGGAACACGACTCTTGGGGACCATACTAATGGTGGCTCTACAGGCGTCATTACTAGGGAAGTCGTGACACCATGCTGAAGGTAGGGCTGTCTTGGTGCTGTAGCCTGCATCTCATCTCCTAAGCCCCCTGCCCCATATTTTAATTACAGATGCATGGTAGGATACAGAACGTGGCGGCTGGTGCTGGCCACCACAGACGGGCAGTTTCTGGGGCAGAATTATGTGCTGCATTGTGGTACTTGGTTCTGCTGCGGTGGTATTTTTTGGCTGTCTCTGCCTACTTGCGTTGACTTTGCCCATAACTCCTGGTAGATTCAAGATACTAATGTGCCACTCTGCCCATGGGCCCTTAGGTTCTTTAGACCCTTTCCCATAACACTGAGATTTTGTTGACTTCATAGAGATCTGTTTAGAAGTTAATGGGAGGATAGAGAAGAGATTCCCAGGTCTCTGGGCCTTCTGCTGTCCATGGTGCTGAATGCTTCTGCCCAGAATTGACTCACTCTGACTCTATGACATCTATACCTCTGTTAGATGGAAATTGTCAGCAGGTCAATCAGTGATCTGTATTTACTATAACGTAGTAGTTTGGCAAATGCCCTGAGGCTCTGTCTATTCATATTGAGAACTGGTGTCCACTGCTGGATAATACGTTGGAGGAAGAGAAGTGACAAACGCTTTGCTTTTTGACTGTGAAAAAGCAGTTTTTGTCCATTCAGCTAGTGTCCTGGCAAAGTAAACGGAATACTGAAACTATGTAAAGTGAGGGATATTTATCTAACATTTCCTAGATAAGAAAAGAAAGAAGAGACAAGGATTTAACAGAGCATGAGGAGACGGAGGTGAAGACCAGGGGTGGTCTGACCCTACAGGAAAATGTCCCAGTGGGCCAATGCTGAAGAAAAAGCAACAAAATAGACGATGAGAAGCCAAGGAGGAAAATAAAGAATTGCCAGGATGGAGAAGGATGAAGAGCCATAAAAAGACAAAGGATGAGAAGCCAGGAGGTAGAAGAATGAAGAGCCATGGAGAAGAAAGAACCAATGAGGAACCAGAAGGTAAGTAGTCAGAGAGAAGAAGGCTGAAGAGTCTGGAAGGATACAGATGAAGACATAGAGGATGAGGATCCGATGAGAAGCATGAGGAACCAAGGAGTTGGCAGAGGATAAAAAGCCAAGGAAGAGAAAGCTGCAGAATCAGGGAGGAGAAGAATGAGGAGCTAGGAAAGAAACAGAAGATGGGGTGCCAGGGAACAGAAAGCTGAAGACCAAGTTTGGAGACTGAGAATGAAGAGCCAGGGAGAAAAATGAAGAACCAGAGAAGTCAAAGAGGATACAGAGGATGAGAAGTCAGGGTGAAGGATAAGGAGCCAGGGAGGAAACATAGGATGAGGAGCACAAACCACTGAAAAATAGTCTTGCTGTGAATTCACTTCAGGATTCAGCTAGGCCCCAATGATTTGTCGCATAGTTATGTGTAGTGCACCATTCTGGATTATAACCTATTAGTAGTGACACCCATACTATTAAATTAGGTGTTCTGTCCGGCAGCTGTAGGTACAACTGATAAGTGTTCTTGCCCAAAGCATCAGAAGACCTGACTGCATCCTGCAAAAATGATATATTAGTTGATATTTGGCCAAAATATACAAGTTAGTGGGAAAAGCAGGTTGAAAGAGCTATAAGGAGGAAGAACCGAGGAGGAGCCAGGGGAGCGGTAGAATAAAGAGCCAGACAGAAGAATAATGAGGACCAAGGGAGAAGACAGAGGCTAAGTAGAGAGAGATTGAGGAGTCCCAAGGAGCAGGAACCAGAGAAGAGAGGGATGAGAAGTCAGGAAGGAGATGAGAATCCAGGGAAGAGATAGAGAATAATGAGTTAGGGAGCAGATGTAGAGCCAAGAGAAGAAAAGGTTGAGGACCTATGAAGAAGAAAAAGGATGAGGAGCCAGGTAAGAGAGAGAGAGGATGAGCACCCTGTAATCTGAATAAGAAGCAGAGCACCCTGTAATCTGAATAAGAAGCAGAGCACCCTGTAATCTGAATAAGAAGCAGAGCACCCTGTAATCTGAATAAGAAGCAGAGCACCCTGTAATCTGAATATGGAGCAGAGCACCCTGTAATCTGAATAAGGAGCAGAGCACCCTGTAATCTGAATAAGGAGCAGAGCACCCTGTAATCTGAATAAGGAGCAGAGCACCCTGTAATCTGAATAAGGAGCAGAGCACCCTGTAATCTGAATAAGGAGCAGAGCACCCTGTAATCTGAATAAGGAGCAGAGCACCCTGTAATCTAAATAATGAGCAGAGCACCCTGTAGTCTGAAAAAAGAGCAGAGCATCCTGTAATCTGAATAATGAGCAGAGCACCCTGTAGTCTGAATATGGAGGAGAGCACCCTGTAATCTGAATAAGGAGCAGAGCACCATGTAGTCTGAATAAAGAGCAGAGCACCCTGTGTGGCGAAACCAACCTCGCCACTGGGTTTTGGAGAGGACTGTTTAAAAGCCTCTTGCCTCAGGATTATGGCCCATAGTAACTGTAAAGGAGAAGACAGACCGGCCGCACAGCTTAAATCTGTCTGTAGAATTGTATTTTATGTTATTATGCGTTCGGTTAAATTGTATGTTATGTGAGGCACCCAGATAGCTAATATCATTGTATTTGTGTATTCTGAGTGCCATTCACCTAATGATATGCACTCAGACTTGAGCTATCTGGGGATATGTTAAATGTCTGTGTTTGCTGTGGGGGTGTGCCATTGTGTGTTTGGGTGGTGATTCCTGTCCTGTTGTCTCCACATGTGTATTGGTGATCTCCCCTTTGTCCTGAGAGATAATTGGATTGTGTTCGGTCGTCTCCGGGACAGAGGGGAGGAAACCATGATGCATTGTGGGGATATGTTGTATCTGCAAAAACTGTAATAAAAACCAGGCTGGGTGTGCCAGCACTTCAGATCACTGCTTGACCCTCAACACGGAGCCTTGTCTCGTTATTGGGGGGATTCCCTGTATGCTGTTGGAGACTGATTGCCAGGAGTGTAAGCTGACGGATACGCTTTTCCTGTTCGTCTGCCGGCAGCTATCCGCGAGGTTCCAGTTTGGAGTGCTATTTTGTATCCAGTTCGGGAGGTTGGTGTTCTGCAGTAGCTGTGCCTGTCTCTCGGAAAGGGGCATATCGCCTAAACGGATTTTAACCCCTTGTCTGCTGAAACGGTGCCGTTACATTGGTGGCAAGCAGCGGGATCGTTCCTACAGCCAGAAGGACAGCTACAGGAGACACCATTTCTGTGGATTCTACAATTTAAGGGCAACGCATGTCTCAGTACAGCAACCCTAAAAGCACCAGGATGGAACCAGCAGTGGAGTACAGATACTCTGTGGAGGAATTTGACCGTATGATGTGGTTGCGGCTGAACTTCTTCGGACCCAATCCAGGTGAGAAATACGTGAAGTTCGTGAGGAATCTAGTGTCTACGACCCTACTATACCGGGCAGAAGGTGACGGTCAGCTGCCACGTTGGGTGGACCTCCATCGGAAGTTACGGTTGCGGGACAGTGGGAGCCCAGTCTCCATTCCCCAGCGGCAGTGTGACGTGCAGGGAGGGGAGAGCAGCGGCCTCCCTCCCCAGCGGCAGGCTGAGTTACAGGGGGCAGAGGTAGTTGTTCCTGCCCCCCAGCAGCAGAGTGATATGCCGGGAAGGCAGTGTGAAATGCAGGGAGAGGAGAGCAGCGGCCTCCCTCCCCAGCGGCAGGCTGAGTTACAGGGGGCAGAGGTAGTTGTTCCTGCCCCCCAGCAGCAGAGTGATATGCCGGGAAGGCAGTGTGAAATGCAGGGAGAGGAGAGCAACGGCCTCCCTCCCCAGCGGCAGGCTGAGTTACAGGGGGCAGAGGTAGTTGTTCCTGCCCCCCAGCAGCAGAGTGATGTGCCGGGAAGGCAGTGTGAAGTGCAGGGAGGGGAGAGCAGCGGCCTCCCTCCCCAGCGGCAGGCTGAGTTACAGGGGGCAGAGGTAGTTGTTCCTGCCCCCCAGCAGCAGAGTGATATGCCGGGAAGGCAGTGTGAAATGCAGGGAGAGGAGAGCAACGGCCTCCCTCCCCAGCGGCAGGCTGAGTTACAGGGGGCAGAGGTAGTTGTTCCTGCCCCCCAGCAGCAGCATGATTTTTTGGGAATTGGGAGCCGAGTCTCCATTCCCCAGCGGCAGGCGGAGTTACAGGGGGCAGAGACAGTCGGTCCTGTCCCCCAGCGGCAGAGTGTCCTACAGGGAATAGAGAGCCCAGTCTCCTTTCCCCAGCAGCAGGACACTGTATTGGGAGCGGAGGCGGTCGGTCACTCTCCCCAGCGGCTGGAAGTATGTATGGGAGAGGAGCTCGCTACCCCCTCTCCCCAGCGGCAGCTTAACGCACCAGGGGGAGACAGTAAGCCCCACAACTGTGCAGATGGGACCGTGGTCTCTGCACTTACAGCACAGGGGGTAGAGACAGTCGGTCTCCCCCTCCAACAACCAGGCTCCAACCAGGCTTCTTCCGTGGTAGCGCTGGCACCAGGGCTGAGTACCGCTGATCCCTGCCCACAAAGCAACCTCCACTCCAAGCCAGGGAGCAACACAGAGACCGGGAGTACCAGCTTCCAACATAACTTTGGTGGATTCACTGGACAGAGACATGCTACGAAATTCAGCAGGTCCAGTATTGGGTTGTGGGTGGGCTGCCAGACTAACTCAGGTACCGACCGGCGTGAGGTCAGGTATCTGGTTAGTCTTCCCTGGGGGGGGGAGATGTGTGGCGAAACCAACCTCGCCACTGGGTTTTGGAGAGGACTGTTTAAAAGCCTCTTGCCTCAGGATTATGGCCCATAGTAACTTTAAAGGAGAAAACAGACCGGCCGCACAGCTTAAATCTGTCTGTAGAATTGTATTTTATGTTATTATGCGTTCGGTTAAATTGTATGTTATGTGAGGGCACCCAGATAGCTAATATCATTGTATTCGTGTATTCTGAGTGCCATTCACCTAATGATATGCACTCAGACTTGAGCTATCTGGGGATATGTTAAATGTCTGTGTTTGCTGTGGGGGTGTGCCATTGTGTGTTTGGGTGGTGATTCCTGTCCTGTTGTCTCCACATGTGTATTGGTGATCTCCCCTTTGTCCTGAGAGATAATTGGATTGTGTTCGGTCGTCTCCGGGACAGAGGGGAGGAAACCATGATGCATTGTGGGGATATGTTGTATCTGTCCTGTATCTGCAAAAACTGCAATAAAAACCAGGCTGGGTGTGCCAGCACTTCAGATCACTGCTTGACCCTCAACACGGAGCCTTGTCTCGTTATTGGGGGGATTCCCTGTATGCTGTTGGAGACTGATTGCCAGGAGTGTAAGCTGACGGATACGCTTTTCCTGTTCGTCTGACTGACAGCTACTTGTGAGGTTCCAGTTTGGAGTGCTATTTTGTATCCAGTTCGGGAGGTTGGTGTTCTGCAGTAGCTGTGCCTGTCTCTCGGAAAGGGGCATATCGCCTAAACGGACTTTAACCCCTTGTCTGCTGAAACGGTGCCGTTACACCCTGTAATCCGAATATGGAGCAGAGCACCCTGTAATCCGAATATGGAGCAGAGCACCCTGTAATCTGAATATGGAGCAGAGCACCCTGTAATCTGAATATGGAGCAGAGCACCCTGTAATCCGAATAAGGAGCAGAGCACCCTGTAATCTGAATATGGAGCAGAGCACCCTGTAATCTGAATATGGAGCAGAGCACCCTGTAATCTGAATATGGAGCAGAGCACCCTGTAATCTGAATATGGAGCAGAGCACCCTGTAATCCGAATAATGAGCAGAGAACCCTGTAATCTGAATAATGAGCAGAGCCCCCTGTAATCTGAATAATGAGCAGAGAACCCTGTAATCTGAATAATGAGCAGAGCCCCCTGTAATCTGAATAATGAGCAGAGAACCCTGTAATCTGAATAATGAGCAGAGCCCCCTGTAATCTGAATAATGAGCAGAGCACCCTGTAATCTGAATATGGAGCAGAGCACCCTGTAATCTGAATATGGAGCAGAGCACCCTGTAATCTGAATAAGGAGCAGAGCACCCTGTAATCTGAATATGGAGCAGAGCACCCTGTAATCTGAATAAGGAGCAGAGCACCCTGTAATCTGAATATGGAGCAGAGCACCCTGTAATCTGAATAATGAGCAGAGCCCCCTGTAATCTGAATAATGAGCAGAGAACCCTGTAATCTGAATAATGAGCAGAGAACCCTGTAATCTGAATATGGAGCAGAGCACCCTGTAATCTGAATATGGAGCAGAGCACCCTGTAATCTGAATATGGAGCAGAGCACCCTGTAATCCGAATAATGAGCAGAGAACCCTGTAATCTGAATAATGAGCAGAGCCCCCTGTAATCTGAATAATGAGCAGAGAACCCTGTAATCTGAATAATGAGCAGAGCCCCCTGTAATCTGAATAATGAGCAGAGAACCCTGTAATCTGAATAATGAGCAGAGCCCCCTGTAATCTGAATAATGAGCAGAGCACCCTGTAATCTGAATATGGAGCAGAGCACCCTGTAATCTGAATATGGAGCAGAGCACCCTGTAATCTGAATAAGGAGCAGAGCACCCTGTAATCTGAATATGGAGCAGAGCACCCTGTAATCTGAATAAGGAGCAGAGCACCCTGTAATCTGAATATGGAGCAGAGCCCCCTGTAATCTGAATAATGAGCAGAGCCCCCTGTAATCTGAATAATGAGCAGAGAACCCTGTAATCTGAATAATGAGCAGAGAACCCTGTAATCTGAATATGGAGCAGAGCACCCTGTAATCTGAATATGGAGCAGAGCACCCTGTAATCTGAATAAGGAGCAGAGCACCCTGTAATCTGAATATGGAGCAGAGCACCCTGTAATCTGAATATGGAGCAGAGCACCCTGTAATCTGAATATGGAGCAGAGCACCCTGTAATCCGAATAATGAGCAGAGAACCCTGTAATCTGAATAATGAGCAGAGCCCCCTGTAATCTGAATAATGAGCAGAGAACCCTGTAATCTGAATAATAAGCAGAGCACCCTGTAATCTGAATAATGAGCAGAGCCCCCTGTAATCTGAATAATGAGCAGAGAACCCTGTAATCTGAATATGGAGCAGAGCCCCCTGTAATCTGAATAATGAGCAGAGCCCCCTGTAATCTGAATAATGAGCAGAGAACCCTGTAATCTGAATAAGGAGCAGAGCACCCTGTAATCTGAATATGGAGCAGAGCCCCCTGTAATCTGAATAATGAGCAGAGAATCCTGTAATCTGAATAATGAGCAGACCCCCCTGTAATCTGAATAATGAGCAGAGCACCCTGTAATCTGAATATGGAGCAGAGCACCCTGTAATCTGAATATGGAGCAGAGCACCCTGTAATCTGAATATGGAGCAGAGCCCCCTGTAATCTGAATATGGAGCAGAGCCCCCTGTAATCTGAATAACGAGAAGATCACCCTGTAATCTGAATAACGAGAAGTTCATCCTGTACACGATGCAGAGCACCCTGTATACTATGCAGAGCCCCCTGTACACTATGCAGAGCACCCTGTATACTATGCAGAGCACCTTGTACACTATGCAGAGCCCCCTGTACACTATGCAGAGTACCCTATACATTATGCAGAGCACCCTGTACACTGTGCGGAACACCCTGTATACTATGCAGAGCATCCTGTATACTATGAAAAGCACCCTGTACACTATGCAGAGCACCCTGTAAACTATGCAGAGCACTCTGTACACTGTGCAGAGCACCCTGTATACTATGCAGAGCACTCTGTACACTGTGCAGAGCACTCTGTACACTATGCAGAGCACCCTGTAAACTATGCAGAGCACTCTGTACACTATGAAGAGCACCCTGTACACTATGCAGAGCACCCTGTATACTATGCAGAACACTCTGTACACTGTGCAGAGCACCCTGTATACTATGCAGAGCACCCTGTACACTATGCAGAGCACCCTGTACACTATGCAGAGCACCGTGTACAGTATGTAGAGCACCCTGTACACTGTGCAGAGCACCCTGTACACTATGCAGAGCACTCTGTACACTGTGCAGAGCACTCTGTACACTGTGCAGAGCACACTGTATACTATGCAGAGCTCTCTGTACACTGTGCAGAGCACCCTGTACACTATGCAGAGCCCCCTGCACACTATGCAGAGAACTGTGTACACTATGCAGAGCACCCTGTACACTATTCAGAGCACTCTGTACACACTGTATACTATACAGAACACCCTGTATACTAGGCAGAGCACTCTGTACACTGTGCAGAGCACCCTGTATACTATGCAGAGCCCCCTGTACACTATGCAGAGCACCCTGTACACTATTCAGAGCACCCTGTACTGTATACTATGCAGAGCACCCTGTACACTATGCAGAGCACCCTGTACTGTATACTATGCAGAGCATCCTGTACTGTATACTATGCAGAGCACCCAGTACTGTATACTATGCAGAGCACCCTGTACTGTACACTATGCAGAGCACCCTGTACTGTACACTATGCAGAGCACCCTGTACTGTACACTATGCAGAGCACCCTGTACTGTACACTATGCAGAGCACCCTGTACTGTATACTATGCAGAGCACCCTGTACTGTACACTATGCAGAACACCCTGTACTGTATACTATGCAGAGCACCCTGTACTGTACACTATGCAGAGCACCCTGTACTGTACACTATGCAGAGCACCCTGTACTGTACACTATGCAGAGCACCCTGTACTGTATACTATGCAGAGCACCCTGTACTGTACACTATGCAGAGCACCCTGTACTGTACACTATGCAGAGCACCCTGAACTGTATACTATGCAGAGCACCCTGTACTGTACACTATGCAGAGCACCCTGTAATGTATACTATGCAGAGCACCCTGTATACTATGCAGAACACCATCTATACTATGCAGAGCACCGTGTACACTATCCAGAGAACCCTGTATACTATGCAGAGCACCCTGTACACTATGCAGAGCACCCTGTACTGTATACTATGCAGAGCACCATGTACTGTACACTATGCAGAGCACCCTGTACACTATGCAGAGCACCCTGTACACTATGCAGAGCACCCTGTACTGTATACTATGCAGAGCACCATGTACTGTACACTATGCAGAGCACCCTGTACTGTATACTATGCAGAGCACCCTGTACTGTATACTATGCAGAGCACCCTGTACTGTACACTATGCAGATCACCCTGTACTGTATACTATGCAGAGCACCCTGTACTGTATACTATGCAGAGCACCCTGTACTGTACACTATGCAGAGCACCCTGTACTGTACACTATGCAGAGCACCCTGTACTGTATACTATGCAGAGCACCCTGTACTGTATACTATGCAGAGCACCCTGTACTGTATACTATGCAGAGCACCCTGTACTGTACACTATGCAGAGCACCCTGTACTGTATACTATGCAGAGCACCCTGTACTGTATACTATGCAGAGCACCCTGTACTGTATACTATGCAGGAAACCCTGTACTGTACACTATGCAGAGCACCCTGTACTGTACACTATGCAGAGCACCCTGTACTGTATACTATGCAGAGCACCCTGTACTGTATACTATGGCAGGAAAACCCTGTACTGTATACCTTACTGTACACTCTGCAGAGCACCCTGTACTGTACACTATGCAGAGCACCCTGTACTGTATACTATGCAGAGCACCCTGTACTGTACACTATGCAGAGCACCCTGTACTGTATACTATGCAGGACACCCTGTACTTTATACTATGCAGAGTACCCTGTACTGTATACTATGCAGAGCACCCTGTACTGTATACTATGCAGAGCACCCTGCATTGTATACTATGCAGAGCACCCTGTACTGTATACTATGCAGAGCACCCTGTACTGTACACTATGCAGAGCACCCTGTAATGTATACTATGCAGAGCACCCTGTACTGTATACTATGCAGAGCACCCTGTACTGTATACTATGCAGAGCACCCTGTACTGTACACTATGCAGAGCACCCTGTACTGTATACTATGCAGAGCACCCTGTACTGTATACTATGCAGAGCACCCTGTACTGTATACTATGCAGGACACCCTGTACTTTATATTGTGCAGAGCACCCTGTACTGTATACTATGCAGAGCACCCTGTACTGTATACTATGCAGAGCACCCTGTACTGTATACTATGCAGAGCACCCTGCACTGTATACTATGCAGAGCACCCTGTACTGTATACTATGCAGAGCACCCTGTACTGTACACTATGCAGAGCACCCTGTACTGTATACTATGCAGGACACCCTGTACTGTATACTATGCAGGACACCCTGTACTGTATACTATGCAGAGCACCCTGTACTGTATACTATGCAGAGCACCCTGTACTGTATACTATGCAGAGCACCCTGTACTGTACACTATGCAGAGCACCCTGTACTGTATACTATGCAGAGCACCCTGTACTGTATACTATGCAGAGCACCCTGTACTGTACACTATGCAGAGCACCCTGTACTGTACACTATGCAGAGCACCCTGTACTGTATACTATGCAGAGCACCCTGTACACTATTCAGAGCACCCTGTACTGTATACTATGCAGAGCACCCTGTACACTATGCAGAGCACCCTGTACTGTATACTATGCAGACACCCTGTACTGTACACTATGCAGAGCACCCTGTACTGTATACTATGCAGAGCACCCTGTACTGTATACTATGCAGAGCACCCTGTACACTATGCAGAGCACCCTGTACTGTATACTATGCAGAGCACCCTGTACACTATGCAGAGCACCCTGTACTGTATACTATGCAGAGCACCCTGTACTGTACACTATGCAGAGAACCCTGTACTGTATACTATGCAGAGCCCCCTGTACTGTATACTATGCAGAGCACCCTGTACTGTATACTATGCAGAGCACCCTGTACTGTATACTATGCAGATCACCCTGTACTGTATACTATGCAGGTCACCCTGTACTGTACACTATGCAGAGCACCCTGTACTGTATACTATGCAGGACACCCTGTACTGTAACTATGCAGAGCACCCTGTACTGTATACTATGCAGAGCACCCTGTACTGTACACTATGCAGAGCACCCTGTACTGTATACTATGCAGAGCACCCTGTACTGTACACTATGCAGAGCACCCTGTACTGTATACTATGCAGAGCACCCTGTACTGTATACTATGCAGAGCACCCTGTACTGTATACTATGCAGAGCACCCTGTACTGTATACTATGCAGAGCACCCCTGTACTGTACACTATGCAGAGCAACCCCGTACTGTATACTATGCAGAGCACCCTGTACTGTATACTATGCAGAGCACCCTGTACTGTATACTATGCAGAGTACCTTGTACTGTATACTATGCAGAGCACCCTGTACTGTACTACTATGCAGAGCACCCTTTTTTGGACCTGTACCTGTACTTACTATGCAGAGCACCCTGTACTGTATACTTGCAGGACACCCTGTACTGTATACTATGCAGAGCACCCTGTACTGTATACTATGCAGAGCACCCTGTACTGTATACTATGCAGAGCACCCTGTACTGTATACTATGCAGAGCACCCTGTACTGTATACTATGCAGAGCACCCTGTACTGTATACTATGCAGAGCACCCTGTACTGTAACTATGCAGAGCACCCTGTACTGTACACTATGCAGAGCACCCTGTACTGTACACTATGCAGGACACCCTGTACTGTATACTATGCAGAGCACCCTGTACTGTATACTATGCAGAGCACCCTGTACTGTATACTATGCAGAGCACCCTGTACTGTACACTATGCAGAGCACCCTGTACTGTACACTATGCAGAGCACCCTGTACTGTACTATGCAGAGCACCCTGTACTGTACACTATGCAGAGCACCCTGTACTGTATACTATGCAGAGCACCCTGTACTGTACACTATGCAGAGCACCCTGTACTGTATACTATGCAGAGCACCCTGTACTGTATACTATGCAGAGCACCCTGTACTGTATACTATGCAGAGCACCCTGTGTACACTATGCAGAGCACCCTGTACTGTATACTATGCAGAGCACCCTGTACTGTACTATGCAGAGCACCCTGTACTGTATACTATGCAGAGCACCCTGTACTGTATACTATGCAGACACCCTGTACTGTATACTATGCAGATCACCCTGTACTGTACTATGCAGAGCACCCTGTACTGTATACTATGCAGAGCACCCTGTACTGTATACTATGCAGAGCACCCTGTACTGTATACTATGCAGAGCACCCTGTACTGTATACTATGCAGAGCACCCTGTACTGTATACTATGCAGAGCACCCTGTACTGTACACTATGCAGAGCACCCTGTACTGTACACTATGCAGAGCACCCTGTACTGTATACTATGCAGAGCACCCTGTACTGTATACTATGCAGAGACCCTGTACTATACTATGGAGCACCCTGTACTGTACACTATGCAGAGCACCCTGTACTGTATACTTGCAGACACCCTGTACTGTATACTATGCAGAGCACCCTGTACTGTATACTATGCAGAGCACCCTGTACTGTAC
Source organism: Bufo gargarizans (assembly GCF_014858855.1). NCBI lineage: Eukaryota > Metazoa > Chordata > Amphibia > Anura > Bufonidae > Bufo > Bufo gargarizans. Next base: position 559,339,177 of record NC_058082.1, on the reverse strand, counting down.
ACTATGCAGAGCACCCTGTACTGTATACTATGCAGCACCCTGTACTGTACACTATGCAGAGCACCCTGTACTGTATACTATGCAGAGCACCCTGTACTGTATACTATGCAGAGCACCCTGTACTGTACACTATGCAGAGCACCCTGTACTGTACCTATGCAGAGCACCCGTACGGTACACTATGCAGAGCACCCCGTACTGTACACTATGCAGAGCACCCTGTACTGTATACTATGCAGAGCACCCTGTACTGTATACTATGCAGAGCAGCCCGTACTGTATACTATGCAGAGCACCCTGTACTGATACTATGCTGAGCACCCTGTAACGTACTATGCAAGCACCCTGTACTGTAAGACTTGCAGGACACCCTGTACTGTATACTATGCAGAGCACCCTGTACTGTATACTATGCAGAAGCACCCTGTACTGTACACTATGCAGAGCACCCTGTACTGTATACTATGCAGAGCACCCTGTACTGTACACTATGCAGAGCACCCTGTACTGTATACTTGCAGACACCCTGCACTGTATACTATGCAGAGCACCCTGTACTGTACACTATGCAGAGCACCCTGTACTGTATACATATGCAGAGCACCCCTGTACCTGTACTGTATACTATGCAGAGCACCCTGTACTGTATACTATGCAGAGCACCCTGTACTGTATACTATGCAGAGTACCCTGTACTGTATACTATGCATGAGCAACCCTGTACTGTACTACTATGCAGAGCACCCTGTACTGTATACTTTGCAGGACACCTGTACTGTATACTATGCAGGAGCACCCTGTACTGTATACTATGCAGAGCACCCTGTACTGTATACTATGCAGAGCACCCTGTACTGTACTACTATGCAGAGCACCCTGTACTGTATACTATGCAGAGCACCCTGTACTGTATACTATGCAGAGCACCCTGTACTGTATACTATGCAGAGCACCCTGTACTGTATCACTATGCAGAGCACCCTGTACTGTACACTATGCAGGACACCCTGTACTGTACACTATGCAGGACACCCTGTACTGTATACTATGCAGAGCACCCTGTACTGTATACTATGCAGAGCACCCTGTACTGTATACTATGCAGAGCACCCTGTACTGTACACTATGCAGAGCACCCTGTACTGTACACTATGCAGAGCACCCTGTACTGTACACTATGCAGAGCACCCTGTACTGTACACTATGCAGAGCACCCTGTACTGTATACTATGCCAGAGCACCCTGTACTGTACACTATGCAGAGCACCCTGTACTGTATACTATGCAGAGCACCCTGTACTGTATACTATGCAGAGCACCCTGTACTGTATACTATGCAGAGCACCCTGTACTGTACACTATGCAGAGCACCCTGTACTGTATACTATGCAGAGCACCCTGTACTGTATACTATGCAGGACACCCTGTACTGTATACTATGCAGAGCACCCTGTACTGTATACTATGCAGGACACCCTGTACTGTACACTATGCAGATCACCCTGTACTGTACACTATGCAGAGCACCCTGTACTGTATACTATGCAGAGCACCCTGTACTGTATACTATGCAGAGCACCCTGTACTGTATACTATGCAGAGCACCCTGTACTGTATACTATGCAGATCACCCTGTACTGTATACTATGCAGAGCACCCCGTACTGTATACTATGCAGAGCACCCCGTACTGTACACTATGCAGAGCACCCGTACTGTACACTATGCAGAGCACCCTGTACTGTACACTATGCAGGACACCCTGTACTGTACACTATGCAGAGCACCCTGTACTGTACACTATGCAGGACACCCTGTACTGTACACTATGCAGAGCACCCTGTACTGTACACTATGCAGAGCACCCTGTACTGTATACTATGCAGAGCACCCTGTACTGTATACTATGCAGAGCACCCTGTACTGTACACTATGCAGAGCACCCTGTACTGTATACTATGCAGAGCACCCAGTACTGTACACTATGCAGAGCACCCTGTACTGTACACTATGCAGAGCACCCTGTACTGTACACTATGCAGAGCCCCCTGTACTGTATACTATGCAGAGCACTCTGTACTGTACACTATGCAGAGCACCCCGTACTGTATACTATGCAGAGCACCCTGTACTGTATACTATGCAGAGCACCCTGTACTGTACACTATGCAGAGCACCCTGTACTGTATACTATGCAGAGCACCCTGTACTGTACACTATGCAGAGCACCCTGTACTGTATACTATGCAGAGCACCCAGTACTGTACACTATGCAGAGCACCCTGTACTGTATACTATGCAGAGCACCCTGTACTGTACACTATGCAGAGCCCCCTGTACTGTATACTATGCAGGACACCCTGTATACTGCGCACACCCGGTAACACACCCGTCCCGCAGCCCATCCACAGTCCCGCACATCCGCAGCACTGTCCCGCTGCCGCATCCCAGCTCACAGATGCAACTACCGCATCTCACCGCCAGAGGGCGCCGTAACTTACGGCAAAAATTAAAATAGGACTAATGTCAGGCTGAGCCCCGTCCGTCCGGGCAGGCGGGGGCGGCGGCGTCCTCGGGTTGCTCGGAGACGGCTCTGTCAATGGAGGGAGAGGGGAGAAGGAGGGAACACGTGTGGAGCGGACACTCTGGAGACAGCAGTGCCCAGCACAGGGCCAGACTGCCGGCTGCCGCCTCCCTGCCCGCCCGGTGCATGCCCAGCCGCAGCCCTGCCCGGAGCCGCCAGGAGCTTTCTGTCACCGGAGCTGCTGTCTGCACCCCTCCTGCCAAGGGTTAACCCTGTGCATCCTCAGCCGCAGCCCTGCAAGGGTTAATCCTCCTCCTGACCTAGGAGCAGCGCCCCCTGACCTTCCTGTGCATGCCCAGCCGCAGCCTTGCAAGGGTTAATCTCTCCTTGGGTAGGGGCCCCCAACCGAGGGCCACGTCCAGCCCCTTGCAGTGATCTCATCTTTGGCACCCTCAGCCGATGAGCTCAGCCCGGGTGCCCCGCAGCGGGTGATCGGGTGTCGCATCCTCCCTGGAGTTGGCGCAGGATCCTGCTTGATTCCCGGGATCCAGTGGATCCCAGCCCTGGCCGGCGGGCTCCTCACCCATGCGCTGTGGATTGCTCCGCTGGATTTAGGAGTGTTGGAGTTTTTCGGGGACCCCCCTCCAGGTGCCCCCCGCAGGATGAGGAGGGGGTCGGGATCCTGGGGGATCTGCCTGGTCCTGGGCGCAGTCACCGCTCTGAGAGGTAAGTGCCGCCTGCGAGTGGGGGCCCCACAGGACGGGGCCCCAGCACTGCAGCCCAGAGGTCACATCTAATGCATGAGGGGGGGGTTGTGTTATCTACATGTGGAGGTGGATGGACAGATGGATAGATAGATATTGCTGCAGAGTATTGACCACTTCTGCCCCCCCCTGTCCGCCCCCCCCTGCGCTGTCCTGTCTGCCTCCCCTGCGCTGTCCTGTCTGCCCCTCCCCTGCGCTGTCCTGTCTGCCCCTCCCCTGCGCTGTCCTGTCTGCCCCTCCCCTGCGCTGTCCTGTCTGCCCCCCCCCTGCGCTGTCCTGTCTGCCCCCCCCTGCGCTGTCCTGTCTGCCCCCCCCTGCGCTGTCCTGTCTGCCCCCCCCTGCGCTGTCCTGTCTGCCCCCCCCCGCGCTGTCCTGTCTGCCCCCCCCCGCGCTGTCCTGTCTGCCCCTCCCCTGCGCTGTCCTGTCTGCCCCCCCCTGCGCTGTCCTGTCTGCCCCCCCCTGCGCTGTCCTGTCTGCCCCTCCCCTGCGCTGTCCTGTCTGCCCCTCCCCTGCGCTGTCCTGTCTGCCCCTCCCCTGCGCTGTCCTGTCTGCCCCTCCCCTGCGCTGTCCTGTCTGCCCCTCCCCTGCGCTGTCCTGTCTGCCCCTCCCCTGCGCTGTCCTGTCTGCCCCTCCCCTGCGCTGTCCTGTCTGCCCCTCCCCTGCGCTGTCCTGTCTGCCCCTCCCCTGCGCTGTCCTGTCTGCCCCTCCCCTGCGCTGTCCTGTCTGCCCCTCCCCTGCGCTGTCCTGTCTGCCCCTCCCCTGCGCTGTCCTGTCTGCCCCTCCCCTGCGCTGTCCTGTCTGCCCCTCCCCTGCGCTGTCCTGTCTGCCCCTCCCCTGCGCTGTCCTGTCTGCCCCCCCCCGCGCTGTCCTGTCTGCCCCCCCCCCCGCGCTGTCCTGTCTGCCCCTCCCCTGCGCTGTCCTGGTCTGCCCCCCCCTGCGCTGTCCTGTCTGCCCCCCCCTGCGCTGTCCTGTCTGCCCCTCCCCTGCGCTGTCCTGTCTGCCCCTCCCCTGCGCTGTCCTGTCTGCCCCTCCCCTGCGCTGTCCTGTCTGCCCCTCCCCTGCGCTGTCCTGTCTGCCCCTCCCCTGCGCTGTCCTGTCTGCCCCTCCCCTGCGCTGTCCTGTCTGCCCCTCCCCTGCGCTGTCCTGTCTGCCCCCCCCTGCGCTGTCCTGTCTGCCCCCCCCCGCGCTGTCCTGTCTGCCCCCCCCCGCGCTGTCCTGTCTGCCCCCCCCCCGCGCTGTCCTGTCTGCCCCTCCCCTGCGCTGTCCTGTCTGCCCCCCCCTGCGCTGTCCTGTCTGCCCCTCCCCTGCGCTGTCCTGTCTGCCCCTCCCCTGCGCTGTCCTGTCTGCCCCTCCCCTGCGCTGTCCTGTCTGCCCCTCCCCTGCGCTGTCCTCCCCTGCGCTGTCCTGTCTGCCCCTCCCCTGCGCTGTCCTGTCTGCCCCTCCCCTGCGCTGTCCTGTCTGCCCCTCCCCTGCGCTGTCCTGTCTGCCCCTCCCCTGCGCTGTCCTGTCTGCCCCTCCCCTGCGCTGTCCTGTCTGCCCTCCCCTGCGCTGTCCTGTCTGCCCCTCCCCTGCGCTGTCCTGTCTGCCCCTCCCCTGCGCTGTCCTGTCTGCCCCTCCCCTGCGCTGTCCTGTCTGCCCCTCCCCTGCGCTGTCCTGTCTGCCCCTCCCCTGCGCTGTCCTGTCTGCCCCTCCCCTGCGCTGTCCTGTCTGCCCCTCCCCTGCGCTGTCCTGTCTGCCCCTCCCCTGCGCTGTCCTGTCTGCCCCTCCCCTGCGCTGTCCTGTCTGCCCCTCCCCTGCGCTGTCCTGTCTGCCCCCCCCCGCGCTGTCCTGTCTGCCCCCCCCCCGCGCTGTCCTGTCTGCCCCTCCCCTGCGCTGTCCTGTCTGCCCCCCCCTGCGCTGTCCTGTCTGCCCCCCCCTGCGCTGTCCTGTCTGCCCCTCCCCTGCGCTGTCCTGTCTGCCCCTCCCCTGCGCTGTCCTGTCTGCCCCTCCCCTGCGCTGTCCTGTCTGCCCCTCCCCTGCGCTGTCCTGTCTGCCCCTCCCCTGCGCTGTCCTGTCTGCCCCTCCCCTGCGCTGTCCTGTCTGCCCCTCCCCTGCGCTGTCCTGTCTGCCCCTCCCCTGCGCTGTCCTGTCTGCCCCTCCCCTGCGCTGTCCTGTCTGCCCCTCCCCTGCGCTGTCCTGTCTGCCCCTCCCCTGCGCTGGCTTATTTTATTGTTTTGCTGCTGTTGACGGATCTGCTCTCTTCAGTGTACGTTGAGCTGTTCTATACGGTCTGTCGGTGTAACTGACTCATAACCTGGACACCACTTCTTAGAATGAGGTCAGATCGCGGTGGGCGTGGCTTCTGTAATCTCCACCAATCAGCTGCTGTCTCAGCAGGAAGCTCTGTGTGGTCCCTGCAAGGCGGCTGTGCAATTATACAATTCCCATTCCAAGGAATGGCCACCCGTGTATGAAGAGGAGGATACGGCCGCCCTGGGGCCACCTGCAGTGACACAGAAGTGCTGTTCTCAGGGTCTCGGTGTATTCCTGTGGCTGCAGCTTCAGCCCGTCTCTCCTGCCTCCTGCCTGTGATAGTCTTCTCCTCTTACAAGCAGGGAACAGCAGTGTGAAGCCGGGGCTCACGAGATACACTGAAGATTCTGCACAGATATTATAGACAATGCAAGTCAGCGGATTTTTATAACCGTGAAGGTAATCTTTTCAGAGACTCGCCTATTACATCAGTGCTCGGCGGGTCACAGGAGAGACGGACACCTGTCTATATGGGAAAACGTGGTCTGTACTGGTGGTCGACTAGAAATCTCACTGCAAAATGTATGGATGTGATGGAGCAGGGCTGAACTACTGGAATATCACAAGTGATTAACCCTATAGATGGAGACAGGAAGAGTTCAGAGCACAAACCCAAATAAGGCTACGTTCACACTAGCGGTTTTCTTTTCCGGCGCTGAGTTCCGTCCTAGGGGCTCAATACCGGAGAATAACTGATCAGTTTTATCCTAATGCATTCTAAATGGAGAGCGATCCGTTCAGGATGCATCAGGATGTCTTCAGTTCAGTCTTTTTGACTGATCAGGACGGAGATAATACCGCAGCATGCTACCGTTTTATCTCCGGCCCAAAAAATGAACACTTGCCTGAACGCCGGATCCGGCATTTATTTCCATAGGAATGTATTAGTGCCGGATGCGGCATTCAAAATACCGCAATGCCGGATTAGTCCTTCCGGTCTGCGCAGGATAATGACACTGACACTCGGGGTACAGGATAATGACACTGACACTCGGGGTACAGGATAATGACGCTGACACTTGGGGAACAGGATAATGACACTGACACTCGGGGTACAGGATAATGACACTGACACTTGGGGTACAGGATAATGACACTTACACTCGGGGTACAGGATAATGACACTGACACTCTGGGTACAGGATAATGACACTGACACTCGGGGTACAGGATAATGACACTGACACTTGGGGTACAGGATAATGACACACTGACACTTGGGGTACAGGATAATGACACTGACACTTGGGGTACAGGATAATGACACTGACACTTGGGGTACAGGATAATGACACTGACACTTGGGGTACAGGATAATGGCACTGACACTTGGGGTACAGGATAATGACACTGACACTTGGGGTACAGGATAATGACACTGACACTTGGGGTACAGGATAATGGCACTGACACTTGGGGTACAGGATAATGACATGGACACTTGGGGTACAGGATAATGACACTGATACTTGGGGTACAGGATAATGACACTGAGACTCGGGGTACAGGATAATGACACTGACACTTGGGGTACAGGATAATGACACTGACACTTGGGGTACAGGATAATGACACTGACACTTGGGGTACAGGATAATGACACTGACACTTGGGGTACAGGATAATGACACTGACACTTGGGGTACAGGATAATGACACTGACACTCGGGGTACAGGATAGTGACACTGACACTCGGGGTACAGGATAGTGACACTGACACTTGGGGTACAGGATAATGACACTTGGGGTACAGGATAGTGACACTGACACTTGGGGTACAGGATAATGACACTTGGGGTACAGGATAGTGACACTGACACTTGGGGTACAGGATAGTGACACTGACACTCGGGGTACAGGATAGTGACACTGACACTCGGGGTACAGGATAGTGACACTTGGGGTACAGGATAGTGACACTTGGGGTACAGGATAGTGACACTGACACTTGGGGTACAGGATAGTGACACTGACACTTGGGGTACAGGATAGTGACACTTGGGGTACAGGATAGTGACACTTGGGGTACAGGATAATGACACTGACACTTGGGGTACAGGATAGTGACACTTGGGGTACAGGATAGTGACACTTGGGGTACAGGATAATGACACTGACACTTGGGGTACAGGATAATGACACTGACACTTGGGGTACAGGGTGATGTCACTGACACTTGGGGTACAGGATAGTGACACTTGGGGTACAGAATAATGACACTTGGGGTACAGGGTGATGTCACTGACACTTGGGGTACAGGATAGTGACACTTGGGGTACAGGGTGATATCATTGACACTTGGGGTACAGGGTGATGTCACTGACACTCGGGGTACAGGATAATGACACTTGGGGTACAGGGTGATGTCACTGACACTTGGGGTACAGGATAGTGACACTTGGGGTACAGGGTGATGTCACTGACACTTGGGGTACAGGTTGATGTCACTGACACTTGGGGTACAGGATAATGACACTGACACTTGGGGTACAGAATAATGACACTTGGGGTACAGGGTAATGTCACTGACACTTGGGGTACAGGATAGTGACACTTGGGGTACAGGGTGATGTCACTGACACTTGGGGTACAGGATAGTGACACTTGGGGTACAGGGTGATGTCACTGACACTTGGGGTACAGGGTGATGTCACTGACACTTGGGGTACAGGGTGATGTCACTGACACTCGGGGTACAGGATGATGACACTGACACTCGGGGTGCAGGGTGATGACACTGACACTCGGGGTGCAGGGTGATGACACTGACACTCGGGGTACAGGATAATGACACTGACACTTGGGGTGCAGGATAATGACACTTGGAGTACAGGGTGATGTCACTGACACTCGGGGTACAGGATGATGACACTGACACTCGGGGTACAGGATAATGACACTGACACTCGGGGTACAGGATAGTGACACTGACACTCGGGGTACAGGATAATGACACTGACACTTGGGGTACAGGATAGTGACACTGACACTCGGGGTACAGGATAATAACACTGACACTTGGGGTACAGGATAATGACACTGACACTTGGGGTACAGGATAATGACACTGACACTCGGGGTACAGGATAATGACACTGACACTTGGGGTACAGGATAGTGACACTGACACTCGGGGTACAGGATAATAACACTGACACTTGGGGTACAGGATAATGACACTGACACTTGGGGTACAGGATAGTGACACTTGGGGTACAGGATAGTGACACTGACACTTGGGGTACAGGATAGTGACACTGACACTTGGGGTACAGGATAATGACACTGACACTCGGGATACAGGATAGTGACACTTGGGGTACAGGGTGATGTCACTGACACTTGGGGTGCAGGATAGTGACACTTGGGGTGCAGGATAATGACACTGACACTCGGGGTACAGGATAATGACACTGACACTCGGGATACAGGATAGTGACACTTGGGGTACAGGGTGATGTCACTGACACTTGGGGTACAGCTGATGTCACTGACATTCGGGGTACAGGATGATGTCACTGACACTTGGGGTACAGGATAGTGACACTGACACTCGGGGTACAGGTGATGTCACTGACACTTGGGGTACAGGATAATGACACTGACACTTGGGATACAGGGTGATGTCACTGACACTTGGGGTACAGGTGATGTCACTCCCTGGCGTTGTTGTGATTTCTGGGGAGCGAGTTGTCCTACAGTAGGAGGATGTTACAGTAGGATTTACCTCCACAATCTGCTCTGCTTTCCGTGATTTACGGGCCGGGAGCCCTCGGGGGGCACTTTCCTCCTGCCCGGGCCACGCTGCTTCTCTTAATTGGTTTGGTAATTTAGGAGTCTGCTCAGTAATGACTTATGTGGTTAAGGACCATTGAAGACAGTGACACCTACTCAATAAGAGCTACAAGCAGCTCCGCTCGATGGTGATGAGCCTGGATCTTAGTCAGCACAACTGCCACCGGCCTAAAGGCAAAGGGTTAATGTCGCCAGCTTAATTAGCTAGAATGGAATATAGCTTCTGGCCCAGGGAGCGGAGAGCGCGCTAATCGCTTCCACCGCAGAGCGAGAGTCCACCACCCAGGAGCTGCCATGGTGGTCACAATGTAACACCTCCCCTGTCATACATTGTATCACTGCGCAGTGTTACCGGGATTAACCCCTTATGGATCAGGCAGAATTATGGACTTTTAGATATCGAGCATTGAGAGACTTTTTTTTTTTTATCAGAGAAACACTTCAAATTTTTTTATAAAGTCTTTTAAAAAATGTTAATCGTCTGATCAGAGGACTGATGGGGGTCCGATCTGGGGTTGGGGGTGTGATCTGAGGCTGATAGGGTTTGATTGCGGGTCCGATATGAGTCTGATAGGTCCAATCTGAGGCTTATTGATGTTGAGGAGTCCGATCTGAGTCAAAATTTTTTGCCCATTCTTCTTTGGCACAAGAGCTCGCGCTCGGTCAGATTGGATGGAGATTCTCATGGGGATTTAGGTCTGGACTATGACTAAGTCGTTCTAACACATGAATATGCTTTGATCTGAGCCCTTCCACTGTAGCTCTTGCTGGATGTTGAGGGTCGTTGTCTTGATGGAAGGCGAACCTCTGCCCCAGTCTCAAGTCTTTTGCAGCCTCTAAAAGGTCTTCCTCCAAGATTGGCCTGTATTTAGCTCCATTCATCTTCCCAACTCTGTCCAGCTTCCCTGTCCCTGATGAAGAAAAGCCTCCCCCCAGCATAATGCTGCCACCGCCATGTGTCACAGTTTGGATGCGGAGTTCAGGGTGATGTGCACTGTTAGTTTTCCACCACACATAGCCTTTTTTATTTAGTCCAGAAAGTTCCACTTTGGTCTCATCTGTCCCCTAGATGGCTTCTGGCAAAATGCAAGTGGGACTTCTTATGGCTTCTTCTTGCCACTCTTCCATAAAAGCTGGATTTGTCGAGACTAATAGTTGTCCTGTGGACAGATTCTCCCACTTGAGCTGCAGAGATCCTCCACAGTGACCATAGGCCTCTTGGCTGCTTCTCTAATTATTTCTCTTCTTGCCTGTGCTGTCAGTTTAGGTGGACGGCCATGTCTTGGTAGGTTTGCAGTTGTGCCATACTCCTTCCATTTTCAGATGATGGATTGAACACTGTTCCATGAGATGTTCTGAGCTTGAGATATTTATTTTTTTATAACCTAATCCTGCTTTACACTTCTCCACAACTTTATCCCTGACCTGTCTGGTGTGTTCCTTAGTTATTATGATTCTGTTTGATTATTAATGTTCTCTAACAAACCAATGAAGCCTTCACAGAACAGCTGGTGTTAGGCCTCTTTCACACGACCGTGTGTCACCCATGGCCGTATCACGGCCTGCAATGCACGGGGCACTGGGCGTGTGCATTCCGCATCACGGATGCGGACCCATTTACTGAATGGGTCCGGCAATCCGGAGATGCGGTGCGGAACAGAACTACGGAGTGCTTCTGTGATATTCTGTTCAGTTCTTCCGTTGTTCTATCTTTTTGCGGAACGGAGGGACCGGGAACCCATTCAAGTGAATAGGGTCATGATCTGCATGCGGCTGGCCCACGGTCGGTGCTGGTGCATTGCGGACCGCAGCACGGCCATGGGGGACACACGTTCGTGTAAAAGAGGTCTTATACTGAGAATACATTACACACAGGTGGACTCTACTAATTAGGTGATTGGTCACACTGGATATTATTTAGGTGTATCCGAGTACAGGGGGCTGAATACAAATGCACGCCACACTTTACGGTTATCTATTTATAAAAAAAAATGAAAACAATGTATCATTTTCTTTGCGCTTCACACATACTTGCTACTATGTGTTGGGCTATCACATAAAATCCCCCCAAAAATGCATTTAAGTTTGTGGCTGCAATGTGAAAAAATGTGGAAGATTTCATGGGGTATGAATACTTTTTCAAGGCACTGTACCAGCCAAACAAACCCAGACACCCTCCTATATAGAGTTCTGTACCCATTTGTATATAAAGATATCTGTCTCCTGCAGATTTAAGAAGTATATGGCTGCATACCGTACAATCAGGGCCGTCTTTAATATTGATTGGACCCTGAGCAAAAATTTACTTGGGCCCCCTGGATCCCGCCTTCCCACACCTTAGCAGGCAATCACGGCCTCCACCACAACACACACACACAAAATCCACACATCTGGTAGAGTACAGTGAATGACTATAAATACTTCCAGTTCTGAAGACTCCAGCGGCTCAGGATCAGTGCTCTGGGCAGCTGGGCTCAGGCTGGAAGTGGGCACCGCTCTGCAGGAAGGAGACCAGGGCTCGGCTCACCCTAGCGTTACAGTGCACCCCAGCACCCCACAGTATGCAGTATAGCACCCTATAGTATACAGCAACCCACAGTATGCAGTATAGCACCCTATAGTATACAGCACCACACAGTATGCAGTATAGCACCCTATAGTATACAGCAACCCACAGTATGCAGTATAGCACCCTATAGTATACAGCACCACACAGTATGCAGTATAGCACCCTATAGTATACAGCAACCCACAGTATGCAGTATAGCACCCCACACTATACAGTACCCCACAGTATGCAGTATAGCACCCTATAGTATACAGCAACCCACAGTATGCAGTATAGCACCCTATAGTATACAGCAACCCACAGTATGCAGTATAGAACCCTATAGTATACAGTACCCCACAGTATGCAGTATAGAACCCTATAGTATACAGTACCCCACAGTACATAGTAGAGCAGTATAGCAGCCCACAGTATACAGCACCCCACAGTATACAACACCTCACAGTATACAGTAGAGCAGTATAGAACCTCACCGTATACAGCACCCCTTGGAAGCCAAGGAAATCCCAAATGGAAGAGCAGTAAATTGGAAGTAGCCGATGCTGCCGAGCTGGTCTTTTACGGCAAACCTTAAAAGCCTGCACAGACTATTTCCTGAGCCCAAGGGTTTGATGTTACCTTTTCCCAGTCCGCAAGGAAATCTTTCAGTCTTCCCCCCACTTTGGCGTCATTGCTTCTCAGAGGGTTTAATCTGGTGATTAAGGAGAAACCCCCTGCCTCTGCCCCCTTTGGGGTAACTCCAACAGCCTGATTTTCCTTTCCCTTTGTAGGATCTGTCCTGGCCCTGAAAGGAACGAAAGGGAGCTTTCCTCCTATAAGGTCTATCTTCAGGGAAGCCCTTCTTTTTATCCGAGGCCTTCTCAAAGATTGTGTCTAGGACCGGCCCAAAGACATATTCCCCCGAAAAAGGAAGGGAGCATAATTTCATTTTTGATGTTTTGTCCCCAGACCAGGATTTCATCCAGAGGGTCTGCCGTGCTGCATTGGAAAGACCTGCATCCTTGGCTGACAATATGATGGATTCGGCCAAAGCGTCTGATAGGAACGCTGTTGCCGACCTAAGGAGAGGTATAGAATTTATTATCTCTTCTCTTGGTGTTATATTTTTTCAAATGGGATTCCAATTCGTTCAACTAGAGAAACATGGATCTCGCTACCGAGGTCGCTGCAGTGTTGGATTTTATACTAAACATAGATGCTTCCCAAGATTTTCAAAACAGGCCGTCCGCTTTCCTTTCCATAGGATCTCTTAATTGGAGAGCGTCCTCAAAGGGCAATGAGGTTTTCTTATTTACTTTGGCGACCTGTACGTCTATCTTGGGAATCTCATCAAATTATTTTGATTCAACCAGATCAAACAATAGACGGCTTTTGTGTTCTCTGGAAATACCTAGCCTCCTCTCAGACTCTGACCATTCTTCTAGGACCATATCACGTATATTCTCGTTAATCAGGAATACTCTGGCTCTCTTGGACCTCAGACCCCCAAACATTTTCTCCTGAATGGAGAGAGGCTTTTGAATGTCTTCTACCCCCATGGTGGTTCTTACTGCTTTAAGAAGGTCCGACATATCCTCCGAGGAAAAATTGAATTTTTAGTGAACTCTTTTAGTGAACTCCCCATCACCACCTCCTCAGGCAGAGAGTTCCATAGTCTCACTGCTCTTACCGTAAATAATCCTCTTCTATGTTTGTGTACAAACCTTCTTTCCTCCAGACGCAGAGGATGTCCCCTCGTCACAGTCACAGTCCTGGGGATAAATAGATGATGAGAGTGATCTCTGTACTGACCCCTGATATATTTATACATAGTAATTAGATCTCCCCTCAGTCGTCTTTTTTCTAAAGTGAATAGTCCACCTATTCCAGTTATTACTTTAGTTGCCCTCCTCTGAACCCTCTCCAGCTCTGCTATGTCTGCCTTGTTCACAGGAGCCCAGAACTGTACACAGTACTCCATGTGTGGTCTGACTAGTGATTTGTAAAGTGGTAGGACTATGTTCTCATCACGGGCATCTATGCCCCTTCTGATGCAACCCATCATCTTATTGGCCTTGGCAGCAGCTGCCTGACACTGGTTTTTACAGATTAGTTTGCTGTTCACTAAAATTCCTAGGTCCTTTTCCATGTCAGTGTTACCCAGTGTTTTACCATTTAGTATGTACGGGTGACTTGCATTATTCCTACCCATGTGCATACCCTTACATTTATCAGTGTTAAACCTCATCTGCCACTTATCTGCCCAAGCCTCCAATCTATCCAGATCCATCTGTAGCAGTATACTGTCCTCTGTAGTATATATACAGTATACTGTCCTCTGTAGTATATATACAGTATACTGTCCTCTTCTGTGTCAATCACATAAATATATTGAAGAGAATAGGGCCCAATACTGACCCCTGAGGTACCCCACTAGTGACAGTGACCCAATCTGAGTATGTACCACTAATAACCACCCTCTGTTTTCTATCACTCAGCCAGTTACTTACCCACATACAGACGTTTTCTCCCAGGCCGAGCATTCTCATTTTATATACTAACCTTTCATGTGGTACAGTGTCAAATGCTTTGGAGAAGTCCAGATATATGACATCCATTGATTCGCCGCTGTCAAGTCTAGAACTTACCTCCTCATAGAAACTGATTACATTAGTTTGACATGACCGATCCCTCATGAAGCCATGCTGATATGGCGTTATTTGCTTATTTTCATTGAGGTGCTCCAAGATAGCATATCTTAGAAAACCTTCAAACAGTTTACCCACCACGGATGTTAAACCTACTGGCCTATCGTTTCCGGGCTCTGTTTTTGGACCCTTGTTGAATATTGGCACCACATTTGCTATGCGCCAATCCTGTGGAACACTCCCTGTCAGTATAAGGTAATGTCAGCCTGATGTAAGGGTCTGGCTGACATTACCTAATTATTTTAGTATACGGGGGGGGGGGATGGGGGGGGGGGTGCCATCTGGTCCTGGCGATTTGTCTATTTTAATCTTTTTAAGACGCCGCTGTACTTCTTTCTGGGTCAGACAGGACACTTTTAATGGGGAATTTACTTTTACATTCTGCATTTCATCTGTCAGTTTATTTTCTTCAGTGAATACAGGGGAGAAAAAAAATATTTAATAGCTTTGCTTTCTCCTCATATCACTCTCTGCAACTCCCCCCTTTATTACTCTGTAGAGAGCCGACACCTTCAGATTTATACTTTTTACCATTTATATAATTGAAGAACATTTTAGGGTGAGTTTTACTCTCTTTGGCAATTAATCTCTCGTTCTCTAGTTTGGCTGTTTTTATTAGTTTTTTTTACATATTCTATTTTTTTCCTTATAGTTTTTCAGTGCTTATTCGCTACCCTCCTGTTTTAGTGATTTATATGCTTTCTTTTTGTCATTTATTGCTTTCTTTACAGTTCTATTTATCCACATTGGTTTCTTTTTGTTCCTTAACCTTTTATTTCTATAAGGTATGTACCTCTCACAATTAGATTTTAGGATGCTTTTAAAAATATCCCATTTTGTGGCTGTATTTTTATTTTTGAGGACTTTGTCCCAGTTAGTTAGGCCTATGGCCTCTCTTAGTTGGCTAAATTTAGCTTTTTTGAAGTTTGGTATTTTTGTTCCTCCCTAAAGAAACGCTCTTTTGAATGATAATTGGAAGGTTATTACTTTATGGTCACTATTTCCCAGGTGTCCCCCGACCTGCACGTCTGTTGTTCTGTCAGGCCTATTGGGTAATACTAAGTCCAGTATGGCCGTCCCTCTAGTCGGGTCCTGAACCAGTTGGGAAAGGTAATTGTCTTTGGTTATTGCAAAGAACCTGTTTCATTTGAGATGTACAGGTTTCAGTTTCCCAGTCTATATCTGCGTAGTTCCCCATAATTACCACCTCATTATGATTTGCCGCCTCGTCTATCTCGTTTAGTAGTAGATTTTCTGTGGACTCTGGTATATTAGGTGGTTTATAATAAACTCCTATTAATATTTTATTATTGTTTTTGCCTCCATGTATCTCTACCCACAGTGACTCCACATGTTCATGTCCCTCACTTATATCTTCTCGGAGTGTGGGCTTTAGACCGGATTTTGCATAAAAGCAGACCCCTCCCCCTCTCCGGTTTTGGCGATCCTTTCAATTCAGACTGTAACAGTCATAGCTATCATCCACCCGTGTCTCAGTTATTCCCACTACATCATAGTCCTCCTCACACGTCACTAATTCCAGTTCCCCGGTTTATTAGTCAGGCTTCTGGCATTAGTATACATACATTTGAGAGGTTTATGTATATTTATTACCCTACACCTCTCCTTCTGAACTGTTCTAGTCCCTCCTTCCATTCCTCCCCCAGTCCCACTACCTCGCCCCCGGTCTCTATCTGCACTATCTTCCCCTCCTATAATGTAATTAGCCCCCAGTCCCTAGTTTAAACACTCCTCCAACCTTCTAGCCATCCGGTCCCCAGCACAGCTGCCTCTTCCCCATTGAGGTGCAGCCCGTCCCTGCGATAGAGCCTGTATCCGATAGAGAAGTCGGCCCAGTTCTCCAGGAACCCAAACCCCTCCTTCCTACACCAGTTCTTGAGCCACTTGTTAATCTCCCTAATCTCCCGTTGCCTTTCTTGTGTGGCCCGTGGTACAGGTAGTATTTTGGAAAATACTACCTTTTGAGGTCCTTGCCCTAAGCTTTTGACCTAAATCCCTAAAATCTTTTTTAAGGACTTTCCACCTACCTCTAACTTTGTCATTGGTTCCGATATGGACCATGACCGCTGGATCTTCTCCAGCCCCTCCCAGTAATCTGTCAACTCGATCCACGATGTGTCGAACTCTAGCGCCAGGAAGACAGCACACTGTTCGGCGATCACGGTCTTTGTGACAGATTTCCCTATCTGTTCCCCTAATAATGGAGTCTCCCACTACCAGCACCTGTCTGGCCTGCCCTGCTCTCCTGGTCCCCTGCTTACCGGAGCTGGCATTCCCCTCATCTGCCAAACGTGTAAACTTGTTGGGGTGTGACAGATCAGGGCTAGCCTCTCTGGCACTCTACCCCGCTTTCTGTTACCCAGCTAGCTACCTCACTTTCCTCCGCCTCCTCGCTACCACCCTTCCCCACATCTACCGCATAGAGCGCTTGCTCAGTGAGCAGCAAACTCTTTTCCAAATTGTCAACGCCTCTCAGTGTTGAAACTCGCCCTGTTAGATACACGACGTGCGATTCCAAACGGGCAATTTGCTCACATTTTGAACAAATATATGCACCCTCAAACGGCTGTTCCAGGACTGCGTACATTAGACAAGACGTGCACTGGACGGCGCTGTCAATAATGGAACACATACTAAATGGGGATTACGCAAGAAAGAGAAAAATACAATATAGTGCAGTGATAAGTATATAACTTACTGTAGTCCCCTCCTAAAGTCCCTGAATCTGAAGTCGTGTAATCTAAAGTCACACACTTAATACAAACACACTTTAACTTAAACACGCGAATGCTCACAAACTCGCGTTATTTGCCTGCTTGTATAAATTGAGCTCTTAAAGGGCTTCTGTCAGCCCACTAAACGTTTTTTTTTTTTTTGGGTTAATATTAATCCCTACACTGCAAGCTCCCTGTACATATGCTAAATATTCATTTTTGTTCAGTAGATTTTGTTAAAAATCAAGTTTTATAATATGTAAATTACCTTGCTACCAGCAAGTAGGGCGGCTACTTGCTGGTAGCAGCCGCATCCTCCTCTCATCATGACGCCCCCTCCGCCGTTTGATTGACAGGGCCAGGGAACGGGATCGTTCTCTGCTGGCCCTGTTTGAATTCAAAATATCGCGCCTGCGCCGTACCTGTCTTTAATCGGCGTAGGCGCACTGAGAGGCGGCCGCTCTCTCGGCCGCTCCATCCTCAATGCGCCTGCGCCGGGTGTACATGTGACGTCATCGGCGCAGGCGCATTGAGGATGGAGCGGCCGCCTCTCAGTGCGCCTGCGCCGATTAAAGACAGGTACGGCGCAGGCGCGATATTTTGAATTCAAACAGGGCCAGCAGAGAACGATCCCGTTCCCTGGCCCTGTCAATCAAACGGCGGAGGGGGCGTCATGATGAGAGGAGGATGCGGCTGCTACCAGCAAGTAGCCGCCCTACTTGCTGGTAGCAAGGTAATTTACATATTATAAAACTTGATTTTTAACAAAATCTACTGAACAAAAATGAATATTTAGCATATGTACAGGGAGCTCGCAGTGTAGGGATTAATATTAACAAAAAAAAAAAAAACGGTTTAGTGGGTTGACAGAAGCCCTTTAAACCAGTCTGCTTTTTTTCCCTCTGGGCTCAAAGTGTATGAGGACATTATATGGTCGGTGTATGAGGACATTACATGGTCGGTGTATGAGGACATTACATGGTCGGTGTATGAGAACATTATATGGTCGGTGTATGAGGACATTACATGCTCGGTGTATGAGGACATTATATGCTCGGTGTATGAGGACATTATATGGTCGGTGTATGAGGACATTATATGCTCGGTGTATGAGGACATTACATGGTCGGTGTATGAGGACATTACATGGTCGGTGTATGAGGACATTACATGGTCGGTGTATGAGGACATTACATGCTCGGTGTATGAGGACATTACATGCTCGGTGTATGAGGACATTACATGGTCGGTGTATGAGGACATTACATGGTCGGTGTATGAGGACATTACATGGTCGGTGTATGAGGACATTACATGGTCGGTGTATGAGGACATTACATGGTCGGTGTATGAGGACATTACATGGTCGGTGTATGAGGACATTACATGGTCGGTGTATGAGGACATTACATGCTCGGTGTATGAGGACATTACATGCTCGGTGTATGAGGACATTACATGCTCGGTGTATGAGGACATTACATGCTCGGTGTATGAGGACATTACATGCTCGGTGTATGAGGACATTACATGCTCGGTGTATGAGGACATTACATGCTCGGTGTATGAGGACATTACATGCTCGGTGTATGAGGACATTACATGCTCGGTGTATGAGGACATTACATGCTCGGTGTATGAGGACATTACATGCTCGGTGTATGAGGACATTACATGCTCGGTGTATGAGGACATTACATGCTCGGTGTATGAGGACATTACATGCTCGGTGTATGAGGACATTACATGCTCGGTGTATGAGGACATTACATGCTCGGTGTATGAGGACATTACATGGTCGGTGTATGAGGACATTACATGGTCGGTGTATGAGGACATTACATGGTCGGTGTATGAGGACATTACATGGTCGGTGTATGAGGACATTACATGGTCGGTGTATGAGGACATTACATGCTCGGTGTATGAGGACATTACATGCTCGGTGTATGAGGACATTACATGCTCGGTGTATGAGGACATTACATGCTCGGTGTATGAGGACATTACATGCTCGGTGTATGAGGACATTACATGCTCGGTGTATGAGGACATTACATGCTCGGTGTATGAGGACATTACATGCTCGGTGTATGAGGACATTACATGCTCGGTGTATGAGGACATTACATGCTCGGTGTATGAGGACATTACATGCTCGGTGTATGAGGACATTACATGCTCGGTGTATGAGGACATTACATGCTCGGTGTATGAGGACATTACATGCTCGGTGTATGAGGACATTACATGCTCGGTGTATGAGGACATTACATGCCGGTGTATGAGGACATTACATGGTCGGTGTATGAGGACATTACATGGTCGGTGTATGAGGACATTACATGGTCGGTGTATGAGGACATTACATGGTCGGTGTATGAGGACATTACATGGTCGGTGTATGAGGACATTACATGGTCGGTGTATGAGGACATTACATGGTCGGTGTATGAGGACATTACATGGTCGGTGTATGAGGACATTACATGGTCGGTGTAGAGGACATTACATGGTCGGTGTATGAGGACATTACATGGTCGGTGTATGAGGACATTACATGGTCGGTGTATGAGGACATTACATGCTCGGTGTATGAGGACATTACATGCTCGGTGTATGAGGACATTACATGGTCGGTGTATGAGGACATTACATGGTCGGTGTATGAGGACATTACATGGTCGGTGTATGAGGACATTACATGGTCGGTGTATGAGGACATTACATGGTCGGTGTATGAGGACATTACATGGTCGGTGTATGAGGACATTACATGGTCGGTGTATGAGGACATTACATGGTCGGTGTATGAGGACATTACATGGTCGGTGTATGAGGACATTACATGGTCGGTGTATGAGGACATTACATGCTCGGTGTATGAGGACATTACATGCTCGGTGTATGAGGACATTACATGGTCGGTGTATGAGGACATTACATGGTCGGTGTATGAGGACATTACATGGTCGGTGTATGAGGACATTACATGGTCGGTGTATGAGGACATTACATGGTCGGTGTATGAGGACATTACATGGTCGGTGTATGAGGACATTACATGGTCGGTGTATGAGGACATTACATGGTCGGTGTATGAGGACATTACATGGTCGGTGTATGAGGACATTACATGGTCGGTGTATGAGGACATTACATGGTCGGTGTATGAGGACATTACATGGTCGGTGTATGAGGACATTACATGGTCGGTGTATGAGGACATTACATGGTCGGTGTATGAGGACATTACATGGTCGGTGTATGAGGACATTACATGGTCGGTGTATGAGGACATTACACGGTCGGTGTATGAGGACATTATACGCTCGGTGTATGAGGACATTATACGCTCGGTGTATGAGGACATTACATGGTCGGTGTATGAGGACATTACATGGTCGGTGTATGAGGACATTACATGGTCGGTGTATGAGGACATTATACGGTCGGTGTATGAGGACATTATACGGTCGGTGTATGAGGACATTATACGGTCGGTGTATGAGAACATTATATGCTCGGTGTATGAGGACATTATACGCTCGGTGTATGAGGACATTATACGCTCGGTGTATGAGGACATTACATGGTCGGTGTATGAGGACATTATACGCTCGGTGTATGAGGACATTACATGCTCGGTGTATGAGGACATTACATGGTCGGTGTATGAGGACATTATACGGTCGGTGTATGAGGACATTATACGGTCGGTGTATGAGGACATTATACGGTCGGTGTATGAGAACATTACATGGTCGGTGTATGAGGACATTATATACTCGGTGTATGAGGACATTATATACTCGGTGTATGAGGACATTATATGGTCGGTGTATGAGGACATTACATGCTCGGTGTATGAGGACATTATATACTCGGTGTATGAGGACATTACATGGTCGGTGTATGAGGACATTATACGGTCGGTGTATGAGGACATTATATACTCGGTGCATGAGGACATTTACGGTATTTCTTGCGTCTCCTATACGTTACTACTCTGATATCATAGACTCTCAGTTCATACGGCACAATGGGGGGTGTGGGGGATACGACGTCCGAGCGCTGCCATTTTCATGCCGCCAGCTGACAGATGATTAGACATTACCTAATTAAGCAGCCACTTGCGCAGCGTCCTTGGAGAGCGATAGCTTCTTCACGTTCTGTGGCATCTCCGTCATTTTACCAGGGCCTCTAAGATGCAGGAAAGGGTCCTAATCTCCGCTCATTAGCAGGTTCCTCTGGACGTCCTTTATTAGATTCCCTGTAATCTTCGCCTCTCTGCCGCAGCGACCTTTACATCCCGCAGCGAGCAGCGCCCCTCATTCCTCCTGTCTCAAGGGTTTCTTATAAGGGTCTCCATTCCGTCTTCACTGTGTCTTGTTCGCCTGTTCGGTGCACAGTAGTGTTGAGCGAATCAAAGTCAAACGAATTGACTTCAATCCGAATTTCAGGGAAAATTTGATTTGCCACGAATTTCCGCGTGATTCCTGGTAAGGAATCTATTTGCTTGCGGAGAGGCTTCGCGGCCATCTTGATTGAAGAAACAGCACACATTCCCGCTCGCGGTGACGTTTGATGGCGTCACCCCGACCGCCCGGCATGATGACGTAATTACGTAACCACGACTTCTTCAACCAAGATGGCCACGACGGCCTCTCTTCGAGCAAATGGATAGGGTGAGATAGTAATTTCTTTTTTAAACCCTTGAAAGGCCTCAATTTTAATGCTAGATGCCGCGATCAGTGATGAATGCAGCATCTGAAGGGTTCAATGATGGAGGACGTTACCCGTCATTGCGCCCGCTACATACAATGAAATGGAATGGAATGTGAAATTTGGCAAAGCACCCAAATAAAATTCGCTCATCTCTACTGCCCAGGAAAATGATTTTGCTGTTTCTTTGTTATATCAATTCCTGGGAAAGCTGGGTGACATAATAGCTGCCAGGAAGGTCCACACGCAGGTTCTATCTATACCAAAGTTTTTTTACTCCTAATTGGAAAGAGACTAATTATGTAGCGTCTGCAGCTGATGAACTATCACCCTCATCCTCCCGTATTACATCCACTCACTTCCTGCTGCAGGACACTCCCGTGCTGCACCCATTCTGTGGAAATCGCTGCCCTGTGCGGTGGTGGCAGAGTATGACGATTCTCCTCCGTAACAATGCTCTGCAGACTTCACTGTATGAATGGAGCAATAGAACGTGTCAGAAAGTGGGAGGTAGTCTCAGCCGTCTAGGGATACTAGAAGTAGTGGTACGTACAGAACAACCTGTGTACAGTATTATAATAACAGCAATCCATTATCATGAGCCCCACCCAAAATGAACACCAAGAATACAGAAAATCGTCTGCAAATAACATAGTGAAGACATAATATACAATAGATTACACTAAATAACCGTTCTCTCTTTATGTCTCAGGATTGTGCACAGGTCATATATTTCTTTTATCTTTAGCTCACCTTCTGAGAAACTACTATAATACTTCCCTCTATGTACAAGAATATAACTACTATAGTACTGCCTCCTATGTACAAGAATATAACTACTATAATACAGCCTCCTATGTACAAGAATATAACTACTATAATACTGCCTCCTATGTACAAGAATATAACTACTATAATACTGCTCCTATATACAAAAATATAACTACTATAATACTGCCTCCTATGTACAAGAATATAACTACTATAATACTGCTCCTATGTACAAGAATATAACTACTATAATACTGCTCCTATGTACAAGAATATAACTACTATAATACTGCTCCTATGTACAAGAATATAACTACTATAATACTGCCTCCTATGTACAACAATATAACTACTATAATACTGCTCCTAGGTACAAGAATATAACTACTATAATACTGCTCCTATATACAAGAATATAACTACTATAATACTGCCTCCTATGTACAAGAATATAACTACTATAATACTGCTCCTATGTACAAGAATATAACTACTATAATACTGCCTCCTATGTACAAGAATATAACTACTATAATACTGCTCCTAAGTACTAGAATATAACTACTATAATACTGCCTGCTATGTACAAGAATATAACTACTATAATACTGCTCCTATATACAAGAATATAACTACTATAATACTGCTCCTATGTACAAGAATATAACTACTATAATACAGCTCCTATGTACAAGAATATAACTACTATAATACTGCTCCTATGTACAAGAATATAACTACTATAATACTGCTCCTATGTACAAGAATATAACTACTATAATACTGCTCCTATGTACAATAATATAACTACTATAATACTGCTCCTATGTACAAGAATATAACTACTATAATACTGCTCCTATGTACAAGAATATAACTACTATAATACTGCTCCTATGTACAGGAATATAACTACTATAACACTGCTCCTATGTACAAGGATATTACTACTATAATACTGCCTGATGTCTGATACTGGCAGAGGTGAGGACTGGTGTCTGATACTGGCAGAGGTGAGGACTGGTGTCTGATACTGGCAGAGGTGAGGACTGGTGTCTGATACTGGCAGAGGTGAGGACTGATATCTGATACTGGCAGAGGTGAGGACTGGTGTCTTATACTGGCAGAGGTGAGGACTGATGTCTGATACTGGCAGAGGTGAGGACTGATGTCTGATACTGGCAGAGGTGAGGACTGATGTCTGATACTGGCAGAGGTGAGGACTGGTGTCTGATACTGGCAGAGGTGAGGACTGGTGTCTGATACTGGCAGAGGTGAGGACTGGTGTTTGATACTGGCAGAGGGGAGGACTGATATCTGATACTGGCAGAGGTGAGGACTGGTGTCTGATACTGGCAGAGGGGAGGACTGGTGTCTGATACTGGCAGAGGTGAGGACTGATATCTGATACTGGCAGAGGTGAGGACTGGTGTCTGATACTGGCAGAGGGGAGGACTGATATCTGATACTGGCAGAGGGGAGGACTGGTGTCTGATACTGGCAGAGGTGAGGACTGGTATCTGATACTGGCAGAGGTGAGGACTGATATCTGATACTGGCAGAGGTGAGGACTGGTGTCTGATACTGGCAGAGGGGAGGGAAGATACAGTGTCTGATACTGTCTGCATGAGGGTGGATATAATGTACAGCAGAGCTGGCACATATGATTTGGAGGTGGGGGTTTCCCCTAAAGTTTGTGATTGTTGAGAAGATCCCTTCATAGGGTCCTACATCCCACAGTAAAGGATAGGGCTAGCCTGATCTGGCCCCGCTACTCTTGGGCGCCATGCTATGCCATCCCCATCCCACATACCATTTAGCATAATGCACCGAGTATCTGTCTGATATGATGTATCTCCACACGTGGGAGTATTTGGAGTCCAGGCCTGGAATAACCTTCATTAGCCTAATGCCTGTCCCCGGGAATATTCCTTTAATTGACTCTATTGATAAATCTTTGAAGCCACCGCTTTAATTATCTCGCAATACGTTTTTGTATAAAGAACAAAAAAAAGTGCAATTGATTTATATTCAATAAATGAGATTAAATTATATTTGCTGCTCGGGGCTGTGGTGGGTGCACTTACTAATCAGCTCATCATGGACGTGTAATTGAATTTCGCCAAACCAGGAGCAGAATGGATAAGAGCCAAAAGAAGAAAGCGAGCATCTGCAGGATGAGGGAGCGGACTAGAGTGAGTTCTGTGAACCACCACTAGGGGCATCAGACTTTTTGGTGCATTTACTTTGGAGTATTTCTGGTCTATCTTGCATCCCTTTGATCTAAACCGTGGATCCGCAAGATATGGATTCCAGCCGTGTGTATCCTGCATTGTCCGTGCGCCCCATTGTCAAAACGCCTATTTTTGTCTCCAAAACGGACAAGAATAGGACGTGTTTATTTTTATTTTATTTAATTTTTTTGTCGGACATACGGCCGGTGTGCTGTCTGCATTTTTTGCGGCCCCAAATAAATGGGTCAAAAAATGCTAAATAGTTGTGTACCTGAGGCCTTAGTTTAAGTGTATGGTCTGGGGATCTTTATTATATTAGGGGTCTTCTCCTTGGTCTGTATTAGTTTAGGGATTTGGTGTGGGGTTTTAGTTTTGGGGTCTGGTCTATGGTCTATATTTATGGGGTCGAATTTGGGATCTATATTTGTTAAGGGGTGCAATCTAGAATCTGCATTAGATTAGTGAGTCTAGTCTGGGGTCTGTCCTAATTTAGGGGTCCGATCTGGGGTCTGAATTATTTTAGGAAGTCTGGTCTGGGGTCTGTATTAGTTTAGAAGGTCTGGGGTACATATTAGTTAAGGGGGTCTGGTCTGGGGTCTGTATTAGTTTAGAGGGACTGTTCTCTGGTCTGTATTAGTTTAGGAGGTCTGGGATCTCTATTACTTAATGAGGTCTGGGGTCTGAATTAGTTTAGGGGGTGTGGTCTGCGGTCTGTATTAGTTTAGGGGATCTGGGGTTTGTATTAGTTTAGAGGGGCTTGTCTGGGGTCTCTTACTTTAGGGGGTCTGAATTAGTTTAGGAGGTCTGGTCTGGGGTCTGAATTAGTTTAGGGGGTCTGGTCTGGGATCTGTATTCGTTTTGGAGGTCTGGTCTGGGATCTGTATTTAGTTTAGGGGTCTGGTCTATGGTCTGTGTTTATGGTGTCCATTCTGGAATTTATATTTGTTTAGCGGTTTGCTCTAGGGTCTGTGTTTGATAATGGAGTCCGGTCTGGGGTCTGCCTTTAGGGGATCTTTTCTAGGGTCTGTATTTAGAGGGTCTGGTATCAGAATTTAAGTAGGTGTCTGACTTTATTACTGCATCTGGTCTGGGTCTGTATTTAGAAGGTCTTTTTTGGGGGTCTGTATTTTAGGAGTAGAGGGTGGTCTGGCCTGTTACTGCACAGGATCTGGGACGGCAGCCATATTGGCTCCGCTTAGCATTCGCAGGATCGGACGAGTCCAGCACTTATGGGTAACAGCCTTTTTGGTAAAGAAGTTGGCAGATATTTTTGCGTTGAGTTTATAATAATTTTCTAAAAGTCGCGTCAGCTTTTTATCATATCTCGCGCCCCTGTGCAGACAGGAACCAACCGCGGAGGGAGTGCTTGTCTGTGATCGCTAATCAAAACACTCCGGTGTAGCGAGCGTGCTCAGCGCATCCCGGGCCCTTGAAGCTGTTTACACCTCGCTGTCTTCAGTACTGTGACGCGCTCGACGCCAGGCAATCTCCGATCTGGCATCCTGTTACCATGACGATACTAATAATGGTTGAGGTATTACTCAAAATAGTCTTGTGTCTGAACACCTCTATTTAAGTATTCAGCGCAGTCACCGAGGAAGATGATTTTCTGACAAAAAACTCACACGGAATAAATAATAATAATTCACGCTTTTTCCTTTTACCTTAGGGCGAGGCGTAAAAAATATTGCATAAAAAATGCACCTTTTTTAAAGCAAAAGATGGCTTAAGGCGGAATTTTTAAGCGAAAAATGATTTAAAGGTGGAATTTTGGAGCAAAAATGATTTAAGGTGGAATATTAAAGTAAAAAAAATGACGAAGTGGAATTTTTAAGTGAAAATGGTTTCAGGTGGAATTTTTACGTGAAAGTGAAGAATGGATAAAGAGAAATTGTTAAGCGAAAAATGGTTGGAAGCACAATTAAAAAAAAAATAGGTTTAAGGTAGAATTTTAATACGAAAAATGGTTTAAAGTGGTATTTTTAAATGGAAACTTTTTTAAGGTGGAATTTTAACATTTACCGTAAAATAGTTTATGGTGGAATTAAAAACTGAAAAATATATTTTAAGGTGGAATTTATAAGTGAAAACTTTTAAAGCAGAAGCAAATAATGGTTTAAAGAGGGATTTTTTTTCAGTAAAAAAATGACGTCAGATGGATTTTTAAGTGAAAAATTATTTAAAGGAGTTTTCCAACTTTTTTGTACTGATGACCTATCCTCAAGATAAGTCATCGATATTTGATTTTCAGGGGTCTGACGCCCAGGACCTCCACGATCAGCTGTTTGAGGAGACCACAGCGAGCTCCGCTGCCTCCCGACAGCTCGCCAAGCAGAGCACCGTACACTGTATAGCGGCTGTGCTTGGTATCGCGCTCAGCCCCATTCACTTCAATGGGACTGAGCTGCGCCTAGGCCACGTGACCGATGAACATGGCGTCACCGCCCTAGGGTAAGTTGCAAGAAGACAGTGGTGCAGCAGAGAGCCATGTCTCCTCAATCAGCCGGGTGTTGGACCCCCACCAATCAGATATTGATGACCTGTAGAAAATAGGTCATCAGTATAAAAAAGTTGGAAGATCCTATTAAACAAGTTTATTAATGGTTTAAGGCGGAATTTTTTTTAAAGTGAAAAACTATTTCAGGTGCAATTTTAAGGTTAAAATGATTTAAGGTGGAATTTATAAATGAAAACTGGTTTAAGGAGGAATTTATAGGCGAAAATGGTTTTAATTGGAATTTGTGAGTTAAAAATGATTTAAGGTGGAGTTTTGAAATGAAGATTGGTCAGAGGTGAAATTTTTGGGGTGCCGTTTCTTTTGGTCCAGTTGTTAAAGTAACATTCGCCTATGTCAGGGATGGCCAACCTGAGGCTCTCCAGCTGTTGCAAAACTACAACTCCCATCATGCCCAGACTGCCAACAGCTATCAGCTTACAGCAGGGCATTGTGGGAGTTGTAGTTTTGCAACAGCTGGAGAGCCGCAGGTTGGCCAGCCCTGGCCTATGTGATTATACCCTAAATTAGTGATTTACCAGGCTGTGAGATAAAGCTACACCAGATGCCACACTTCACGTTTAGGTGATACTCCACTTTAATTTCCGTGATAAGGTGAAGAGGCAGGTAGTCGCCAGCAGAAATTGCACCTTCACTTATAACGCCACCAGATGGGTGACAAAAGCTAAACGTCAGTTAGGAGGAGCTCCCATTTTGTAATGTGGCTGGGATCCAACTGGAAAGGACATTTGGGAGGAGCATGATAAGGATAGCATTGTTTGCTAGCCTATAAGAATTGCTGAGTAAATGCTCTTGATGCTGATTGGCCAGGTGCAGTTGACAGGATGCATTTCATTATGCTCCTCCCAAATGTCCTGTTCAGTTGGATGCCAGGTGTACATAGTTTTCCTTCATACTAGGATCTGTTAGCGCCTACCGATTTAAAACCAGGGGTATGGACCGGGAGACAGTCTGATTGCCCCCGGATTATGGATAGCCCAGGTTGGGTGACTGCCTTACATACTCATTAGGTTCAGTGTTTGAGTAGCTTTATTCTGGACTGAGACATAAACTGCACCGGCAGCAACCTCCTGATTACTGCCCAGTAACGGGGACTCCTCGGAGGGCAGCGTACGCCAGTGCTTTCTGTCACATCCGGGGATGACACATTGTACAGTACACCAGTGCTCGATCACACAGACGCTCGATGGGTAATTTTGTCCTAACGATGTATATCTGGATTTCAGTGGTAATATTACGCTCTCCGGCAGGGTAATATCTGCAGCGAGAGCCGGGCTGCTAATTATCATATGATTGCGCAGGAGTTAAGCACAAAGATAAAGGGCGATCTATCAAGCTCCACAACTCTGTTTTCCTGGCATTTAAAGCCTCCGGAGAGACGCTTGACTACGCGCCAGTTCATCCGGCACATTGTATTCCACATTTTTGTCTCTTTGTTCCTCTCTCATAATGGCATTTTTTTCATCGGTGCCTGGGTAAGAATTAGACATTTGCTAATTGCCCAATCAGCACAGTCCGCAGTCTCTGTTCAGTCGTAGATGCGCTCCTATGTTTTTTGACCAGAACCCGATTTGCAGAACAAATTAGTAAAAACAATTATTGCTAGAGAACGTGTCTGTGTTATCCTTCGTGAAGGCATCACCGAATTATACAGAAAACCGGTTTCCTGCTTATAGGATTCGGCAGTTCAGGATAGGTCATTGACATCAGTTTCAGAAAATGAGAAATATTCTATAGCTGCATGATATATTAAATCCAGTATGATGCGGTAGAAAGTCTATTGTGGCTTCGACTGATGAGATCTAACAAGGATGCAACTGACTGCTAGCTTTATGTAAAAAGAAAACCCAGAGGGGACCCGGCAGCTTCTTAGATGTAAATGTTTTGCATACTTTAATACGTGCCAGCATCCTATAGAAAGTCAGTTTCGCACTTGTTAGTATCCAGTAGCTCAGGATAGGATATTCATTAAACAAGAGAGAGAAATATGTACAGCAGCAGATAAATAGATAATATGTGTAGTCAATGGGCACGTGGCTTCTACGCCATGCCGTATATTCTGTATTCATATACTGACGAGCTTAATAAGAGCTGCGCTGAAGAGTCCTTACAAAGGACGAAACTGGTTGGTGAAACCCCTAGGGATACCTAGCCCAACTGTCTTCAGCCTCTTTGATATAAAAGCCCAATACATAATAATTGTGCCTTCTGTCATGTTCTGCGTCTCCTGTAGAAAACCAGTTTCCCACTTATTATATTTCCTTAGTCCAGGATAGGATATGCAGATTAGATACAATGTTCAAATATGCAAATTGATTACTAAAATGTGAAGTGAGTTTCTCAATAATTCTAGTACATGTAGCGTGATGCCGTTCTCTAAAATGTTCATATAATGTCAATCTTATCTGTAGCTTCTATAATGAGCCCTTACAAGGACGAGACTGGTTGTCAGCACTCATCGCTGTCCCTGTAGTATGTGCACAGCATGTAATGGAATCCACCGCTTAAAGGGGTTGTCTTTAGGATATGCCGCCAAAGTGAGCAGAGAGCAGCTGCGCGTGCACAGCCCCCTACATTCATTTATATGGGAAGGTCGAAAATAGCCGAGCCAACAGGTTCGGCTGTCTCCGGCAGTCCTATAGAAGTGAAGGGAGCAGCGGCCGTGCTTGCGCCACTGCTTTCGAAAATTCAGCTATTTTCAGGACTTCCATAGAAATTAAAGGAGCGCACACTGCGCATGTCCGGTGCACTTTCCTTTACTTTCTAGGGCTCATTCTGGAGATAGGTGTGGGACCTGCACCCATCTGACATTGGTGGCGTATCCTAGTTATATGCCACCGACGTCTCAGATGAGACAACCCCTTTTAAATAAGTTTTCTGAGAATTTTAAAACTGATAACCTATCCTCTGGATTGTTGATCAGTAGGGGTCTGACCCCTGGGACCCCCGTCGATCAGCTGTTTGAGGAGGCACCGGCGCTCGCAGTACGGCGCTCAGCTCACCAAGGACAGCGCCGTACCCTGTATAGTGGCTGTGCTTGGTATAGCAGCTGGGGCCCATTCACTGCAATGCGGCTGAACTGCGCCTCGGCCACGTGACTGATGAATGTGTCGTCATTGGACTAAGCAAAGCTGCGGCGCTAGCGCAAACTCCAGTGTCTTCTAAAACAGCTGATTAGCGGGGGTCCCAGGTGTCGGACCCCCACCAACTATATACCGATGACCTATCCAAAGGATAAAAATCTCGGAAAACCCCTTTTAATATGCTCATTCTGGAGAACTTGCTCTGTAATGTAATTTGAACCTGCCCTGATGAGTCTGAAAAGGCAGAAGCTGGCTGTCGGCACTATCCACCCCCCCGGATATTGTTATTATTTATTGTTATTGACCCTTTTTACGGCTACACAATGATTGCTCTACCCCCGGTCACCCAGCTCTCTGCAGAAAAATGGGTAGATGGATTGCACCCAGTTATTTATTTATTTTATTGCTTTGGCCAAGCATCTTAACCGTAGATCTAGAGTCTTGAACATGATTAATGTCCCTGCCGCCTCCTCGCCGCTTCCCACTGAATTATGCCGCCTTGCACTTTGCGGACCTCATTGTGAATTTCACTTCTGCAACATACTTCATGTTCATTGGACTGGTTTTCTACTGAGTTCAGCAGGTATCCATCTGATGCCAGGTCCTGACCTGAAGCCGTCCCTTTGTTCTTGGCTAATTAAATGATTCGAACTGGCGGCCGTCCCGGGCACCCAGGCTCCCACCTATCTGTCATGGCCGCTCTGATCCGCGCTCCTCTGGGCTCTGCATTGCAGCCTTCCTCTAAAAGAGACCGTAACTGCCGTGCATTTTGGACCCTCCCACCTTGTGCTGAATAAACAGTTGCCACAATGTAGCAGGATGGTCGTGGTACTGTAGAATGGTTGGTTCAAGGACACTGCGTCCACCTTCTTACACGTCTGCTGTCAAACCCTAAAACAAGTCGGCAATCTCCAACACTCCTGCTGTTGTGAAACTACAACTCCCAACATATACACTTGTTCGGATGTCAATGGTGCATGCTGGGAATTGTGGTTCAACAGGCTGCTGGACCCTAGGAGAAATCCTAATACCGTACTATTAGGGCTGCAGTAAACGATTATTTTAGTAATCGAGTATTCTAATAATAAAAAATTAATTAATAGACTGTTTTCCTTTATAAAAACTCATCAGACCCCCTGCCATCAGTCCCCAACACCCTTTGTTCCCCCCAGTGCGATCAGCCCAAGTGCATCAGTTCCCCCAGTGCCATCAGCTCCACTATCCCCCGTGACATCGGCTCCGTTCTCCCAGTGCCTTCAGCTCTCCCCCAGTGCCATCAGCCCCTCCATGCCATCCATTGCCATGTCCCCCACTCCCCCAATGCCAACAGATCAGCCCTTCCATAGTGCCATCAGATCAGCCCCTCCATGTCCCCCAGTGCCATCAGATCAGCCCTTCCATGTCCCCCAGTGCCATCAGATCAGCCCCTCCGTGTCCCCCAGTGCCATCAGATCAGCCCCTCCATGTCCCCCAGTGCCATCAGATCAGCCCCTCCATCTCCCCCAGTGCCATCAGATCTGCCCCTCCATCTCCCCCAGTGCCATCAGATCAGCCCCTCCATGTCCCCCAGTGCCATCAGATCAGCCCCTCCATGTCCCCCATTGCCATCAGATCTGCCCCTCCATGTCCCCCAGTGCCATCAGATCAGCCCCTCCATGTCCCCCAGTGCCATCAGATCAGCCCCTCCATGTCCCCCAGTGCCATCAGATCAGCCCCTCCATGTCCCCCAGTGCCATCAGATCAGCCCCTCCATCTCCCCCAGTGCCATCAGATCAGCCCCTCCATGTCCCCCAGTGCCATCAGATCAGCCCCTCCAGGTCCCCCAGTGCCATCAGATCAGCCCCTCCATGTCCCCCAGTTCCATCAGATCAGCCCTTCCAGGTCCCCCAGTGCCATCAGATCTGCCCCTCCGTGTCCCCCAGTGCCATCAGATCTGCCCCTCCGTGTCCCCCAGTGCCATCAGATCAGCCCCTCCAGGTCCCCCAGTGCCATCAGATCTGCCCCTCCAGGTCCCCCAGTGCCATCAGATCAGCCCCTCCGTGTCCCCCAGTGCCATCAGATCTGCCCCTCCATGTCCCCCAGTGCCATCAGATCTGCCCCTCCATGTCCCCCAGTGCCATCAGATCTGCCCCTCCATGTCCCCCAGTGCCATCAGATCAGCCCCTCCAGGTCCCCCAGTGCCATCAGATCTGCCCCTCCATGTCCCCCAGTGCCATCAGATCAGCCCCTCCATGTCCCCCAGTGCCATCAGATCTGCCCCTCCATGTCCCCCAGTGCCATCAGATCAGCCCCTCCATGTCCCCCAGTGCCATCAGATCAGCCCCTCCATGTCCCCCAGTGCCATCAGATCTGCCCCTCCATGTCCCCCATTGCCATCAGATCTGCCCCTTCATGTCCCCCATTGCCATCAGATCTGCCCCTTCATGTCCCCCAGTGCCATCAGATCTGCCCCTCCATGTCCCCCAGTGCCATCAGATCTGCCCCTCCATGTCCCCCAGTGCCATCAGATCTGCCCCTCCATGTCCCCCATTGCCATCAGATCTGCCCCTCCATGTCCCCCAGTGCCATCAGATCAGCCCCTCCATGTCCCCCAGTGCCATCAGATCTGCCCCTCCATGTCCCCCAGTGCCATCAGATCTGCCCCTCCATGTCCCCCAGTGCCATCAGATCAGCCCCTCCATGTCCCCCAGTGCCATCAGATCAGCCCCTCCATGTCCCCAAGTGCCATCAGATCAGCCCCTCCATGTCCCCCAGTGCCATCAGATCAGCCCCTCCATGTCCCCCAGTGCCATCAGATCTGCCCCTCCATGTCCCCCAGTGCCATCAGATCTGCCCCTCCATGTCCCCCAGTGCCATCAGATCTGCCCCTCCGTGTCCCCCAGTGCCATCAGATCTGCCCCTCCGTGTCCCCCAGTGCCATCAGATCTGCCCCTCTGTGTCCCCCAGTGCCATCAGATCAGCCCCTCCGTGTCCCCCAGTGCCATCAGATCTGCCCCTCCGTGTCCCCCAGTGCCATCAGATCAGCCCCTCCGTGTCCCCCAGTGCCATCAGATCTGCCCCTCCATGTCCCCCAGTGCCATCAGATCAGCCCCTCCAGGTCCCCCAGTGCCATCAGATCTGCCCCTCCAGGTCCCCCAGTGCCATCAGATCTGCCCCTCCAGGTCCCCCAGTGCCATCAGATCAGCCCCTCCATGTCCCCCAGTGCCATCAGATCTGCCCCTCCATGTCCCCCAGTGCCATCAGATCTGCCCCTCCATGTCCCCCAGTGCCATCAGATCTGCCCCTCCATGTCCCCCAGTGCCATCAGATCAGCCCCTCCAGGTCCCCCAGTGCCATCAGATCTGCCCCTCCATGTCCCCCAGTGCCATCAGATATGTCCCCCAGTGCCATCAGATCAGCCCCTCCAGGTCCCCCAGTGCCATCAGATCTGCCCCTCCATGTCCCCCAGTGCCATCAGATCAGCCCCTCCATGTCTCCCAGTGCCATCATATTAGCCCCTCCATGTCCCCCAGTGCCATCAGATCAGCCCCTCCATGTCCCCCAGTGCCATCAGATCTGCCCCTCCGTGTCCCCCAGTGCCATCATGAATATACAGATTTCCACTTGTAATTGAAAAGACAGACAGACATACAGTAGGTCCCAAACTGGTGATGCCAAAATTAGTTTTTGCTCAATTTCCTTGTGTAGTGTGTTCGCAGCTCCTACACAGATCTATGTGTTTCCATGGTTACAGACTTCAATTAATCCATGTCTGTAGCCTGACCCTGCATTAAAGGGGTTGTCACCTCAGACATTGGGGACATATCCTAGCAATATGCCCCCAACATATGTGTTAGGCTAAGGGCAGGGGCTACAAACCTGCGGCACTCCGGCCATGGTGAGAGGACAACTCCCAGTATGCACACCTGCTCTACTGTTCTCAGAACACCTGTAGGAATAAATGTAGCATGCTGGGAGTTGTAGTTTCATAACAGCTGGATTGCCATAGGTCGCGGACCCCTGAGCTAGAGATGCACAGCTACGTCTGGTATAAGATCAGGTCATTAATGTGTCATGAAAACTTTTGCACCTTTCTAATTTCTTTTGTACTTATGTACCATGTTCAATATCTCTGCCTGCTGTCGGTGAATGAGAACATTTTTTGTTTACACCCGGAGTCCGTAAAAAACATTCCCTTTACCAGAACGAGCTTTGCTACACTGTAACAAGCCCCGCGTCTGTGTCAGGCGTAAACAAGAATGCTCCCGTTCACTGACAGCAAACAGAGATCTTGAAAATATTGAGGAATTGCAACCTATAGTGTACTGGAACGTTGCAGAATTTGAGGATACTGGTTCCTGTATGTAGTGGGGTAAGAAGTGGTATCTCCTCATGGTTCTGGTCAGATCCTTCCAGCGGAGGAGGATTTAAAATGTTATTTATCGGGCCCCCGTGCTTTCTATCATCTGCATGGATATAGTGACCAAACGAAGTCCCTTAAAGGGGTCATATGTTGGTATTAAAGGGGCGGTCCCCTGTTCCCAGCCGTAGACGAGAGCCAGGTGCAGAATTCTGAAGGACCATTCCTGGTAACCCACTCATGGTCATCTTATGGTAAATTAACCCAACAGGACTGTCCCTTGAAGACAAATCTGTAGCTGATGGACCCTCATCACCCCCAAGAGCAGTAGATATTTTCCTCTGTAGCTTTGGCTGACTTATCTTCTTGCCATGACTAACCTCCCCTATGAAGCCCATCTCCCGGTAATAACTTTTTCAGCCCTCTGGGCGACTCTTGCTTCTTCCTGCCTCTGTACGCCTCCGGCAAACATGTCTTCTTCTGGCCCTAAAAGGTTTCATTCAGATGGCTAGGCTGTTTACGTGACAATTAGAGTCTCCTCACGTTAACTCTTCTCTGCCGGTGGAAGGCGTCAATGACCCTTTTTCGGGTTTATAAATGGGTTTCGCTTGGGGGGGTGGATGGGGCTCGTCCTGTTTGTACAGATGATATTTTTGCACAAGTTTTGCCACCATCTCCCAGCTCTAAAGACCAGCAGCATCTAATAAAGCCTTCGCCTGCAGGTGGACGGGGGGAACCTGGCAGCTGTACAGTCGCCATTAGGAAGAAGAGGACATAATCCGACCATAATTATTTCCATCCCATCTTTAGACATAATTACAATAACAATTTAGCAGAGGAACCGTGGTTTATGTAACACCTCGAAATCACGAGGCCCCGTAGACCGCTACACCAGATCCTATTTACATCTCATTGCAGTGAATAAAGGGCAATAGAATAAATGTCTCGCCATGATTTGCTGCGGCTCGGAATGTGATTTTTTATTTTTATTTTATTTCTTTTTAGTCGACCACATAGTGTGTGTGAATAAAAGGTTTCACTAAACGACATGGTGCTGCGGAATATGGAGTATGTGAGGATATTCTTATAGTCCAGTCACTATAGAACCAAGATCAGAGGGGAGATAAGACTGTAATAGGAATAGATTTCTGCTGGTCAGTGTCACCTTGTGATCTGGACATACCTGGCCTCACAATACTTATCTGCTGTAACATTATCACCCATGCACAAGAAAATAACTACTATAATACTGCCTCCTATGTGCAAGTATATAACTACTATAATACTGCCTCCTATATACAAGAATATAACTACTATAATACTGCCTCCTATGTACAGGAATATAACTACTATAATACTGCCTCCTATGTACAGGAATATAACTACTATAATACTGCTCCTATGTATAAGAATATAACTACTATAATACTGCTCCTATGTATAAGAATATAACTACTATAATACTGCTCCTATGTACAAGAATATAACTACTATAATACTGCTCCTATGTACAAGAATATAACTACTATAATACTGCCTCCTATGTGCAAGTATATAACTACTATAATACTGCCTCCTATATACAAGAATATAACTACTATAATACTGCCTCCTATGTATAAGAATATAACTACTATAATACTGCTCCTATGTACAAGAATATAACTACTATAATACTGCCCCCTATGTACAAGAATATAACTACTATAATACTGCTCCTATGTACAAGAATATAACTACTATAATACTGCCCCCTATGTGCAAGAATATAACTACTATAATACTGCTCCTATGTACAAGAATATAACTACTATAATACTGCTCCTATGTACAAGAATATAACTACTATAATACTGCCTCCTATGTACAAGAATATAACTACTATAATACTGCTCCTATATACAAGAATATAACTACTATAATACTGCTCCTATGTACAAGAATATAACTACTATAATACTGCTCCTATGTACAAGAATATAACTACTATAATACTGCCTCCTATATACAAGAATGTAACTACTATAATACTGCTCCTATGTACAAGAATATAACTACTATAATACTGCTCCTATGTACAAGAATATAACTACTATAATACTGCTCTTCTGTACAAGAATATAACTACTATAATACTACTCCTATGTACAAGAATATAACTACTATAATACTACTCCTATGTACAAGAATGTAACTACTATAATGCTGCTCTATGCACAAGAATATAACTACTATAATACTGCTCCTATGTACAAGAATATAACTACTATAATACTGCTCCTATGTACAAGTATATAACTACTATAATACTGCCTCCTATGTACAAGAATATAACTACTATAATACTGCTCCTATGTACAAGAATATAACTACTATAATACTGCTCCTATGTACAAGAATATAACTACTATAATACTGCTCCTATGTACAAGAATATAACTACTATAATACTGCCTCCTATGTACAAGAATATAACTACTATAATACTGCTCCTATGTACAAGAATATAACTACTATAATACTGCTCCTATGTACAACAATATAACTACTATAATACTGCTCCTATGTACAAGAATATAACTACTATAATACTGCCCCCTATGTGCAAGAATATAACTACTATAATACTGCTCCTATGTACAAGAATATAACTACTATAATACTGCTCCTATGTACAAGAATATAACTACTATAATACTGCTCCTATGTACAACAATATAACTACTATAATACTGCTCCTATGTACAAGAATATAACTACTATAATACTGCCTCCTATGTACAAGAATAAAACTACTATAATACTGCTCCTATGTACAAGAATATAACTGCTATAATACTGCTCCTATGTACAAGAATATAACTACTATAATACTGCTTCTATGTACAAGAATATAACTACTATAATACTGCTCCTATGTACAGGAATATAACTACTATAATACTACTCCTATGTACAAGAATATAACTACTATAATACTTCTCCTGTGTACAAGAATATAACTACTATAATACTGCTCCTCTGTACAAGAATATAACTACTATAATACTGCCCCTCTGTACAAGAATATAACTACTATAATACTGCTCCTATGTACAAGAATATAACTACTATAATACTGCTCCTCTGTACAAGAATATAACTACTATAATACTTCTCCTGTGTACAAGAATATAACTACTATAATACTTCTCCTGTGTACAAGAATATAACTACTATAATACTGCTCCTATGTACAAGAATATAACTGCTATAATACTGATACTATGTACAATAATATAACTACTATAATACTGCTCCTATGTACAAGAATATAACTACTATAATACTACTCCTATGTACAAGAATATAACTACTATAATACTTCTCCTGTGTACAAGAATATAACTACTATAATACTGCTCCTATGTACAAGAATATAACTACTATAATACTGCTCCTATGTAAAAGAATATAACTACTATAATACTACTCCTATGTACAAGAATATAACTACTATAATACTGCCTCCTATGTACAGGAATATAACTACTATAATACTGCTCCTATGTACAAGAATATAACTACTATAATACTGCCTCCTAGGTACAAGAATATAACTACTATAATACTTCTCCTGTGTACAAGAATATAACTACTATAATACTGCTCCTATGTACAAGAATATAACTACTATAATACTGCCTCCTGTGTACAAGAATATATCTACTATAATACTGCTCCTATGTACAAGAATATAACTACTATAATACTGCTCCTATGTACAAGAATATATCTACTATAATACTACTCCTATGTACAAGAATATAACTACTATAATACTTCTCCTGTGTACAAGAATATAACTACTATAATACTGCTCCTATGTACAAGAATATAACTACTATAATACTGCTCCTATGTATAAGAATATTACTACTATAATACTGCTCCTATGTACAAGAATATAACTACTATAATACTGCTCCTATGTACAAGAATATAACTGCTATAATACTGCTCCTATGTACAAGAATATAACTACTATAATACTGCCCCTATGATTAAATATATCATTATGTTTCCTTGCTGTGTACATTCTAATAATCAGCTGGAATATTCTGTATTTGGAGATGTTTGGTAGAAATTAGGGGTGGGCGATATAAACGATACAAATTCGAGCAACGATATACATTTTATCGCCATATCACAATAGATGACCACGGAGCAGTAGTGAATTGAAGAAGCTTCTCAGTCACCGCTCCGTGGCCTCCCGACTCTGCACCGCGCTGCACTGGCCAGGGCCTTGCGTGCACACATAATCAGCGCGCTGGCTGATGCTGTGTGTGACGTCAGGTCCCTCCCAGTGCATGCTGGGAAGAAGACGTGGTCTGTCTCCTGTGGACTCCATCAACCAGCCACGCCGCTCCTTGCAGTAAAGGTAAGTACATTAGCAGGGGCCCCAATCTACCGGGGGGGGGCCTTATTGGATGGCTATGGCTTGTGGCTGATGGCGCTGGCTGGGGACATGGATGATGATGGCCATGTAATTTGTATACATTCAGAAGAAAATAATATATCGCCATATATCGTTATATCGCACATGCTTCAAATTATATTGCGATATAGATTTTTAGGCCACATCGCCCAGCCCTAGTAGAAATGTAAGTAACACCCTGTCTCCATCTGGGCGCACAGGGGAGCAGGACCAGTACAGCAGTGTCGAGGGGAAATCATTAATCTTCTGTCTGTGCTGTGGGATCTTGCTGGGACGATGCTGGATCATACTGGAAAGGGAAGAGAACAAAAGAAATGGACACAATTGTATCTATAATTTATCAGCTATAACAGTGGTTGCTTCCAGAATAGACGATGGCCGTTCTATACATCATGTATGATATCTATGGCGAGTACAGTGTTCATCATGAAGATCATCAATAATGTGAGTAGGTAGCCTTTAGTGATGTCACAACTGATCTGTACTAAGATAGGCTGCACTGTCAGTGATGTCACCGCTCTCTAGCGAATGGATAGGCTGCACTGTCAGTGATGTCACTGCTCTCTAGTCTAGTGAATGGATAGGCTGCATTCTCAGTGATGTCACTGCTCTCTAGTCTAGTGAATGGATAGGCTGCATTCTCAGTGATGTCACTGCTCTCTAGTGAATGGATAGGCTGCACTGTCAGTGATGTCACCGCTCTCTAGCGAATGGATAGGCTGCACTGTCAGTGATGTCACTGCTCTGTAGTGAATGGATAGGCTGCATTCTCAGTGATGTCACTGCTCTCTAGTGTATGGATAGGCTGCATTCTCAGTGATGTCACCTCGCTCTAATGAATGGATAGGCTGCATTGTCAGTGATGTCACCGCTCTCTAGTAAATTAATAGGCTGCATTCTCAGTGATGTCACCACTCTCTAGTGAATGGATAGGCTGCATTCTCAGTGATGTCACCGCTCTCTAGCGAATGGATAGGCTGCACTGTCAGTGATGTCATCGCTCTCTAGTAAATGAATAGGCTGCATTCTCTCTGATGTCACCGCTCTCTAGTGAATGGATAGGGTGTATTCTCAGTGATGTCACCGCTCTCTAGTGAATGGATAGGCTGCATTCTCTGTGATGTCACCGCTCTCTAGTGAATGGATAGGCTGCATTCTCTGTGATGTCACCGCTCTCTAGTGAATTGATAGGTTGCATTCTCTGTGATGTCATTGCCACTTATTGAAATTGTGGGCATAGAATATTATACAATTTTTTTTGGTATTTTTGTAATTTTTATTTTATTGTACAATGTTGTCTTTTGATTTTCCCAAGAAATAAAGTGCCTGCAAAGTTTTTTTTTTTGTGTGTCTTTAATTGAATGTCGAGGACTCCCAGGGTTTCTTCTGCTCTGCTCTGCCTCATGGTCATCTGCAATGTGGCTGATGGCTCCCCAAGGCGACGCTGTTGATACTTCTTATAATTGAATTGCAATCTGTTAGAATATTCTACGTCCATATGCACAGTGCTGCTGGAGGATTTATGTACAGACACTAGGGCTGAAGTCGTGAATTTCCCGTGGCTCGTTTTTCTTTGATGCCTTGGAGTTACTCTTCTGAAGATGTGGACTGCATGTAGGGACACGAGTTGTATAATGGATTACACAGGTTTCAAAGAAGAGAAATGTTCTAATTTGTTTGTCTATTTTTACGGGATTTGCAGGTTACAGATTGGTAATCTGTTTTGGTTAAGGTAGGTACAGCTTTAGTCTGGAGGTCAGTCGTGCTTCACATGTGTATGGACCAGTGTCGGTCAAGAATATATCATGCACCCAGTCGGAAAGTAAACTGGTCATACTTCAGGACAGGTTTTCTAATGGACATACTTGCATCAGTCATGACATGAGTCAGGGGCACTACCATTCAGAGAGATTAGTTCCATTTCCATATAACCGTCAGTCTGGAAGTAAATTGGGCGCACCTTCAATCGGGAGACGATGGCACAGCTGAGGTCAGGTTTGAGCGTTTCAATAATTGTTCCCCTCCTTGGCCAGTGTAAGAAAACCCTACGTTGGGTGCCCCAGGCTTCGAAATTCAACCTCCGTGATACTTCTCTCCCTGACTGTCAGGAGCTCCCTATACACGGTGGTAAGTGTGATATACCAAAGATCAGGAGATAGGTTTGGTACACTACAAGTTATTTTTACTTCCAATTATCAGATGAGTTAGGTACACCATGAATTAGGAGATACGTTTGGTACCCTGTAGATTAGGAGATAGGTTGGGTACACTGTGAATCAGGAGATAGGTTGGGTACACTGTGAATCAAGAGATAAGTTGGGTACATCATTAATCGGGAGATAAGTTGGGTACATCATTAATCAGGAGATTGGTTGGGTACATCATTAATCAGCAGATAAGATGGGCACATTATTGTTCTGGAGATATGTTGGCCACAACAACAATCAGGAGTTCATTTGGGTTCATTATAAGTAAGTTGGGTACATCTTAGATCAGAAAACAAATTAGGAAGACTATGAATTAGGATATAAATTGGGTACACCATATATCAGAAGATAAGCTGGGTACACCATAGAACAGGAGATAAGTTGGGTACACCATCGATTTGGAGATATGTTGGGTACTCCATAAAACAGGAAATTATGTGGGTACACCATATATCAGGAGATGAGTTGGATGAACAGATGAGGTGGGTAAACTACAGATCAAGAGATATGTTGGGTACACCATAGGTCAGCAGATAGTTTGGGTATACCATGTCAGAGGATAAGTTAGTTACACAATAGGTCAGGAGAAAAATTAGGTATACCATATATCAGGAGATAAGTTGGGTAATCCATAGGAGATAAATTGGGTACACAACACATCAGGAGATAAGTTGAGTACACCACAGATCAGGAGATAAGTTGGGTAATCCATAGATCAGGAGATAAGTTGGGTTCATCATGGATCAGGAGATAAGTTGCGTTCATCATGGATCAGGAGATAAGTTGGGTTCATCATGGATCAGGAGATAAGTTGGGTTCATCATGGATCAGGAGATAAGTTGGGTTCATCATGGATCAGGAGATACGGTAAGTTGGGTTCATCATGGATCAGGAGATAGGTTGGGTATATCATGAACCAGGAGAGGATTTGCAGATTCTACAGTGTTGCTATCGGATTATTTATAGTAAGGTCCAAACAGAACCAGAAATCTGGGGATGACATTGTCCTGTGCCCAGCCTCTCCTGCAGAGCACACATTTGGGACATTGTGAGGCCCACTTAATTCCCTAAATTCCAGCAGTCTGCAGTACAGCTGTCCCCCATGGTCCGGTAGCCAGGCCCACGCTGCCAACTTCACATCACCCCTCCCTTGGCTTGTACCAGGCAGCTGCGCTCATTTTGCTTGACTACTTCTGTTAACAGGTCAGAACATCTTCATCATCAGTTTTGCAAGCTGCGTGCACTCTGCATTTCCCACACATTTGGGGGGGGTCTGTTAACTATTTATGGGCCTGGAGGGAGATAGTCGCTTTGATTAAAAAAAAATATATATATTTCAGACTTTGCAGGGAGCAAACATTTTAAAAATGTTTTTGATGAAGGGTACTGCTACTTATGAAGCACCATTTATAAAAGTGGAGTCCCCTTTAAAGGTTCTTTTCCAGGACTATAGATTCCTACCTCGCAACATTTGTATCCGTGTTTACAGGGCTTGTTTAAGCCCCGCCCCTGATCAGCATGAGTCCCACCCTTGAGGGGTTTGTATAGGCCATTAGTTTGTGATTAGTGGGTCCTATGTGATCCCAGGGGCCTAAACCCATTAGCTGGTTGAGGGGTTTTGTTAAGTATAGCAGTTATGACTTTGTCAGATGGAATAGGATAGAGTTCATCAGGACTAGTGGGTCTGGGTTTGTATTGTATAGCAGGATTGAGTTTGTCAAATGTAGTTTGCAGGATAACAGGCCAAACTGGATGGACAGATGTCTTTTTTCAGCCTTATAAACGGTTACTGTGTTAGTTGGCCTGAACTTGTTTGTCGGATGAAGCAGAGCTGAGTTTGTCAGATTAAGTGTACCTGATGGGTTAGATGTAGCAGAGCTCATCTTGACATTTTACAGTTGTTTCAAAGGTGAATTTGTCAAAAGAAGCTGTGTGGCGTTTGTTAGATGTAGTATAGCTGTTTCTAGGATGAAGCAGAGCTGTCAGATGAATCAAAGCTGAGTTTGTT
This sequence comes from Bufo gargarizans, assembly GCF_014858855.1. Taxonomy (NCBI): domain Eukaryota; kingdom Metazoa; phylum Chordata; class Amphibia; order Anura; family Bufonidae; genus Bufo; species Bufo gargarizans. The sequence continues at coordinate 559,295,452 of NC_058082.1, read as the reverse complement.
AGATTAAGTGCAAATGTGTTAGATGTAGCAGAGCTCAACTTGAGATATCACAGATGTAGCAAGTAGGAGTTTATTCGGTGTATGAAAGCTGAGTATGTCAGAAGTAGCAAAAAATAAATAAATTGTAGCAAAGGTGAATTAGGCCTCATGAACACGAACTGTCAGATGCTGCAGGGTTGGGCTCATCAAGATCTCTGCTTGCTGTCAGTAAATAACATCATTCTTGCTCACAACATGGACGTGGAACTTTTTACAGCGGGTAAGCGCTCCATCTTCGGAGGTTGAGTCTTTGCCTCGGGCAGTAAATAAAATTGTGTCCGTTTGCTGACAGCAAGCATAGATGTGGAAAGGGAAGGATAATAAGTCACCTTCATCTTGTGGTCGGTCTAATGTAGTAGAGATGTATTTTGTCAGATTTGATAGAGCTGAGTATGTTGATTGGCGCAGCTCACTTTTAGGCTACATGCACACGACCGTATGTGTTTTGCAGTCTGCAAATTGCGGATCCGCAAAAAAAAACGGATGACATCCTTATGCCATCCGTTTTTTTTTTTTTGTGTGAATCCTTTGTAACGATGCCTAAAACGGACAAGAATAGGACATGTTCTATTTTTTTTTGCGGTTTGCGGGACTACGGAGCGGACATACTGATGCGGACAGCACACGGTATGGTGTCCACATTTTTTGCGGACCCATTGAAATGAATGGGTCCGCCTCCTATCCGCAAAAAAAAAACGGAACGGAGACGGAAACAAACAACGTTCGTGTGCATGTAGCCTTATACTGTGATTACGTGGGACTGCAGGTAGACTAACCGCCTTAGCGCAGTGATGTAGAATAAAGAATTAAATGACAAATTCAGCTCGGCTACACGTAAATCCTGACATCGCGTCCTCCTGATAGAGTCCCTGGTAAACATGAAGTGATTTATTCCGCGTTAAGCAAGCGGTTAGCGCATCTTCTGCCGTCCCCCGTGTCCCATCCATAATATTTAGTGTGCGGGGAGGCCGCGCTGATATTCGGGATTTTGCCATAATTGGTGTCAGAGGATGTATTACTCCAGGTAACGCCGATACTCAGCGGGTGCCTCGTAATGGGCTCATAGGCCGCTAAATGCTTGTAGATAAATTACCGCGCCTTACCTGATACCACCTGCGCCAATTATTCGTTATTATAATTCATAATTCTAATTATCCTTCGTTTAATCACCACTTTCGTGCGGATGTAGCAGAGCTGAGTCTGCGTTTCCCTCCTGGAAACTGCATTGATGTGCGAGATATATTTTATCTGCAGTCCCATGTAAATTTGCAGACATCATATTATGGGGTAGTGAACAAGCTCAGCTCTGCTACATCTGATAAACCCAACCCTGCTTTATCTCACACACTTTATCTCTGTTGCATGCGACATACTATATTTTGAAAATGTGCTACATCTGACAAACCCTTCCCTGTTCCGTCTCACACACTCTGCTCTGCTGCATGCATACCATACCTCCTGTATCTGACAATCCCAGCTCAGCTACATCTGATAAACCTGTCCAGCTGCGTCCTACAACCGCAGCGCTGCTGCCATTCAAAGAGTTCTGCGTTACGTCTGACAACCTCAGCCCCGCTGTATCTGAAAACCCTGACTCTGCTACATCTGATAACTTAGCCGTACATCTTTCATCTGACCTACTGTCTGACAAACCTAGCACTGCTTCATCTGTTGTAAGTTGTATGAGAACAGATTTTTTTTGTTTTTCAAATTTAAGTTCTGCACTTTACTTGCAATTTATTTAAATCTCTGCTTGCTGTCAGTGAATGGGTCCCTGCTTGTTCACATCCCCCTAAAACAGGTGCAGTGCTTGTTACAGTGGGTAAGAGCTCTCTCATCTAATGAGGTTGATTTCAGTCGTGGGCTGTAAAGTAGATTGTGTTCATTCACTGACAGCAAGCATCTTTTTGTTCCCTATAAGGACATAAGCAGGGTGTTTGAATGAACTGGACCCAGCTGTTGTTTTCCATGGTGTTTTCCATCTTTCCATTGACCCAGAGGCAGGGACTCCTCACTTTCAGATTATTATTGGCTATTTTTTTTTTTTTTTAAGCTAATGTTTTTTTTTTTTTGGTTTTTTTTTCGCAGCAGTTTTTTTTCCTCACAGCTGTGAGCCATGCAGATCTCTACGGGTGTCCTCAGGCCCCCATGCTGGTGTCATCTGCTCAGTCAGCATGTTGTACCGCACCACCGATTACTAGTATCACATCCACCACTGCCGGCCAACGGTACGGCACCCCAGCACGGAAGAGGGAGGCGAGAAAATAATAGATAGTAAAATATATCGTCGGGGATCTGAAGTAAAACATGATTACATCATAGATTTCTATAAATAAAAAATTAAAATAAAATAATAATAAAATCATGATTTTTATAATACTACTACTAACAACAATTAGTATTATTTTTATGATTATTATTGTAATAATCATCATAAAATAAAAACACGAGAATGGATAAAAAAAAAATATCTATATTTCTAGATTTTTATTTTATTTTATGCACTTCTATAGCGCTACTATAATCTGCAGAGCTTTACAGACATTAGCATCAAGCTGTCCCCAGGAGCTCACAATCTAAGGCCTCATGCACACAACCGTTTTTTTTTAAGGTCCGCAAAAACGGGGCCCGTAGGTCCGTGATCCGTGACCGTTTTTACGTCCGTGGGTCTTCCTTGTTTTTTGGAGGATCCACGGACATGAAAAATGAAAAAAAAATCTAAGTCAAGTTTGCCATTGAAATGATAGGAAAAAACGGACACGGATCACGGACGCGGATGACAATCTTGTGTGCATCCGTGATTTTTCACGGACCCATTGACTTGAATGGGTCCGTGAACCGTTGGCCGTGAAAAAAATAGGACAGGTCCTATTTTTTTCACGGCCAGGAAACACGGATCACGGATGCGGCTGCCAAACGGTGCATTTTCCGATTTTTCCACGGACCCATTGAAAGTCAATGGGTTCGCGAAAAGAAACGGAAAACGGCTAAACGGCCACGGATGCACACAACGGTCGTGTGCATGAGGCCTAAGGTCCCTATCAGTAGGTCTTTGGAGTGTGAGAGGAAACCGGAGAACCTGGAGGAAACCCACGCAAACACGGGGAGAACGTACAAACTTCATGCAGAAATTACAAAAAAATTGTAATAATAAAAACATATGAATTGATAAATATGTAAAAAATATATATTTCTAGAAATAAAAATAATCATAATAATAAGTTGATTGTTAAAAAAATATATAAAAAATATTTCTACAAATGAAAAATGATAAAATAAAAACATGAAAATATTTTTTTGGAAATAAGAAGGAGCAATAATAAAAAATAAATAAATAATAAAAACGATAAATAAAAAATTAATAAATTATATAATTCTAGAAATAAAAAAATAAAAATAAATGTATATATTTTTTTAAAAATTATTTTTTATAAATTCCGAAAAAAATAACAAGATAAAAAAAACTATAATTGGTATAATAATGATTAGACCTGTTTTCTAAAGTCTGAAAAAAAAAATGGTAAAAAAAATTGGATAATAATAATATATATATATAAATAATTGTAAAATAAATCTGATAATATATATATATAGATGCAAAAAATAAAATAAAAAAAAGTTAGACCATCACCACCAAACAATAAAAAAAAAAAAGGGGGTTTAAGGGGCTCTCCTCTTTAACATTGTACATTTGGGGGGTGGCTTCCTCCATTTGGATTGTCGCCCCCCCCCCCCCACCCACCTTTCCAGGGCTTTTAGTCGGCGTAGCTGGATTCTACGGTGCCCCGAATTCTTGAGGCTTTGCCCCAGAAGAGGCAAGTTTGGTGGTGGAGGTCCCATCCGTTGGAAGCCGCCTTGTGGTAGATGGGCCCGACACGATTTGATCAAAAAATGTGCAGAACGAGCTTCTAATGTTCATACAGTTAGGCCTCATGCACACGACCATTTTTGTGTTCCGTTGTTCTGTGATCAGTTTCCGTTTTTGTTTCCGTGTGTCTTTCTTTATTTTTGGAGGATCACCAGTCATGAAGGAAAGTAAAAAAAAAAAATCTAAGTCAAATTTGCTATGCAAATGATAGGAAAAAAAACGGACGCGGAGATGACAATCTTGTGTGCTGCCGTGTTTTTTCACGGTCCCATTGACTTGAATGGGTCCGCGAACCATTTTCCGTGAAAAAAATAGAACAGGTTATATTTTTTTGAGGGACTGGAACCACGGAGAACGGACGCGGATGGCAAACGGTGCATTAGCCGAGTTTTCAACTGACCCATTGAAAGTCAACGGTCGTGTGCATGAGGCCTAAAGCAGGGATGCAATTTCTATTTATTTATGTTACTAGTTTTTGCAGGTGTCTTTGTGCATGGCGGTCTGCTGCTACTTGTAGTCCTTGTTTGCTTTATAACTGTCTATTATTAAAATAAAAAAAAATACAAAATCTAATAATCCAATAAAATAAATTATAAAACATTGTAAAAATATTTTAAAAAATTATTTTAATAAATTAATAGAATGTAAAAAAAAAAAAAAGTAATTCCTATTATTATTAGGATGTTTGTCAATAGTAAGGATAAAAGTGCTGTTTGCTGGCGGCCCCGCCGGAGGTCTCCCCCGTGGAGTAGCTCCGCCATTACTCCCGCCATACTCCTCCTCTGCGATCACATTAGAGAGAAGCCTCGTTAGATGCCGGGTTGCCGTGGTAACGTACACCTAATATATTTAAAATTATTCCTTCTGTCTGACTTTGTAAATGACAGCTCCTCTCAGATGCGGTGACCCCGGGGGGATCGGAACGCTTCGCGCGCTTAGCTGGAATGTGATATGGATTCGTCTTCTGACAAAAGAGCCGCCTCACCCGGCGCCCATCAAGCATATGGGTGTATTAATGGGATCGCGCTATTCCCCCGGTGGGAAGCACTTTGTTCCACCTTTGCAGCTCGCGTTAACTTCAGATCACAGTGTCAAGTGCCTGAGAAAGTGTAGAGCGAGCGGATTCAGGCGACTGCTTACGTGAGCAGCCGACGTAACGAAATCTGCTGCCGGCGCCGCCACCGGGGTGGAGGCAGGCGGCGGTCCGGGCCCTTTAGGATCTGATTCCCAACCATAGGTCGGTCCATCAGTGCCCGTGGTTGTCACTTATGTCTATTTTTTATTTAATTTTTTTATTACCCACAATTCCACTAGCTGGTGGTCCAGCGACTGCTTTCCTGATGATGGGTTGATCTTTGGGGGTCCTGCTCCCCAATAACAGCTGCTTCCTACCTTTGTGAAGTGTCTGCCCATGCCAACAGTCCCATTTTAGCGGGACATTCCCCAGTAGGGACAAGGAAGGGTCAGGTCTGTGCCTATTCGTATAAAAAGGGGCGTTTCTATAACTGCCATAAACATCCCATATAATACCGCCATATAGTGCAGCTCAGATGTTTTGTGATCCAGATATTGGGGGGTATGATATAAGGGAGGTGCTGTGCCCCTTACTATATAGACCCCAAATCAAAATGACCCCAACCAAATGCCCTTGAATCCAGCACCGCAGATTTATCAGACCTCAGCACCGAATCGGAACGCAACAATGATCCAGTTCCACCGCCATAGCGCACGCGCAGCAGAGGGGGATCACAAGCTGGTTGTAGGGGAAGGCAAACTGGGCAGGTGCCTAGGGCCTCCGTTTACTAGGAGACTGGAAACCCCAGGAGCAAGCTAAAACCTCCCAGTATTATTTAGCAATGGGTGGTGGTATTATTTCGGAATTGAATATGGGTTTATGGCAATATTATCTTGGCACTATATGGCGGTGTTATATAGGCTGTTTACAGCAATATTATCTTAGTAGTATATGGTGGTATTATATGGGCTATTTATGGAAGTATTATCTTCTATTTGGTGGTATTATATATGCTGTTTATGGCAGTATTATCTTGGCACTATATGGCGGTGTTATATAGGCTGTTTACAGCAATATTATCTTAGTAGTATATGGTGGTATTATATGGGCTATTTATGGAAGTATTATCTTCTATTTGGTGGTATTATATATGCTGTTTATGGCAGTATTATCTTGGCACTATATGGTGGCATTTAATGGGCTGTTTATGATAGTGTTATCTTGGCACTATATGGTGGTATTATATGAGCTGTTGCACACGACCGTATGGCTTTTTCAGTGTTTTGCGGTCCGTTTTAAACTGATCCGTGTTTCCGTTCCACTTCTGTTTTTCCGTTTGGTTTCCGTTTTTTTGCAGATTGCAAACGGAAACATGGCATATACAGTAATTACATAGAAAAATTGGGCTGGGCAAAACATTTTCAATAGATGGTACCGCAAAAACGGAAAGGATACGGAAGACATACGGTGTACATTCCGTATCCGTTTTTTTTACAGCCCCATTGACTTGAATGTAGCCAAGGAACGTGATTTGCGGGCAATAATGGGACATGTTCTATCTTTGAACGGAAATACGGAAACAGAATGCATACGGAGTACATACCGTTTTTTGTTTTGTTTTTTGCGGACCCATGGAAATGAATGGTTCTGTATACGGAACGCAAAAAAAGGAAACGTAAACGGGGAAAAAAAAAACTCAAGAGGCCTTATCTTGGTAATATAAGGTGGTATTATATGGAAGTATTCTCTTCACCCCATATGGTGGTATTATATTGGGCTGTTTGGAGTTGTCTGACCTGTATGCCAGTTACAGCGTCACTCAGTCCGACTGGCTCAGAACCGCCATATTGTTGCTGCCGTGTCTCTTTTCGGGAAGTACCGTGCCCGAAGCCAAGGCGTATTGCAAGACTGATACGTCTTACCTGCGCTGGTACACTGTAACAGACGATCATCGCAGGCGAGCAATTTCTCAGACCGGATACAATTGTAACAAACCAGGGCAGGATGTAAACAAGCATGTTCTCATTCTCTAACAGCAAGCGGAGATCCTGAAACTAGTGAGGAATTGAAATTCTAAGTATGAGACAGTTGCAAAACTGAGTTATAGGGAGGGGGGGGGCCTGGTCGTCTATGGGTGTGGGGATCCTCAGCAGGCGCCACGGCTTCCTATGGTACGGGCGCTCTGCCTCTCTCTTTACATTGCAGCCGGTGATGCGAACTGAACTGGGAGAAACTAGAGCATAAACATGTAATAATGGAAGTTGCAGCGAGGAGCAGATGGGGCCTTCCACCCTGATTATTTCTTCCTGCTAAATATAGAGTATTTTCATTAGAATGACCCCGGGGCCCGGGGAGAGGGTGTCAGGCGTGATCGGGGCCCGCCGCGCTCCCTGTTTCAGTCCATTTCTACTCTCTGCAGGTGCAGACTGGAAGGGGGGGGGGGGGGGTCGTGTATCGATCTATCGATGGGAAACGGTACAAGTCGAAACATTGTTGCATCTTTCAATGTGTCCCTTCAGTACGGAGAACTCCCTACAAGGGGCGGGGCCAACCTACCGCCATATTGCACACTACTAACAGTATAAGGGCTCATGCAAAAAACGGATCCGCAAAAAATATGGATGACGACCGCGTGCATTCCGTATTTTGCGGAACAGCTGGCCCCTAATAGAACAGTCCTATCCTTGTCCATAATGCGGACAATAATCTTTTTGCAGAACAGACATACGGAAACGGAATGCACACGGGGTAACTTCCATTTTCTTTGCGGACCCATTGAAATAAATGGTTCCGCATACAGTCTGCAAAAAAAATGGAGCGGCCACGGAAAGAAAATACATTCGTGTGCATGAGCCCTAAGAGGAAATGTATCATTCACACGTCCGTGGTGTATTGCGGATCCGCAGTACACCCGGCCGGCACCCCCGTAGAACTGCCTAAGAATAGAACATGTTGTATTTTTTTCAGGAAGATCGGGGCCGTCGTGAATCTCAATCTCAATTGAAAGGCAGTTTTATGAAGACATTGTGCAGTGCAATTAGATGTGGCGCTATTATTTTATTACGGTATAGTGATATGGACTTGCGAGGCCTTGCTACATGAATACTGTGTTGTTTATTACTCTTGCAGTTTATGCCGCAATGTTTAGCACTAGTGTTTAGACAACTCTATGAAAGTGCTATGTGGGCACTATATGGCGGATATACTTTGGCACTGCACAGAATAGTTATTTCTGCACTGATCGCCCTGAATCCTGAACGTAGCCGGAATTAGTAACCCCTCAAGGTGTTAGGGCGCAAACATGGGTGCTAAAACGGATTCATCGTGCATTTCCTCCGATTTTTTTTCTTTTTTTTTTTTTTCTTTTCTGCCTCCTTTTCTTGGTGCCTTTTAAATACTGAGGTAATCAACAATTTGTGTAGGAAGTGGCACCTCCCCGAGCCCCGATCAGCAGGTGCTAAAAAAAAAAAAAATTATTAAAACCTTCTGTTTTCCTCCAAAGCTGAATCATCATCTCTTACCTGAATAACACCTTCTGCTCTCAAGTTTGAGACTTTTATTTATTTTTTAACAGTTTATGACATCATCAAGTGCGCGCACAAAGGCGGAAGTGTCAGATTGTGAGGGGTTTTGTTTATACTTAAGACACATGGTGTTTTTCAATTCCTGCAATCGACTTAAATATTCAGAGTTATTTTACAATTTTATGTGTTTGGTCCTTTCAAGCCCATGAATAAGATTATAACAATTATAAAACTGCCTTCAATTTACAAGAGCATTACTACTAAAATACTGCCTCCTATGTACAAGAATATAACTGCTATAATACTGCCTCCTATGTACAGGAATATAACTACTATAATACTGCCTCCTATGTACAGGAATATAACTACTATAATACTGCCCCTATGTACAAGAATATAACTACTATAATACTGCTCCTATGTACAGGAATATAACTACTATAATACTGCCTCCTATGTACAAGAATATCACTACTATAATACTGCCTCCTATGTACAAGAATATAACTGCTATAATACTGCTCCTATGTACAGGAATATAACTACTATAATACTGCTCCTATGTACAGGAATATAACTACTATAATACTGCTCCTATGTACAGGAATATAACTACTATAATACTGCTCCTATGTACAAGAATATAACTACTATAATACTGCTCCTATGTACAAGAATATAACTGCTATAATACTGCTCCTATGTACAGGAATATAACTACTATAATACTGCTCCTATGTACAGGAATATAACTACTATAATACTGCTCCTATGTACAGGAATATAACTACTATAATACTGCTCCTATGTACAAGAATATAACTACTATAATACTGCTCCTATGTACAAGAATATAACTACTATAATACTGCTCCTATGTACAAGAATATAACTACTATAATACTGTCTCCTATGTACAGGAATATAACTACTATAATACTGCTCCTATGTACAAGAATATAACTACTATAATACTGCTCCTATGTACAAGAATATAACTACTATAATAACGCCATATCAGCATGGCTTCGTGAGGGATCGGTCATGCCAAACTAATTTAATCAGTTTCTATGAGGAGGTAAGTTCTAGACTTGACAGCGGCGAATCAATGGATGTCGTGTATCTGGACTTCTCCAAAGCATTTGACACTGTACCACATAAAAGGTTAGTATATAAAATGAGAATACTCGGACTGGGAGAAAACGTCAGTATGTGGGTAAGTAACTGGCTGAGGGATAGAAAACAGAGGGTGGGTATTAGTGGTACACACTCAGATTGGGTCACGGTCACTAGTGGGGTACCTCAGGGGTCAGCATTGGGCCCTATTCTCTTCAATATATTTATTAATGATCTTGTAGAAGGATTGCACAGTAAAGTATACATTTTCGCAGATGACACTAAACTGTGTAAAGTAATTAACACAGAAGAGGACAGTATACTGTATATATATTACTGAGGACAGTATGCTGTATATACTACAGAGGACAGTATACTGTATATATATTACCGAGGACAGTATGCTGTATATACACTACAGAGGACAGTATACTGTATATATACTACAGAGGACAGTATACTGTGTATACTACAGAGGACAGTATACTGTATATACACTACAGAGGACAGTATACTGTATATACTACAGAGGACAGTATACTGTATATACACTACTGAGGACAGTATACTGTATATACACTACTGAGGACAGTATACTGTATATACTACAGAGGACAGTATACTGTATATATACTACAGAGGACAGTGTACTGTATATACACTACAGAGGACAGTGTACTGTATATACACTACAGAGGACAGTGTACTGTATATATACTACAGAGGACAGTATACTGTATATACTACAGAGGACAGTATACTGTATATACACTACAGAGGACAGTATACTGTATATACTACAGCGGACAGTATACTGCTACAGAGCTATCTGGATAGATTGGAGGCTTGGACAGATGAGTCGCAGATGAGGTTTAACACTGACAAATGTAAAGTTATGCACATAGGAAGGAATAATGCAAGTCACCCGTACATACTAAACGATAAAACACTGGGTAAGGGCCCTTGCATAGGTCTAAGAGCGGCCCATATGTCCCGGAGCAGCATTGATGCTGTGGAGGTTGGGCCGCCCGCGGTGCTATTGTCCTGCAGTCATATGATTTTTTGAGTGCTAGACAATAGCCCCGCAGGTGGCCTGATGTGCACAGAATCAATGTAATCTATGATGGTGTGTACTCCCGTGTGCACGAATAATGCCGCTCCGGGACATATGGGCCGTATGTCTCGGAGGGCATATGGTCGTGTGCAAGGGCCCTAACACTGACATAAGAAAACTAAGCTGCAGAAACCAGTGTCAGGCAGCTGCTGCCAAGGCCAATAAGATAATGGGTTGCATCAGAAGGGGCATAGATGGTGGTGATGAGAACATAGTCCTACCACTTTACAAATCACTGGTCAGACCACACATGGAGTACTGTGTACAGTTCTGGGCTCCTGTGAACAAGGCAGACATAGCAGAGCTGGAGAGGGTCCAGAGGAGGGCAACTAAAGTAATAACTGGAATGGGGCAACTACAGTACCCTGAAAGATTATCAAAATTAGGGTTATTCACTTTAGAAAAAAGAGGACTGAGGGGAGATCTAATTACTATGTATAAATATATCAGAGGTCAGTACAGAGATCACTCCCATCATCTATTTATCCCCAGGACTGTGACGAGGGGACATCCTCTGCGTCGGGAGGGAAGAAGGTTTGTACACAAACATAGAAGAGGATTCTTTACGGTAAGAGCAGTGAGACTATGGAGCTCTCTGCCTGAGGAGGTGGTGATGGGGAGTACAATAAAGGAATTCAGGAGGGGCCTGGATGTATTTCTGGAGCGTAATAATATTACAGGCTATAGCTACTAGAGAGGGGTCGCTGATCCAGGGAGTTATTCTGATGCCTGATTGGAGTCGGGAAGGAATTTTTTATTCCCCTAGAGCAGGGGTGTCAAACTCAAATTCATCAGGGGCCGCATCAGCAGTTTGGTCATCCTCAAAGGGCCGGTTGTATCGGACTTATGGGGGATCTGTGGGTGACACTTATGGGGGATCTGTGGGTGACACTTATGGGGGATCTGCCCACCCCTAGGACCGCCCCCTAAAACCGCCCCTTTAGAGAACAGGGATGCAAGTAAAATTTGGGGGGTCTATAAAAGTCCAGCCCAGCAAAGAAACCCCCCAGATGGGGATGGCACTGTTAATGGGGGATCTGGGGATGGCATCCACAGATCCCCCATCCTATAACAGTGCCATCCACAGACCCCCCCATCCTATAACAGTGCCATCCACAGACCCCCCCCCCACCCCATAACAGTGCCATCCACAGATCCCCCTCCCCATAACAGTGCCACCCACAGATCCCCCTCCCCATAACAGTGCCATCCACAGACCCCCCACCCGAAAACAGTGCCATCCACAGATCCCCCACCCCATAACAGTGCCATCCACAGACCCCCCACCCCATAACAGTGGCATCCACAGACCCCCACCCCATAACAGTGCCATCCACAGATCCCCCTCCCCATAACAGTGCCATCCACAGACCCCCACCCACCCCATAACAGTGCCATCCACAGATCCCCCTCCCCATAACAGTGCCACCCACAGACCCCCCCATTGCCGTTCCAGTACAGTTATAAAATGTGTACAATTAATACGGATTCTATTCATGAGGCCCCCTCTGCAGTAGAACATTCAATATAGCCACATCCTACTCACAGGGCTGTTATCTTAATGCTGGCCGGCCGGGCAGACGAGCGGCAGCGTCACGACTGACGTCACATGCCTGCGCCACCTCCTTCATTCAGAAAGTAGGCCGGGCACATGACGTCAGTCGTGACGCTGCCGCTCGTCTGCCCGGCCTCATGAATAGAATCCTTATTAATTGTACACATTTTATAACTACTGGAGCTGGGGGCCGGAGCACAGTGAACGCACCGGCCCCCAGCTCCTCCTCCCAGTCCCTCCCCGCTGATACATCGCAGCCTGCCATGCTGGAGCATGGCAGGCTGCGATGTCAAAAGGTGGCGGAACGCCGTTCCGGTGCGTTCCGCCAGAAAAAAAGCCCTGCCGCTCATTATGCGATTTATTATCACTTCCTGCAGGGGCCGCCTGCAGGAAGTGATAATAAAAGGTGAAGGCTGGCGGCTGGCGGCGGCTACGCGACGAGGTCTGGCGGGCCGGATTCGGCCCGCGGGCCTTGTGTTTGACACCCGTGCCCTAGAGTGAGGAAAATTGGCTTCTACCTCACAGTTTTTTTTTGCCTTCCTCTGGATCAACAACTTGCAGGATAACAGGCCGAACTGGACGGACGGAGGGCTTTTCTCAGCCTTATAAACTGTTAGGCCCCTTTCACACGGGCGAGTATTCCGCACGGATGCGATGCATGAGTTGAACGCATTGCACCCGCACTGAATCCGGACCCATTCATTTCTATGGGGCTGTTCACATGAGCGGTGATTTTCACGCATCACTTGTGCGTTGCGTGAAAATCGCAGCATGCTCCATATTGTGCGTTTATCACGTTGCAACGCAGGCCCCATAGAAGTGAATGGGGCTGCGTGAAAATTGCAAGCAAGTGCGGATGCGGTGCGATTTTCACGCACGGTTGCTAGGAGACGATCGGGATGGGGACCCGATCTTTATTATTTTCCCTTATAACATGGTTATAAGAGAAAATAATAGCATTCAGAATACAGAATGCATAGTACAATGGCGCTGGAGGGGTTAAAAAAAATAATAATAATAATTTAACTCACCTTAATCCACTTGTTCGCGCAGCCGGCATCTCTTCTGTCTTCTTCTGTGAGGAACAGGACCTTTGATGACATCACTGCGTTCATCACATGGTCCGTCACACGATCCATCACCATGGTAATTGATCATGTGATGGACCATGTGATGAGCACAGTGACGTCACCACAGGTCCTTTTCCTGTGCACACCATAGGTGAAGACAGAAGAGATGCCGGCTGCGCGATCAAGTGAATTACGGTGAGTTAAATTATTTTTTATTTAACCCCTCCAGCGCTATTGCACTATGCATTCTGTATTCAGAATGCTATTAGTTTCCCTTATAATCATGTTATAAGGGAAACTAATAAAAATTTTCTCCCGCGCGTGCAAAACGCATTACAATGTTTTGCACTCACGCGGAAAAATCGCACATTTTTCCGCGACGCACCCGCATCTTATCCGGGCCAAAAACATGACGCCCCGTGTGAAAGAGGCCTTATGCCTCATGCAGACATCCGTGTCCGTTTTGGATCAGTGGTAACACGGACCGTGTTCAATCCGTGTTTTTCTCCCGTGACAGATCCGTGTTGGGTCCGTTTTTTGCTGTCCGTGTTGCATCCGTGTTTCACTGACACCGAACTGCTGAAAAATAATTTTCAAAGCATCTCTTCCTAATGATCCGTGAAACACGGATGGCATCCGTGTTGCATCCGTGGTTTTCACGGACCCATAGACTATAATGGACGTGATGGATCCGTGAACATGGACAAAATAGAGTGTGCATCCGTGCTAAAAACACGGACCGTGCTAAAACACGGATGTCTAAATACACACATTAAAATGAACGGGGACGCGTGCTGTCCGTAAAACACTGACGGGGGAATGAGGCCTTACTCTGTTACTATGTATCTGCAAGGATATGACAGATGTGATGTGAATGCGGTCGTATTACACGTAGCAGTTATATATGTGTCGGGGTGGGGCCGTAGAAGCGGCGCCCGTCTCGGCAGTGGAGCGGTATATTTTGTATGACAGCCTGTTATGGCGTTGAGCTGCGTACATCACACCTAATTACAGCGCTGAGATGACGGCTGCCGCGTTCTGCTGGTGACTGACACTTGACTGGTTTGATACTGGGAGACATTCCGCTGATTGATGGGTGTAATGGGTGAGACTGGCAGAGATACCAGGGAAGGTTTAGAGAAGATTATTTTTTTTTTTACTACAACATTCATTGTGGATTTCAAAAACCGCGTGTGGTTATATCCGCTATTACACTGTGACGGCTGCGCTGCGGGCTTCACTATGACAACACCTGCTGGCATTCTGCTAAACATCATGGTTATCATAGGGACGGTGAAGCTCCCAGCAGCCAATCAGAATCCAGCTGCATCTGTATTGTGTGTATATATGAGACGCCTCCCCTTAGTTGATGAAGCTGCACTGTCCCTATGACAACACTGAACTGCAGGAGCTCAAGGCCAGGAAGTGTTGTCAGGGGGGTACAGACCCAGAGCCATCTCTTCTTGGTAAATATCATATTGACTGAGTTTTCAAACATATATATATTTTTTTATATTTTCAAGTTATGTCTTTATATACATTTTCTAAAGGACCTATGTAAAGCTGGTTCTCTAGTCACAACCAGAGCTGCATCAAAATTCTGCCGATTCCCTTTATACCAGAAAATGGTGGTCTGTTTATTTTCAGACAGTTGCTACAATGTTGCCATCACGTGACTGGATGACCAGAGAACTTGTTTTTGAATGCAGCTCTGGATGTGACCGGAGTACGTCATGATTATTATTTTTTTCAACTTTGTGAAAATAAACACGCCCCTCCAAAACGATATGTAAATAATACATCTTGTCCAAAGAGTGATTTGACAGAAATACTGAATACATTTGATTTATTTTTTATTTTTTGTGTTTTCTTAATGTGACAGTATCAGAAAATTTCTCAAAAAATATTATAAAAGACGTAGGTCCATCTCCGGGTCCTTTCCTTCAGAAGAGGACGGGGTTAAATTAAAGGGCGCCATACTTAATGTTGGTTAATTGAGGACTGTGGAGGATTCTCCCCTCTAAAGGAGAAACTCATTAGGGGGCTCTATCAACACTTAGAACTCTGCCCCTTTAAGACATTAGGGGCGGGTCTGTGAGCAGAGAGTTGACAACTAGTAGATTTGTGCTTGCAGCTCTGGATGCGACTGGAGTATAAAACAATCCTTTTTTACACAGACTTGTTTGGCTGCAGACGGACTCGTTATTTCCTGGAAGTTTTCTGATTTACAGCTGAGGATTTTACTTCCACATAAACTTAATGGGTCGGTTAATTGGTTAATTTAAAGGCGAGAATTAACCCCCAATACGAGGATTATCTTGAATTTAACTTTTTTTTTCTTTTCTTTGGCTTTGGGACCTTTGTGATGGGAATAAAAACTGAGAATGTGAGGGTTCAGTGTCCTTACTCATCTGTCCCACATGTCACCATTTAAAGGGGTTTCCAGTTCCTCCTTTTAGTTTTCAAGATCTCTGCTTGCAGTCACTGAAAAAAAACAAAACAAAAAAAACCTTTTCTTTATACATAGTGAAAAAACAAAACATTTCCACCACTGGTGTCTCATAGCATCCCCTGCTTGTTCGGTGTCGGAGTCTGTAGAGCTTGTTCTGCATTATAGGAGCCTGTCTATTACTAGAATTGTGAATCCAGCTCTGGCGGTGTGCACCTTCTCACGGTGATTATATGACGGTGTGCACCTTCTCACGGTGATTATATGGCGGTGTGCACCTTCTCACGGTGATTATATGGCGGTGTGCACCTTCTCACGGTGATTATATGGCGGTGTGCACCTTCTCACAGTGATTATATGGCGGTGTGCACCTTCTGATGGTTATTATATGGCGGTGTGCACCTTCTGATGGTTATTATATGGCGGTGTGCACCTTCTGATAGTGATTATATGGCGGTGTGCACCTTCTGATGGTTATTATATGGCGGTGTGCACCTTCTCACGGTGATTATAGGGGGTGTGCACCTTCTCACGGTGATTATATGGCGGTGTGCACCTTTTGATGGTGATTATATGGCGGTGTGCACCTTCTGATGGTGATTATATGGCGGTGTGCACCTTCTCACGGTGATTATATGGCGGTGTGCACCTTCTGATGGTGATTATATGGCGGTGTGCACCTTCTCACGGTGATTATATGGCGGTGTGCACCTTTTGATGGTGATTATATGGCGGTGTGCACCTTTTGATGGTGATTATATGGCGGTGTGCACCTTCTCACGGTGATTATATGGCGGTGTGCACCTTTTGATGGTGATTATATGGCGGTGTGCACCTTTTGATGGTGATTATATGGCGGTGTGCACCTTCTGATGGTGATTATATGGCGGTGTGCACCTTCTCACGGTGATTATATGGCGGTGTGCACCTTCTGATGTTCATTATATGGCGGTGTGCACCTTCTGATGGTGATTATATGGCGGTGTGCACCTTCTGATGGTGATTATATGGCGGTGTGCACCTTCTCACGGTGATTATATGGCGGTGTGCACCTTCTGATGGTGATTATATGGCGGTGTGCACCTTCTCACGGTGATTATATGGCGGTGTGCACCTTCTGATGGTGATTATATGGCGGTGTGCACCTTCTGATGTTCATTATATGGCGGTGTGCACCTTCTGATGGTGATTATATGGCGGTGTGCACCTTCTGATGGTGATTATATGGCGGTGTGCGCCTTCTCACGGTGATTATATGGCGGTGTGCACCTTCTCACGGTGATTATATGGCGGTGTGCGCCTTCTCACGGTGATTATATGGCGGTGTGCACCTTCTGATGGTTATTATATGGCGGTGTGCACCTTCTCACGGTGATTATATGGGGGTGTGCACCTTCTGATGGTTATTATATGGCGGTGTGCACCTTCTCACAGTGATTATATGGGGGTGTGCACCTTCTGATGTTTATTATATGGCGGTGTGCACCTTCTCACGGTGATTATATGGCGGTGTGCACCTTCTCACGGTGATTATATGGGGGTGTGCGCCTTCTGATGGTGATTATATGGCGGTGTGCACCTTCTCACAGTGATTATATGGCGGTGTGCACCTTCTCATGGTGATTATATGGCGGTGTGCACCTTCTCACAGTGATTATATGGCGGTGTGCACCTTCTGATGTTTATTATATGGCGGTGTGCACCTTCTCACAGTGATTATATGGCGGTGTGCACCTTCTCACAGTGATTATATGGCGGTGTGCACCTTCTCACAGTGATTATATGGCGGTGTGCACCTTCTCACAGTGATTATATGGCGGTGTGCACCTTCTGATGGTGATTATATGGCGGTGTGCACCTTCTCACGGTGATTATATGGCGGTGTGCGCCTTCTGATGGTGATTATATGGCGGTGTGCACCTTCTCACGGTGATTATATGGCGGTGTGCGCCTTCTGATGGTGATTATATGGCGGTGTGCACCTTCTGATATTATATGGCGGTGTGCACCTTCTGATGGTGATTATATGGCGGTGTGCACCTTCTCACGGTGATTATATGGCGGTGTGCACCTTCTCACGGTGATTATATGGCGGTGTGCACCTTCTCACGGTGATTATATGGCGGTGTGCGCCTTCTCACGGTGATTATATCCATGAAGTTTGGCGGACGCGCAGTAAATGGCGCGGTCTCCATCCGCGCGCTGCTGACGTGGAGCTGTCACTTTAGTTCAGTGTAAATTTATTCAAAGTCAACTTTGTTGTCATGTGAAAGGCGTCGTGTGAAGTGCGTGTGTCAGGGGTTTAATTAGACGAGACGGAGGTAATTGCTCGCACCTCTTCAGAGACGTTACAGAGAAACGTGATGGGAAAAATATCTGTCATCTTATCACAGTCATAATGACCCAGTATACTGAAGAAACACGCGCGTCCGTATATTATATACCGAAGAAACACGCGTGTCCGTATACTATATACCGAAGAAACACGCGTGTCCGTATACTATATACCGAAGAAACACGCGTGTCCGTATACTATATACCGAAGAAACACGCGTGTCCGTATACTATATACCGAAGAAACACGCGTGTCCGTATACTATATACCGAAGAAACACGCGTGTCCGTATACTATATACAGAAGAAACACGCGTGTCCGTATACTATATACAGAAGAAACACGCGTGTCCGTATACTATATACCGAAGAAACACGCGTGTCCGTATACTATATACAGAAGAAACACGCGTGTCCGTATACTATATACAGAAGAAACACGCGTGTCCGTATACTATATACCGAAGAAACACGCGTGTCCGTATACTATATACCGAAGAAACACGCGTGTCCGTATACTATATACAGAAGAAACACGCGTGTCCGTATACTATATACAGAAGAAACACGCGTGTCCGTATACTATATACAGAAGGAACACGCGTGTCCGTATACTATATACAGAAGGAACACGCGTGTCCGTATACTATATACAGAAGAAACACGCGTGTCCGTATACTATATACAGAAGAAACACGCGTGTCCGTATACTATGTACAGAAGAAACACGCGTGTCCGTATACTATATACTGAAGAAACACGCGTGTCCGTATATTATATACTGAAGAAACACGCGTGTCCGTATAGTATACATTGAATAAACCCACGTGACCATAGACGTGTATCCGTGTACTATATACTGCAGTGTGTGTACAGCACACATGCTATTACTTTGAAGGCTCTGATAATCCGGCATCACGGCGTCCGGACCGCCAGAGGTGTTTCGGTGGCTCTGCTCTCGGGGCCTGTTCTCCATGCAGCTGATGTAGCAGAGCCGGTGACGAGGGGGCAGATCTCTCATTACCA
This sequence comes from Bufo gargarizans, assembly GCF_014858855.1. Taxonomy (NCBI): domain Eukaryota; kingdom Metazoa; phylum Chordata; class Amphibia; order Anura; family Bufonidae; genus Bufo; species Bufo gargarizans. The sequence goes on along the minus strand of NC_058082.1, from coordinate 559,276,342 downwards.
TTTGAATTGCAGGATTTCTGCTGACAGCGCGGCGTCCATCGCCTGCACACAAGGCCTCGTCTGTTCCGGGACTTGAACCCGGTGCCAGTGCTGACGAGGGCGTCTTCTACCCTGTGAATGTGGGTTATTCAGGGCGTCCGTGTGAGAAGGGGGTGGGGGCCGCCTCTCTGGCCTTCTCTTATGAGGGGCATTCTTCCAGTGGGATTCCTGTTTGTCACATGGATCCACATTATCTACATCATTCACTGGTATCAAAGACGGAACATCTCGCCAACACTCGCCCCTTAAAGGGGAACTCCAATCTGACCCTTTGATACGTCGTAGATACACGCAGAGCAGCGCTGGGCAAAATCCCCCCCCAATGAACGATCACTATACCCTTTGATGTCTCATTCTCAGCACGATGCCATTGATTTCAATGGGCCGGAGCTCAGACGGTCACCAGCAGAAATCTCTTTGCGGTCCAGGATGTCACATCTGTATCTGTGACGTGTCCAAGGGTCACTTTCCCTTTTAATGCAGATTTTGATGACTTTATATCCGTGGGACTGTACTCCGAGGCTTCATGGACACAGCGGGTCCGGCCGTGTGCTCCCCGTATCACGGATGCGGACCCATTGACGAAGCGCTTCTGTGGCGTTTCTGTCCGTGCCTCCGCACCGCAAAAAAAAATAGAACATTTATTTACGATGCGGACGGATCACGGACCCATTCAAGGTCAATGGGTCTCGATCCGTCCGGGATGTTGCGGCAAATTGCGGTCCCCAATGCACGGAACGGCTGCACAAGTGGAAGAATAGTGTATATATAATACTATACGTCATCTGAAGTGCTGAGCGTCCTGGGGGAAGAGGGAGCGGGTCATGAATGTGTAGGAAGACGAGGAGGGGAGGTCGTATGGGCCTGACACCAGAGCTCATACATTATAACACCATGCCGTTTATCTCAGACTTTGTTTGGAGCCGGAGCGGAGTTTCCCTTTAAATGGTGATATTGGCCATAGTGATGTATATACAGAGGAGCGAGCTATTGATTTCCCTCCCTCTGCAGACGGCTATGTCAGGTCAACGCTTGCGAGTCTGTCGCACTTGTTACAAAATTACTTTAAGGTCTGTGCCAACTTCTCAAGGTCCCCGTCTGCGATGCTGGCAGCGGCGCACTGCGCCATTGCACCAGGGTGTGCTGCATCCCAAATGCTGCCTGGAGAATCTTATTACCGGGGTCCATGGGGGGATCCGGACTGACAAGCCCCCTGGTCATTTTTGCAAATTTGTCCTTTAGATAACGTCAGGCAGAAGTTTAACCTCGGTAAGAAAAGTGACGGATCTTCTCCGCTGACCTAAAATCAGAGAGGACGCCTCATCAGGCGGGATTAGTCTCCTCTCTGCTCTAATTCAATGTGGACCCTCAAATGTTAACGTGGAATCTGGCTTCATAGTTCAAGGGGAATTCCTTGTGATTTCCAAATTTTAAAGGACATGTCCATCTCTGAGCACAAATATGCAGTATACAGGTATAATCTACATAACAAACTGTGTACATACATTACTTATCCTGTATTATACTCCAGAGCTGCACTCACTATTCTGCTGGTGCAGTCACTGTGTACATACATTACTTATCCTGTACTGATCCTCAGTTACAGCCTGTATTATACTCCAGAGCTGCACTCACTATTCTGCTGGTGCAGTCACTGTGTACATACATTACTTATCCTGTACTGATCCTGAGTTACATCCTGTATTATACTCCAGAGCTGCACTCACTATTCTGCTGGTGCAGTCACTGTGCACATACATTACTTATCCTGTACTGATCCTGAGTTACATCCTGTATTATACTCCAGAGCTGCACTCACTATTCTGCTGGTGCAGTCACTGTGTACATACATTACTTATCCTGTACTGATCCTCAGTTACATCCTGTATTATACTCCAGAGCTGCACTCACTATTTTGCTGGTGCAGTCACTGTGTACATACATTACTTATCCTGTACTGATCCTGAGTTACATCCTGTATTATACTCCAGAGCTGCACTCACTATTCTGCTGGTGCAGTCACTGTGTACATGCATTACTTATCCTGCACTGATCCTCACTTACATCCTGTATTATACTCCAGAGCTGCACTCACTATTCTGCTGGTGGAGTCACTGTGTACATACATTACTTATCCTGTACTGATCCTGAGTTACATCCTGTATTATACTCCAGAGCTGCACTCACTATTCTGCTGGTGCAGTCACTGTGTACATACATTACTTATCCTGCACTGATCCTCACTTACATCCTGTATTATACTCCAGAGCTGCACTCACTATTCTGCTGGTGCAGTCACTGTGTACATGCATTACTTATCCTGCACTGATCCTCACTTACATCCTGTATTATACTCCAGAGCTGCACTCACTATTCTGCTGGTGCAGTCACTGTGTACATGCATTACTTATCCTGCACTGATCCTCACTTACATCCTGTATTATACTCCAGAGCTGCACTCACTATTCTGCTGGTGCAGTCACTGTGTACATGCATTACTTATCCTGCACTGATCCTCACTTACATCCTGTATTATACTCCAGAGCTGCACTCACTATTCTGCTGGTGCAGTCACTGTGTACATACATTACTTATCCTGTACTGATCCTGAGTTACATCCTGTATTATACTCCAGAGCTGCACTCACTATTCTGCTGGTGGAGTCACTGTGTACATACATTACTTATCCTGTACTGATCCTGAGTTACATCCTGTATTATACTCCAGAGCTGCACTCACTATTCTGCTGGTGCAGTCACTGTGTACATACATTACTTATCCTGTACTGATCCTTGAGTTACATCCTGTATTATACTCCAGAGCTGCACTCACTATTCTGCTGGTGCAGTCACTGTGTACATACATTACTGACCCTGTACTGATCCTGAGTTACATCCTGTATTATACTCCAGAGCTGCACTCACTATTCTGCTGCTGCAGTCACTGTGTACATACATTACTGACCCTGTACTGATCCTGAGTTACATCCTGTATTATACTCCAGAGCTGCACTCACTATTCTGCTGGTGCAGTCACTGTGTTCATACATTACATTACTTATCCTGTACTGATCCTGAGTTACATCCTGTATTATACTCCAGAGCTGCACTCACTATTCTGCTGGTGCAGTCACTGTGTACATACATTACTGACCCTGTACTGATCCTGAGTTACATCCTGTATTATACTCCAGAGCTGCACTCACTATTCTGCTGGTGGAGTCACTGTGTACATACATTACATTACTTATCCTGTACTGATCCTGAGTTACATCCTGTATTATACTCCAGAGCTGCACTCACTATTCTGCTGGTGCAGTCACTGTGCACATACATTACTGACCCTGTACTGATCCTGAGTTACATCCTGTATTATACTCCAGAGCTGCACTCACTATTCTGCTGGTGCAGTCACTGTGTACATACATTACTTATCCTGTACTGACCCTGAATTACATCCTGTATTATACTCCAGAGCTGCACTCACTATTCTGCTGGTGCAGTCACTGTGTACATACATTACTTATCCTGCACTGATCCTCACTTACATCCTGTATTATACTCCAGAGCTGCACTCACTATTCTGCTGGTGGAGTCACTGTGTACATACATTACTTATCCTGTACTGATCCTGAGTTACATCCTGTATTATACTCCAGAGCTGCACTCACTATTCTGCTGGTGCAGTCACTGTGTACATACATTACTTATCCTGTACAGATCCTGAGTTACATCCTGTATTATACTCCAGAGCTGCACTCACTATTCTGCTGGTGCAGTCACTGTGTACATACATTACTTATCCTGTACTGATCCTCAGTTACATCCTGTATTATACTCCAGAGCTGCACTCACTATTCTGCTGGTGCAGTCACTGTGTACATACATTACTTATCCTGTACTGCTCCTGAGTTACATCCTGTATTATACCCCAGAGCTGCACTCACTATTCTGCTGGTGCAGTCACTGTGTACATACATTACTTATCCTGTACTGATCCTCAGTTACATCCCGTATTATACTCCAGAGCTGCACTCACTATTCTGCTGGTGCAGTCACTGTGTACATACATTACTTATCCTGTACTGATCCTCAGTTACATCCTGTATTATACTCCAGAGCTGCACTCACTATTCTGCTGGTGCAGTCACTGTGTACATACATTGCTTATCCTGTACTGATCCTGAGTTACATCCTGTATTATACTCCAGAGCTGCACTCACTATTCTGCTGCTGCAGTCACTGTGTACATACATTACTTATCCTGTACTGATCCTTAGTTACATCCTGTATTATACTCCAGAGCTGCACTCACTATTCTGCTGGTGCAGTCACTGTGTACATACATTACTTATCCTGTACTGATCCTGAGTTACATCCTGTATTATACTCCAGAGCTGCACTCACTATTCTGCTGGTGCAGTCACTGTGCACATACATTACTTATCCTGTACTGATCCTGAGTTACATCCTGTATTATACTCCAGAGCTGCACTCACTATTCTGCTGGTGCAGTCACTGTGTACATACATTACTTATCCTGTACTGATCCTGAGTTATTATACTCCAGAGCTGCACTCACTATTCTCTTTACGCCAGGCTCTGTGTAGTAAAACCGGATGTAACTGCGTATCTGTCTGGAGTCCTGTGTGTAGCGCACAGATTGTCAGACCTCTCAATTCTCAACTTGTGAACGTTAATAAGAAGGATTCCGTTCGCTGACAGCAAGCAAAATCTTAACACAAAAGTGTATTAGAAAGTTGCAGAACTCATCATATGTAGTGTGTATGGCGGATTGCGGCAGTAGAACGGTCATTCACCGAGGCTTTGCGGTATTATGTCAGCAATCGGCCTCCATTAACCCCTTCTGTCTCAGTACGCCGTAAACTGTAACCGTAATAATCCAAAAATATAATTTTTAATTTATTCTGCCTTATCCGTCCTCGAAAACAACACGCGCATCTCCCTTACTGCAAATTGAGACCTAATTGGTGATTAAAACCTTTGCTCGCTGCCTCCTGGGGTTGGCGGCAGAAAGTTAGAAGGGAACGCGTAGACAAATATTACCGTAACGGCGGCTCCACGCTACTCAAATCGGCTTTATTAGCCGTGAGCGACAGTATCTGACTGGGCACAGCAGAGGTCACCCGGGGCCGGAGGGGGGGGGACGGGGGACGCGGGATATGCAGCAGTTAAAGGGCAGCTCCGCCTGTAGTATATATACCACCTATGCAGTCAGTATGCACAGGCAGGCATCATTCAGAGCCTCAGGTCCTGGGACCACGATGCATTGCATGTGGGGGGAGGGAAGTGACCACTTAGATTCCCTCATACGGGGCCCCTATTCAGGACTCTGGAGCCCTATCCAAGGCACTAGCATCTATCAAAAGGAACTGTCATCTGCCGGTGGTCCCATGAAAAATAAATATTCCCTACATCAGGGGCCCTCAGGTACTTTTTGTAAAGTTTTTTTCCCAATAAACCGCACCCTGTAATCTCACCGAATCCCCTTTCTGCCGACCGCACAGTAATGCTGCCCTCTTGGTGCCACCTAATAATAATGATGCCCCTTAGTCTTCCTTGGACAGTATGATACCCCTCACAGTAATCCCCTAAGTGCCTCCTCACAGTAGGATGATACCTTAAGTGCCCCCAACACAACGGGATGCCCTAAGTTCCCCCAACACAACGGGATGCCCAAAGTTCCCCCAACACAACGGGATGCCCTAAGTGCCCCCAACACAACAGGATGCCCTAAGTGCCCCCAACACAACGGGATGCCCCAAGTGCCCCCAACACAACGGGATGCCCCAAGTGCCCCCAACACAACGGGATGCCCCAAGTGCCCCCAACACAACGGGATGTGCCTCCAACACAACAGGATGCCCCAAGTGCCCCCAACACAACGGGATGTGCCTCCAACACAACAGGATGCCCCAAGTGCCCCCAACACAACGGGATGTGCCTCCAACACAACAGGATGCCCTAAGTGCCCCCAACACAACGGGATGCCCTAAGTGCCCCCAACACAACGGGATGCCCTAAGTGCCCCCAACACAACAGGATGCCCTAAGTGCCCCCAACACAACGGGATGCCCTCAGTGCCCCCAACACAACGGGATGCCCTCAGTGCCCCCAACACAACGGGATGCCCTAAGTTCCCCCAACACAACGGGATGCCCAAAGTTCCCCCAACACAACGGGATGCCCAAAGTTCCCCCAACACAACGGGATGCCCTAAGTGCCCCCAACACAACGGGATGCCCTCAGTGCCCCCAACACAACGGGATGCCCTCAGTGCCCCCAACACAACAGGATGCCCTCAGTGCCCCCAACACAACGGGATGCCCTCAGTGCCCCCAACACAACGGGATGCCCTCAGTGCCCCCAACACAACGGGATGCCCTAAGTGCCCCCAACACAACGGGATGCCCTAAGTGCCCCCAACACAACGGGATGCCCTCAGTGCCCCCAACACAACGGGATGCCCTCAGTGCCCCCAACACAACGGGATGCCCTGAGTGCCCCCAACACAACGGGATGCCCTGAGTGCCCCCAACACAACGGGATGCCCTGAGTGCCCCCAACACAACGGGATGCCCTGAGTGCCCCCAACACAACGGGATGCCCTGAGTGCCCCCAACACAACGGGATGCCCTGAGTGCCCCCAACACAACGGGATGCCCTGAGTGCCCCCAACACAACGGGATGCCCTGAGTGCCCCCAACACAACGGGATGCCCTGAGTGCCCCCAACACAACGGGATGCCCTGAGTGCCCCCAACACAACGGGATGCCCTGAGTGCCCCCAACACAACGGGATGCCCTGAGTGCCCCCAACACAACGGGATGCCCTGAGTGCCCCCAACACAACGGGATGCCTTAAGTGCCCCCTCACCGAGTATGATGTCCCCTTAAATGTCCCCCTCAGAGAGTGATGCTCCCTTAAGTCGGTCCACACAGTGCTTCTTCCTCAAGTACCCCATTACAGAGTGATGTCCCCTTAAGTGCCCCCCATACAAAGTGGTGCCCCCCCCCCCCCCCCCCCCCTTGGAGGTAGGCACTTTTAGGTAGCCCTCCAGACAAAGTGATAACCCCCTAGATAGTCCGCCACACAATGATGCCCCCCTCATACTATGCCCTCTTATGTGCTCCCCTCACAGTTATGCCCCCCTTAGTTAGGCCCCCCATAGATAGCCCCCCACACAGTAATGCCCCCTTAAATGCCTTCAGTGTAAATACTCTTCCTACCTGCCACCCTGTCCTGCGCTGTCTTTGGCTAAGTGCAATGACATTACTACATTGCACCTGCTTGCGCTGAACTGTGGGCAGCAGGGAAATGGTGCCTCCCCACTGTGCTCCCCTGAGGATAAACAGGGGTCTGGATTGGGAGGCACCGTGTGTGTGCGCCGCCCGCTACAGTATGGTCTCTACATAGTGACAACCCTGGATCTTTCTCTACCGGATACAAATGTGTCAGTGGTTTGTGATACTTACGCAGGGACCAGTGTCAGTCCTGGAACTGGTGCATGATGGGAGCAAAAAGGTGCAAGATAGCAGGGGCCTATATTACTGGGGGCAGTTTATGGGCTCAGTCACTGGACTATAGGGGGGTCCCCAATGTAAAAGGCTTGATGAGCAAAGTTTTCCTTTCAGTTGATGGGCAGTTACATATCCGTTAACCGACGGGGGCTCCGAGCAGTGGACCCCCTGCAATTAGCTTCTCTTATCAGAGGAAAGACCAAAAAAAATTAGTGACCACTCATCAACCAGGAGCTACGCTCATTCTTAAAGGGCCATACGCAGTGAACGTGCCATAAGCTTCAGTGATGTTCTGCCCCCAAGTGCCTTGTGGACATTGAGGTGTAGCTGATTGAGGCTATGCAACGGTTTGGAGGCTAGGCAGCGGTTTGGAGGCTAGGCAACGATTTGGAGGCTATGTAACGATTTGGAGGCTATGCAGCGGTTTGGAGGCTATGCAGTGGTTTGGAGGCTATGCAGTGGTTTGGAGGCTATGTAACGATTTGGAGGCTATGCAGTGGTTTGGAGGCTATGCAGTGGTTTGGAGGCTATGCAGTGGTTTGGAGGCTATGCAGTGGTTTGGAGGCTATGCAGTGGTTTGGAGGCTATGCAGCGGTTTGGAGGCTATGCAACGGTTTGGAGGCTATGCAGTGGTTTGGAGGCTATGAAACAATTTGGAGGCTATGCAGCGGTTTGGAGGCTATACAACGGTTTGGAGGCTATGCAGCGGTTTGGAGGCTATGAAATGATTTGGAGACTATGCAGCGGTTTGGAGGTTATGCAGATATTTTGTAGGCTATGCAACGGTTTGGAGGCTATGCAGCGGTTTGGAGGCTATGCAGCGGTTTGGAGGCTATGAAATGATTTGGAGGCTATGCAGTGGTTTAGAGGTTATGCAGATATTTTGTAGGCTATGCAACGGTTTGGAGGCTATGCAGCGGTTTGGAGGCTATGCTGCGGTTTGGAGGTTATGCAGAGATTTTGGAGGCTATGCAATGGTTTGGAGACTATGCAGCGGTTTGGAGGCTATGCAACGGTTTGGAGGCGATGCAATGGTTTGGAGGCGATGCAATGGTTTGGAGGCTATGCAGGGGTTTGGAGGCGATGCAATGGTTTGGAGGCTATGCAGGGGTTTGGAGGCGATGCAATGGTTTGGAGGCTATGCAGGGGTTTGGAGGCGATGCAATGGTTTGGAGGCTATGCAGGGGTTTGGAGGCGATGCAATGGTTTGGAGGCTATGCAGGGGTTTGGAGGCGATGCAATGGTTTGGAGGCTATGCAGCGGTTTGGAGGTTATGCAGAGATTTTGGAGGCTATGCAGCGGTTTGGAGGCTATGCAGCGGTTTGGAGGCTATGCAGCGGTTTGGAGGCTATGCAGCGGTTTGGAGGCTATGCAGCGGTTTGGAGGCTATGCAGCGGTTTGGAGGCGATGCAGGGGTTTGGAGGCGATGCAGCGGTTTGGAGGTTATGCAGCGGTTTGAAGGCTATGCAGCTGTTTGGAGGCTATGCAGCGGTTTGGAGGTTATGCAGCGGTTTGGAGGCTATGCAGCGGTTTGGAGGCTATGCAATGGTTTGGAGGCTATGCAGAGATTTTGGAGGCTATGCAGCGGTTTGGAGGCGATGCAGGGGTTTGGAGGCGATGCAGGGGTTTGGAGGCGATGCAGTGGTTTGGAGGCTATGCAGTGGTTTGGCTATAGACTGTGCAGCCATGATATCTCATTACTGTTATCTGCACCCCCAAATTTGGCCTGTTAATGGTATAACCCATTATATATCTTAAAGGGACGGAAAAATTGACGGAAAAGGTTGCAGCTGGCGTGTAAGGCGACGCATATTGGAGCAGACGTATCCTCTCAGGATGTACTCTTCTCCCATCGCATTTGTCTTTCGGGTGCCACAACGCATTTCGGTCCGCTCCTTTGTTTTATCTAAGCTTTTATGAGTTTGGAGAAATTCACAATAAAGTACCGGCGTCATATAAATCGGGCAGAGAGGATGTGGCATAATCTCCCTCTGACTAATGATCACTATCAAACCCGATTAATACGTTGCTTACATATGACACAGCTGCAAGTGGAAAATGAAATCCAGATTGCTTTCTGTCACAGCATTGCCAGCTTTGCAGTGACAAATAGATGAGCAGCTCTGGAGGCTGAATGCAGAGGAGACATTGTAACGGCGTCATTATATCGGAAGGCAATTAGGAGGAGAATCCGCACTGAACAATGGCGCCCAAATATCAAGCTTTTTTTTTTTTGAGATTTTTTTTAGGAGATTTAAAGGGCGCCTCTCGTTTTATATCATTTTGAGCTTGTTATACAGTTTCTGCATTTTATTTTTTTCATGAGGGCTTAAGACTGCACCAGCAGAATAGTGAGTGCAGCTCTGGAGTATAATACAGGATGTAACTCAGGATCAGTACAGGATAAGTAATGTATGTACACAGTGACTGCACCAGCAGAATAGTGAGTGCAGCTCTGGAGTATAATACAGGATGTAACTCAGGATCAGTATAGGATAAGTAATGTATGTACACAGTGACTACACCAGCAGAATAGTGAGTGCAGCTCTGGAGGATAATACAGGATGTAACTCAGGATCAGTACAGGATAAGTAATGTATGTACACAGTGACTGCACCAGCAGAATAGTGAGTGCAGCTCTGGAGTATAATACAGGATGTAACTCAGGGTCAGTACAGGATAAGTAATGTATGTACACAGTGACTCCACCAGCAGAATAGTGAGTGCAGCTCTGGAGTATAATACAGGATGTAACTCAGGATCAGTACAGGATAAGTAATGTATGTGCACAGTGACTGCACCAGCAGAATAGTGAGTGCAGCTCTGGTGTATAATACAGGATGTAACTCAGGATCAGTACAGGATAAGTAATGTATGTACACAGTGACTGCACCAGCAGAATAGTGAGTGCAGCTCTGGAGTATAATACAGGATGTAACTCAGGATCAGTACAGGATAAGTAATGTATATACACAGTGACTACACCAGCAGAATAGTGAGTGCAGCTCTGGAGTATAATACAGGATGTAACTCAGGATCAGTACAGGATAAGTAATGTATGTACACAGTGACTGCACCAGCAGAATAGTGAGTGCAGCTCTGGAGTATAATACAGGATGTAACCCAGGATCAGTACAGGATAAGTAATGTATGTACACAGTGACTGCACCAGCAGAATAGTGAGTGCAGCTCTGGAGTGTAATACAGGATGTAACTCAGGATCAGTACAGGATAAGTAATGTATGTACACAGTGACTGCACCAGCAGAATAGTGAGTGCAGCTCTGGAGTATAATACAGGATGTAACTCAGGATCAGTACAGGATAAGTAATGTATGTACACAGTGACTGCACCAGCAGAATAGTGAGTGCAGCTCTGGGGTATAATACAGGATGTAACTCAGGATCAGTACAGGATAAGTAATGTATGTACACAGTGACTCTAATCATTATGTAGAATTATTTTGGGTATGAACTGCAAAATGGTGTTGGGACAGTTCAAGGTCGGCTGTTCCTGCGATGGCAGATAATGTGCAGCGTTGGGGGGGGGGGGTATCCTTGTGTCTATATAAGTTGCTGATTAATAATTAATGTATGGCGGACACTGATCTCCTCAGCTTTTTGGTATTTTTAGCCACCATCTATTAGGATGCACTTGACTGATTGAATGATAATGTGGGAACATTTGTAAGGTCAGAGCCTTAGATTACATCTGTCATCTACGTAACTGGATAATAGGTGTAACAGAATACACATGGTATATGTGCCTGCGCCCCGGACCCCCCCATGTGCTTGTAGCAGAGTCTGGCAGTTACAGGGGGCTTTATAAATAGACTTGACACCGTCTTAAGGTTACGTTCATGTTGTAGAGTCTCAAGTTTCCTTGCACTGGGGAAAATCGGACCATCCTGCAATCTCCAGCCATCGTTACATCCCGCAAACTCTTATGGGAACCACACAGGCAATATTGTAATACTGCAATCATGGCATGCCGTAGAGTGAAGCTGTACTTTGGTATCAGAGGTATTGGTCCTTTTAAGAGTGTGGGGGAGTTATGTTAAATTGAAGATGTTCAGGGCCTGTGCCTCAGGATGCACAATACATTGGTCTGACCATCATTTTTATATAATTTTTCCCCAGACTGTAGAGCCATTGATAGATATTGAAGGAGGAGGAGAAGTTAGCTATTTCCTCCTTTCCTTATATCAGCCCTGCAGAACCATGGAACTAAAACAACACTATTTCGGGATCAAGGGGGGAGAAACTAAACACCTTATAGAGTATAAATGAAGGTGCTGGTCCATCTGACATTTCCTTGAAGGATGAAAAGAGACATTGGGCCACAGTCAGCAGATCTGGTGTCACAGTCCACGGGCGGAGATGCAGTCAGTCCTGTCTCTGCACAGCAAGGGTGGGTGGGAAGAGGAGGGCTCTCTCACTCTTCTGATGGATTAGAACAGGGATGGCCAACCTGCAGATCTCCAGCTGTTGCAAAACTACAACTCCCAGCATGAAAAGACTGCTTAAAGCTATCGGCCTACAGCAGGGCATGGTGGGAATTGTAGTTTTACAACAGCTGGAGAGCTGCAGGTTGGCCGTCCCTAAATTAGAAGAACAAAATACAGAACAGTAATGTGTAATGTGAACCATATTCTTATCAGTTTGATAAGAGTTTAGATATAATGAGTGTTTAACAGGTCAAACATAAGTCTTCACATGAGCTGTCAGCTGACAGAACTCAGGAGCGATAGTCTGATAATAGACTGATTTTATTTTTTTAACCCATGTATCTCAAAAACAGCTGAGCATTTTTTTTAAAGACCAGTTGAACATATGATTTGTTGCCCGAACGGAGTAAAATGCGATCATAATTTTTTTTTTTAAAAATGCCCCGAAGGTGTTTATAGCTCTTAAGATTTGATTCAGTCATCCGATTTGATCCTGGTCCAAATAAATTCGTCCCGAAAGTGACCCAGTTGCTTGGAGAACTGTTACTTCGCTAGAAACAAAGCTCAAAAGAAAATGGATTTCTGTCGAGCCCAGAATTTTGGTAAAAATTGTCGAATTTGTGAATTGTAGAATCGATCTGCTCATCTCTCTCTCTGACACAACTCTCTGGCGACTGGGCCATTGCAGCTGGGGTCTCTACAGTGCTGATGGTCTCTTATGGTAAAGATGACCCGTCCATCTCCCCCCTATAACAGGTAACGTGGACCAGTCTGCGTCCATTAGGATGGTCCTACAGGCCACCACCCATGAACTGACCTCCCAGTAGTTGAAGGCACCAAGCTCTGGGAGCTCTTGTCCTCCAGGAGAAGCTTTTACCAGCATTCATGATGCATGGGTAATGCTCTTACACAGATAAACATTAGCCAACTGCAGGCCTTCTGAGGAATGAGAGATTATCTAGAGAAGTGGCTGGGAAAGGTCAGCTTCTTCACAGGCAAAACGTGTTATGAAAGCTGCTTTCTCCCTAAGCCGTGATTGAGAAGAAAAGAAAATAATTATATATTGCATAAATATTCACAGAAGGCGCTTAAAATTTTCCAAAGTCATAAAATGTATTAAAATAATAGGTGACCTATAAATTCGGCCCATAAGTGTGCCTTGTCCCCTCCCCATGAAATTTGGGAAAATCGAGAGAAAAACGTATAATTTATTAGAGTGGTAGAAAATGTGATAAAAATGGCGCAAATTAGCATAATGTTTATGAGTGGTCATGCTCTTGACGATGATGTATAACCTCATTTTATTTAGCCATTGAATATGTTTTTTGTTTTTTTTGCCTTTTATGGATTGTTTGGGGCGTCCATCTTGCCTGATCTGCTCTAACAGCAATTACAAAGATTTGTTTCACGGCATTGACTTCTATGGGCGGGTGTAGTGAGCATGCTCTGTGACCTGTGCAAAGAGGGAGGGCTGCTGCCAAACCAGAAGGCACCTAAATTACTGCAAAGTTAAAGAATTAGGTGAACTATAAATTGGTGATAAAAAGGTGTGATTAAAAAATTGTGCGAATTAGTATAATTTTTATAAGAGTGGTCATGCTCTTGAAAAAGTTTTATAAACTTATTTTATTTACTAATTGAATATCTGTTAGATACTGGTATTTTTTATTTATTTATTTATTTTCTTTATGGATTTTTCGGGGCATCTGTCTTGCCTAAAGTGATGTAACAGCAGCGGCAAAGATTTGCTTTAGGCCTCTTGTGTTCCCCGTGGCTGTATTGCCACTTCATTGGGTCCGCAAAGATGCAGTGCAGAACAGAACGGAACCACGGAACGGAAGCACTACGTTCCGTGCTTCCGTTCCGCAAAAAGATAGAACTTATCCTATCTTTTTGCGGAACGGACGGATCGCGGACCCCATTCAAGTGCATGGGGTCGCGATCCGCATGCGGCTGGTCCACAGTTGGTGCCCGTTCATTGCGGACAGCAATTTGCACGGGCAGCACACGTTCGCGTGCAAGAGGCCTTACAGCAGGCGCCTGGATTTGAGAATATGGCAGAAAATGATACATTGACTCCTATGGGAGAGAGTAGTGAGCATGCTCTGTGACCTGTGCAAGGAAGCTGTGACAACATACGGTATCTAATTTGGACAGACAAGATAATGTATAGTTTCCGTCTACCTGTAATGCATCTGCCATCAGTCGGTGCTGAGCGTAGTGGTTACTATGGACACATCTCTTGATCTATATCTAATTAATAGATCCTCCCCAGTTCCTCCTCTGGCAACTTTAACAGGCATGCCTAATCAATCTCCAATCCGTAGATCTCCCCATCTGCAGTCTATTTCAAGGTCTGCCAGGCAGGCCTAATCGATGCCTGATCAATACATTAGCACGTTCACACACTTCATTGTACTCTGATAGGCAAGACTAATCTACTTATGATCGATCGATCGATCGATCGCGAGGAGCAGAGTCAGCACCGCGCTCGGCATTGGAAACTGGAATATTTGCAACTGTTACATATTGTCCTGCGGGAAGTTTGTTATAATGTAAATATCTTACCCTTGAGTACCGTACGCGGCAGCGCAATCAATGGGCCTCATTAACGGGCGCTAACATCTCTTTGTGTACTCTGAGATTAATACATTTTTTATGTTACAGTTTAGATTTTTTGCTTTCAGTATTGTTTTTTTTTAAACTGGAACAATGAAACGGCGACTTCAGATGCCACACGGGATATCCTCGGACAAGCTGTTTACAAGGGGAGAATCGATTGGAGGAAATTATTCTCCAGTGCGATCCAGTAGCCAGAGACTCACAAATCTTCTCGTATTTACAGTAAATATCTGGTTTCTCTGGAAATTATGAGAATTTAATTATAAAAATGCTTGGAGGATTATTATTTTTATTAAATATTGAACAAAAATGTTTTAATAAATTAAAATTCAAAAATAATAATAAATGAAAAAAATACATTTAAGAAATGCTGAGCATAAATCTATCCACTGCCTCTTTTATATCCCCCATGGGCGTTAGATCCGCCACAATTATTAAGAGGAGCCTCTTCATAAGGCAAGGGCTACACGGAGACGTTGGTCATGTGACACCTGTCGCGGCCAGGATCGCTGAGAGTAGTGGAGATCCCATAGAAAGGCATGAGATCGCTGCGGCAGTCGTATGAAATCCTACACGGCTGGATTTCTTGCGACTGCCGGGGCGATCCCATTCATTTCTATGGGCTCTCCACTACTCTCAGCGATCCTGGCCGTGACAGGTGTCACGTGACCAGTGTCGCCGTGTAGCCCTTGCCTAATTGTGGCGCATCTGTGCAGATCCGTGCAACAGCATGGAAGCGGGTGTAGATTTCCACTGGCGTAATTATAACAAATGGGCCAGGCCTGCTTTAGCCGCTGTTGCATCGCCACCCCCTCCCCTTTTTGGAAAAGTAGTGAGCAAGGGTCAAAACCCCCCAAAAAGTCGCTAAATTTTGCCACATGGCATGCGCCAAACTTTTTGACGTCAGTTTACAGGGGATGATAAATGTTCCGCACAATATTATATACTGTATATAAAAATTATTGTAAAATTAAATTGTTTAAATTATATAAGAAAATTAATTTCTAAAAATTATTATATTATTTTTAGGACTGAAATTAATATCAATCTTTAAATCCTAAATAGCAGGACATTTTAAATCCTTTCCCCATGTTTAAAAAAATAAATAGCGTGAATTCTACCCCTTATGGGGCCCATACATGGGTCTGACCCATGGAAAATGAGAATTTTAGGCCCCACCAGTGGAACATGCATGACATATCATAGAAATATGCAGTAAATATACCTCCCAATATTAAAATACTTCAATATTTTACGCCCATACCCCTTTTACCCAGAAATAACCCCAAAATCATACCTCCCGACTATTACGTTGTTGGCGGCACTGTCCCGCAAAATGGATCTAAAAGGGGTGGGGATTGAGCCTCGTGGGTATTTTTTATTGTTTCATTGCCTTTCTTGGGGTGGATTGAGGGGCTTAAAGTCCAACAAATGAGCATTCAAACATTGAGACGTATGCCCAAAACTGCCAAAAAGCAACTATTGTTACACAAATGTGCAAAAGTCCTTGACGGCCCCCAAAATAGAGGCTGTGAAACATTCAGGGTCAACACATCATAGATTACACATAGATAAAGTGTTCTCTGTGTTTTTAATAAAGTTAGTTGAAAAAAAAACCTGTGTGTATGCATATGTTTGCACATGGTTAATAAAGTTTATTCAGGAGAGCATTGTTTGTGTGGGTGTGTGCTCTCATATATGTAGCAACCAATCAGATCTTTCCTTCTATTATCTAACCTGCACTGGGAAAATAAAAGCAGTAATCTGATTGGTTGCTATGGGCAACTGATCTATTATGTCTACAGCATATATTGCAGCCTACAGTGTTTTCTGCAATAAACTTTATTGATAATCGCCATTCTCTCTTACCCACAGCATGAGAGTGTGTACTTTATAATGACGCGTCCTGGTTGTACAATTCTCCCTCATGCGTCCCCTGAGACCATTACCGCCCGTTACTGCTCATTAATCAGTGCGATATGCCCTGTCCCGTCTCTTAACCTTCGTTTGAGGGTCATGAAGGGAGTTCAGAGGATGAAATATCATTTAGTAAAGATACTGAGGGAGATTTATCAAAACTGGTGTAAAGGAAACCCGGCCTTGCTGCCCATAGCAACCAATCAGATTCAACCTTTCATTCCAAAAGAGCTCTGAAAAATGAAAGGTGGAATCTGATTGGCTGCTATTGTAAACTAAGCTTTTGATAAATCTCTGTAAGTCTAATCTCCGCCATTACTGCTTTACAAAGGGATTCAACATGGCCGCCTTCAGTCCACCATATTGAAGGCCTCCATTCTTCTTGATCTGTAAAGGAAGCACGCCAGATGGCGGCAGACGCTGCCGCTAGATGATGAATTTAGCACAGCGGGGGACTAAGGATTCGAATCGTATGGTGCAAGTATTACGTGATTCAAGGTCACCTGCCCCAAAATGTAAAGATTTCTCCTCAAAGACCAGCATTTTGATTTTGCGTACGGGTTGCACACCATCCGATATTTTGAACTATTTTTCCGTGGATATATTATGGCTGATCATTGCCCCTACAAACCCCAAAAACTCTGATATTTTGTTCTGTTGCTTCTAATACCATAGACAGCACGATTTTCATGCACCGAGCACGTATTAGATGGCGGTTCTGTTACAAATCTTGCCATGTTACTACTCTTTAGTAATTTATCTGCACCCTCAGTAAGAATCATAGATAATGGATTATGTGAGTAGATGTAGCAGAGCTAAGTGTCTCCGGTGTAGCAGCGCTGAGCCATTGGACATAATAGTACATACCTATAGGGCAGAGGTTAGTCGGCCACACACCACATAAGGGGTCCATACAAAATTGCGGACCCGCACTTCCGGGTCCGCAATTCCGTATCAGAAAAAAATAGAACATGTCCTATTCTTGTCCGCTATTGCGGACAAGAACAGGCATATTCTATTAGTGCCGGCAATGTGCGGTCCGCAAAATGCGGAACGCACATTGCCGATGTCCGTGTTTTGTGGATCCGCACAATACGTTGCGGACGTGTGAATGGACCCTAACTGTCAGCTGTCTCTAAGGATCCCCTCATATACATGCATGCTCAGCTCGGTGGAGCATGCATGTGTTGTGAATGAGATAGACGGAGAGAGCCGCTGCCAGACAGCTCTGCTGTGGTTTATCCCCCCAAGAGCAAAAGTATCAGACATGTTGAAATCCAATATGCCTGCCCCCCCCCCCCCTCTCTCATATAAAGATAGTCACCACGGAGTGCTGTCCGTATTTTTTGTTGATCTATTGAAATGAATGGTTCAGCATCTGATCCGCAAAAAAGACAGATCAGATGTAGTACAAAACTAGGGTGGTGGTAATGGGGTCTAACTGGGGAGAGCACAGACGTAGAAGGCTGCTACATACTGACTTTGGTTTAGGGCCTTCACTTTTGCATAGGACTGCTAGTAGAGAGCGACAACAGGTTAAAAAAAAATAGCACATTCAGCTCTGCTACATGTGATAAATAAGCATGTACAGTCTCCCATAATATGTCAGGCGTTTGGAGTCTCAGGCTCCGCTTATTACGTTTAGTTCCCTTAAAGCGACGCAGAATCATCAAACCGTTTTCCCAGTTTGTCCACATGAATGAATCTTTTCCCCCCACCAGTCATGTGGCCGAGAACAGCGCTAATTTCTGTCCTCGCAGAGTCGCAGAGGCTCGTCTTTTATTTCTGCTGCTTTGTTCCAGCTGTTTAATGTGATTTGCTGATATTGCGCAGATGAGGCGCACACGTCGGAGGATGCTGCTGCGGGGGGGGACATTAAGATGTGGGCTAACCGCTTTCCTGGAAAGTTGTGTCCCCGGGTGGAGAAGGCGGCTGATTAAATATAAAATTATTTTATTTCTAGATATATTTCCTATAGTTATATATATATATATATTTATTGTAAAAATGTGAAGAATCGATGATGACACAAGGAATATGGTATTTAACGTAACGTCCTCTGACGACTTAGAAAAAAGTCCGTATGGACCCCCGCCTCATTCTGCATAGATATTCACAGGAGTAAAAATCATTGGGGTCATTTACAAACATCAGCATTTTACGCCGGTCTTTGATTTCTCCTCTGCGCTGCTGAAGGACACGTCTCGTCATAAATTAGACGCACCTTTGGCAGCCCGTGCGCCTGGCGTATGAACCACTCCGGCGCCTGACTGGAGTAGTTTTTTTTCCAACATTGACGCCTGTTTCCAGTTATAAATAACAGCAAATTTGTCGGGGGCCAATGTCCCGTCCCCAGCTCGTTCTCCTCCACTTCTAATTGGGATGGACAGCGTAAAAAACACCCATGTGACAAAATATTGATGCACTGTCGCAGAAACTGCTTTTTTATGCAAAAAAAATGGCGCAAAAATGTTAGTAAATGACTCCCGTGTATCTGATCCTGGAAAAGCTTGGTAATTTCCAATATGGCTGCCATAAAAACTCCCACTTGGAAAGTCACAGAATTTTCATAAAGTCATAAATAAACTTGGAGCTACACAGAGACGCGTCGAACAACCAAAAACATTTGTTTAAGGGTCCATTCACACATCCGTGGAATGGGTCCGCATCCGTTCCCTAATATCCGGAACGGGTACGGACCCATTCATTCTCAATGGGGCAGTAATGAATGCGGAGAGCACTCTATGTGCTTTCCTCATCCGCATTTCCGGAGCGCGGACCCGATATTCTGTTCGGACAAGAATACGCGGTTCTATGGGGGTGCCGGCCCGGTGTATTGCGGATCCTCAATGCACTATGGACGTGTGAATGGACCCTTAAACTGCGATTTGGCTGCAAAATCAGAAAAGTGGCAGATGAGTCGCCGTTATTACGTGTCACATCACGATTCCACTGAGAATCATTATATGCGATAATGCGATCTTCATGACGTCGTGTAGCCCAACCTTAGGGTACGACCAACACGTAACGTGTCAACTGTGGGTTTTTTGCAGCGGATCTGGCCAAGAACCACGGTGGTGCGGAAATGCTGTGGATTTGCCACAGATTTCACCCTCTGCTTAGCACTTACAAGCCAGAAAGCATCCACCACCGATATGGCGGCAGGATACTGCGTCATTAGATGCCGCCCGGAGGCCCAAAGTGAATTAGGGGCGGAGGCCAGGTATGGAAAGGGATTGGGGCGCCATATGGCTGATTGAAGGGGCATGTCATCACCCAAACAAATTCCGGCAGCTCTCCGTCCGCACTATGCCTGCCGATCTCCCTGATGCTTCAAACGTTGGCAAGTGTGCCTAAGGGTACGGCCACATATAGCGTATCTGCTTCCACCTTGAAGTCCACGCACGCTTTGGCGCTGAGGATTACAACCAGATATGCTGGTATATCGGACGGCATGGCCGGGTTTCTGGGTGCATTTTTGAAAGCTTAAACCAGGAAGGAATTAAAAAACAGGAGAAGTCGTATCCGTCCTTTTAGGATCTACTCACGGTTTTGGCCTCCAAAATTGCGTGCAGAAACCTGACCCCGTGGCCGTGCCGTTGAGGTACATGCACGCGGCGTTTATCATGCGATCCACAGAGTAATACAGTACAAGCTAATCAGATAATGGGGGTCAATTAAAAAGATCAGCGCTTCAGGCCCCCTGCGATGCCGGAGAAAGCTCGGTCCTTGTCATAGCCTGCAGTCCGTGCGCCTGGAGTAAAGACTCCACATTTACTCCCTTTTATAAATGTTTTGGGTCCACATGGAAACTCACCTGCAGTGCGGATTTAGAAATGCAAAGGGTGAGATTTGGGGCAAATCAGCTTCAAAATCCAGGACTAAGTACGCATGAATTTCAATGTGGATCCGTAAACCATTCTGTCTTGCGCATTTTGCAACTCCATTGACTTCAGTGCAAGAAGCTTTCCCTGAAGGACAGATTTGAAGCAGAGAATGTTTCCCTTGGCGTTCACTTGAAGCAGCGTGGTGGCGTTGGGCGATGGCCCTCTAGGAGCTGTGGCGGCTGCTCCGTTGGTCGGTGCGCAGCTTTTCCAGAAACTTATATAACTAAGAAACAGCTGATAACATTTTATACATTTTTCCTTTTTTTGGTGGTGGTGGAGGGGGGTTTATTGTAAGACCGTGTGGTTTATACCCGGCCGGGCGCGCAGCAGCATACTGATGGTTGCTGATCACGTTACGCTGCTCGCCAGAAGCCGCGATGCGCACTCAGGGGTTATTTTTAGCTCAGACTGGAAAGCGCATACAATCGCTAATTAACAACTCTTCTGAATGAGCGCCCCCCCCCCCTCCTTCTTGTAACAAGCAATTATAAGAAACATCAGATACAGAAGTTTTGATGCAGTTGAAATTCATCATTATTTTTTTTTCTAAACATGTATCTTAAAACCCTCAGAATTTCTGCTGGTGCCCACACGTGGTGCATTACTTAATATTGGGATGACTGGTTTAGGAAAATATTTTAGGCAAAGAGGTACCTCCCAAGAAAGAGAACCATCTCGGCAGTTGTGGCTCCCTTGAGTCAAGATCCGACTTTCCTACAAGCCTCAAGGGAATACAGCCAGGCCGATATCCGTCTGTTTCTGGGTGCTTGCCCCTCATCAGTACGGAGTAGGAGGCCTAAGCTGCTTCCAAGGCATCGCACTGAGCCAGCCAGAATCCTACCCCTTACTGATGAGGGGCAAGCACCCAGAAACAGCATCTACAGATGGATATCTGGCCTGGCTATAGCCCCTTGAGGCTTGTAGGAAAGTCGTATCTTGACTCAGAGAGCCACTTCCAATAGGTGGCACAGGTGAGATGGTTCTCTTCCTTGGGAGGTACCTCTTTGCCTATTTGTTTCCCATGGAACATTGCCAATAAGTCTCCATACCATGGAGTACTACCAGTAAGTCTCTATACAGGACCGGTCTCACCCTGCCTAGGAAAAATTTAGGAAGGTTTAGGGTCCGGCCACGCAGTCAGTTTTGGAAGCCAAAATTAGGAATGGATCATAAAATGAGGAAAAGGATAAAGAACAGAAACGGCTGCTCCTCAGGTTTTCGCTTCAAATGCCGTCCCCGATAGAGTTTCATTCAGGTAGAATAGAGTGATGTGTGAATTATAATGTAAGATAATATACAAGGTAATCTAATGAAATATAACAGTTGATATAATGTAACACAATATGAAACGGAAACTAATATGATCTAAAATAATAAGCAATCTGATAAATAATGTATATCATTTATTATGTGATACAAGATGTTGTGGATTATCAAATGTAAATATGTAGCATGTTTCTAATAATGAGCTATGATGAAGTAAATTGATGTAAAATGTAATAATGTATGATACAAGTAATCTATAATTAGAATATAATATACACAGTGGAGTCCTATTATTCTAACCACCAGTCAATATCCAGTGTAAGCGCCGTGTGCAGCACGGACAGCAGCTGGACGGGCGGGCAGGGACTCGGTAAGGTCCTGGTAGGTGGTCACAGGTATGTGGAGCCATGCTGACTGCAGTGCATCTGACAGCTGGTGGAGGGGGCGTAAGGTGGGATCCATAGAGCGAACACAACCATCAATGTGGTCCCAGAGATACTCAACTGTGTTCAAGTCTGGGGAATTAGGGGGCCAGGGTAGTACTTGGAAGTCTTGGTCATGCTCTTCCCACCAGTGTTGGACATTTTTAGCCGTGTGACGTTGCATCCTTCCCAGGGAAGACAATCAGCATGCATGGATGTACGTGATCTGCAATGATGGATGCATACCCAAATGGATGAGTGGCCCAGAGAATGCCACAGAAACCTTCCCGAGACACAAGTCTGGTGCCCCTGAGGTATTTTTGCTGTGAGCTGCTCCACTGTAGGGTATCCTCGCACACCTTCAAACCAATGTTCTCATCTCACACTAATGGCACTTGGTGCTCCGCAGTTTCCATGTCGTTTATTCACAATGGCCCCCTTTTGTCCACTCACCATAAACTTTCACCACAGCAGCATGAGAACAGCTCACACTGCGCAGGTTCAGAAATACCACCACCCGGGGCCTGAAAGACAATAACCATCCCTTCCTACAACTCTGATAAATAACCCCTTATATCCATGACAGCAACGAGGGATATGTGTGCAGACAGCCTATCACACACCTTATATACTCACCGAGGGATATGTGTGCAGACAGCCTATCACACCCCTTATATACCCACCGAGGGATATGTGTGCAGACAACCTATCACACACCTTATATACTCACCGAGGGATATGTGTGCAGACAGCCTATCACACCCCTTATATACCCACCGAGAGATATGTGTGCAGACAGCCTATCACACACCTTATATACTCACCGAGGGATATGTGTGCAGACAGCCTATCACACCCCTTATATACCCACCGAGGGATATGTGTGCAGACAACCTATCACACACCTTATATACTCACCGAGGGATATGTGTGCAGACAGCCTATCACACCCCTTATATACCCACCGAGAGATATGTGTGCAGACAGCCTATCACACACCTTATATACTCACCGAGGGATATGTGTGCAGACAGCCTATCACACCCCTTATATACCCACCGAGGGATATGTGTGCAGACAACCTATCACACCTTATATACCCACCGAGAGATATGTGTGCAGACAGCCTATCACACCTTATATACCCACCGAGGGATATGTGTGCAGACAGCCTATCACACCCCTTATATACCCACCGAGGGATATGTGTGCAGACAGCCTATCACACCTTATATACCCACCGAGGGATATGTGTGCAGACAGCCTATCACACCCCTTATATACCCACCGAGGGATATGTGTGCAGACAGCCTATCACACCTTATATACCTACCGAGGGATATGTGTGCAGACAGCCTATCACACATATGATATACCCACCGAGGAATATGTGTGCAGACAACCTATCACACCTTATATACCCACCGAGGAATATGTGTGCAGACAGCCTATCACACCTTATATACCCACCGAGGGATATGTGTGCAGACAGCCTATCACACCCCTTATATACCCACCGAGGGATATGTGTGCAGACAGCCTATCACACCTTATATACCTACCGAGGGATATGTGTGCAGACAGCCTATCACACATCTGATATACCCACCGAGGAATATGTGTGCAGACAACCTATCACACCTTATATACCCACCGAGAGATATGTGTGCAGACAGCCTATCACACCTTATATACCCACCGAGGAATATGTGTGCAGACAGCCTATCACACCTTATATACCTACCGAGGGATATGTGTGCAGACAGCCTATCACACATCTGATATACCCACCGAGGAATATGTGTGCAGACAACCTATCACACCTTATATACCCACCGAGAGATATGTGTGCAGACAGCCTATCACACACCTTATATACCCACCAAGGAATATGTGTGCAGACAGCCTATCACACCTTATATACCCACCGAGGAATATGTGTGCAGACAACCTATCACACCTTATATACCCACCGAGAGATATGTGTGCAGACAGCCTATCACACACCTTATATACTCACCGAGGGATATGTGTGCAGACAGCCTATCACACACCTTATATACTCACCGAGGGATGTGTGTGCAGACAGCCTATCACACCTTATATACCCACCGAGGGATATGTGTGCAGACAACCTATCACACCTTTTATACCCACCGAGAGATATGTGTGCAGACAGCCTATCACACCTTATATACCCACCGAGGGATATGTGTGCAGACAGCCTATCACACCCCTTATATACCCACCGAGGGATATGTGTGCAGACAGCCTATCACACCTTATATACCCACCGAGGGATATGTGTGCAGACAGCCTATCACACCCCTTATATACCCACCGAGGGATATGTGTGCAGACAGCCTATCACACCTTATATACCCACTGAGGGATATGTGTGCAGACAACCTATCACACCTTATATACCCACCGAGAGATATGTGTGCAGACAGCCTATCACATCTGATATACCCACCGAGGAATATGTGTGCAGACAGCCTATCACACCTTATATACCTACCGAGGGATATGTGTGCAGACAGCCTATCACACATCTGATATACCCACCGAGGAATATGTGTGCAGACAACCTATCACACCTTATATACCCACCGAGAGATATGTGTGCAGACAGCCTATCACACACCTTATATACCCACCAAGGGATATGTGTGCAGACAGCCTATCACACCTTATATACCCACCGAGGAATATGTGTGCAGACAACCTATCACACCTTATATACCCACCGAGAGATATGTGTGCAGACAGCCTATCACACACCTTATATACTCACCGAGGGATATGTGTGCAGACAGCCTATCACACACCTTATATACTCACCGAGGGATATGTGTGCAGACGACCTATCACACCTTATATACCCACCGAGGGATATGTGTGCAGACAGCCTATCACACCCCTTATATACCCACCGAGGGATATGTGTGCAGACAGCCTATCACACCTTATATACCCACCGAGGGATATGTGTGCAGACGACCTATCACACCTTTTATACCCACCGAGGGATATGTGTGCAGACAGCCTATCACACACCTTCTATACCCACCGAGGGATATGTGTGCAGACAGCCTATCACACCTTATATACCCACGAGGGATATGTGTGCAGACAGCCTATCACACCCCTTATATACCCACCGAGGGATATGTGTGCAGACAGCCTATCACACCCCTTATATACCCACCGAGGGATATGTGTGCAGACAGCCTATCACACACCTTATATACCCACCGAGGGATATGTGTGCAGACAGCCTATCACACCTTATATACCCACCGAGCCAGCTGAGCACACAGGACTTCCTTCATGAGCTACACGCTGACAATGTAGAAAGTAGGACATGGTTATAATAATGAGACTCAACTGTGTAATATGATGTCATATAAAATTGTATGTATTTTACCAAATAACGTGGTATGATATAATGTAATATAATATAGAAGTAATATGTAATGCGCTATAGTGTGTTACTCCAAGTGCTGGAGATCATCTATTTTCACTGATGGCGGCTGTCAGCCCCCACATCCAATCTAGCTGATAGAGATCCCCTATTTATGCATTAATATCACGCACATACATATTTATTCCAGCGCCCCATATCTTCCTTTAATATGTTCCTGTATTGGAGATGCCTGGTATAAAGCGCTCTCATTCGCATTATGTTCTTTACTGAAGCGTTTTTAAATTATTATTTTTTTTAATCTTTATTTGAATTTCAAAGGCAGAAAAAAAACTCAAGAAGACAAAGAAACCTGTCTGGCAAAGCAATCAAAGCAGCGCAGGTCTCATGTACACAGGGATAATGAGCCTGGAGAAGCAGCTGTCGCTCAGTAACTCCTGGAGAATATAGGGAATTACTGGAACGCGAGAATTCACTGGGTCTCACCCTATTTGTATGTCGGAGTGCCAACTTTTCTGCCAAAATATTCCGTCCAAATAAAAAACCGGTGTGGGTTTGTGATCTCCGGGGTCTCGAGTAGTGAAGGGGTTAGTGTGAGTATCCCTGGTGGCCTAGGGCTTTGGTTAAAGTGGATCTGTCCGCTTACATAGTGCAGCGAATTACATCTAGAGTTCTGCAATGCTGTTTGGTTATTAATACCAGTCAAAGAATGGTTCCGATTCCACTGTGTTCAATCGGTCACTGCCGGGAGAGGTGTCCGTAATTATAACTAAGTTCTTTCATCAATACTATTAGGCCCCTTTCACATGGGCGAGTTTTCCGCGCGGATGCGATGCGTGAGGTGAACGCATTGCACCCGCACTGAATCCGGACCCATTCATTTTTTATGGGGCTGTTCACATGAGCGGTGATTTTCACGCATCACTTGTGCGTTGCGTGAAAATCGCAGCATGCTCTATATTCTGCGTTTTTCACGCAATGCAGGCCCTATAGAAGTGAATGGGGCCGCGTGAAAATCGCAAGCATCCGCAAGCTGGTGCGATTTTCACGCATGGTTGCTAGGTGACGATCGGGCTGGGGACCCGATCTGTATTATTTTCCCTTATAACATGGTTATAAGGGAAAATAATAGCATTCTGAATACAGAATGCAACGTAAAATAGTGATGGAGGGGTTAAAAAAAGAAAATAAATTAACTCACCGAGTCCACTTGATCGCGTAGTTGCGGATCTCTGTCTTCTTCTGTAATGTTGAGCTGCCGGCTAAGGACCTGTGGTGACGTCACATCACATGATCCAATCACATGGTCCCTCACCATGGTGATGAACCACGTGATTGGACCATGTGATGAGCGCAGTGACGTCATCAAAGGTCCTATTCCTGTGCACAGCAAAGAAGAAGACAGAAGAGAAGCCGGGCTGCGCAATCAAGTGGATTAAGGTGAGTTAAATTATTATAAAAAAAATTTTTTAACCCCTCCAGCGCTATTGTACTATGCATTCTGTATTCAGAATGCTATTATTTTCCCTTATAACCATGTTATAAAGGAAAATAATACAATCTACAGAACACCGATCCCAAACCCGAACTTCTGTGAAGAAGTTCGGGTTTGGGTACCAAACATGCAGATTTTTCTCACGCGAGTGCAAAACGCATTACAATGTTTTGCACTCGCGTGGAAAAATCGTGCATTTTCCCGCAACGCACCCTCATCTTTTCCGGGCAAAAAACATGACGCCCGTGTGAAAGAGGCCTTAACCAATCAGCATACATTTTTTGATCCATTTTGGCTACTGGTTCCATGGACCTGTAACTGTAATATTTGGCTCTTACATGAGACTCATATTCAGTTGACAGATCGTCTTTAATGTTAACCTCCCTGGTGGGCTAGGGGACTGAAGTGGTAATTTAAACATCCCTGGCGGTCCATAGTATTAAGGAGTTAATCTTAGGTTAGCCTTCCTAGTGGTCTAGATCAGTGACTGGTTAATATCATCATCCATGGTAGTCTAGGGAAGTGATCGAGTTCATTTTTAGCATCCCTGGTGGTCTATGAAAGTGAATCATTCCTGGTAGTCTAGATTAATAATTAATTATTGTTGCATACCTAGTGGTCTAGGGCAGTAAAAGGTTAATATCAGCATCCCGAATAGGCTAAGGAAATAAATGGGTCAATTTCAGAATCCCTGGTGCTCAAAAGTAGTAATGACTGATCGCTTTAGTTGAAGTGGTTCCTTTAAGCATATGTGGTGGTCTAGAGTAGTAAAGGGTTATTGTTAGCCTTTCTAGTGGTTTAAACCAGTCATTGGTTAATTTCAACACCCATGTCTGGGAAAGTGAATGAGTCCACTTTAACATCGCTAGTAGTCTAGGGAAGTAAAGGGGGCTATTTCAGTATTCCTGGTGGTCTAGAGAAATAAAAGGGTCCATTTCAGCATTCCTGGTGGTCTAAAGTAGTACTGAATGATCGTTATCATTGTTTGAAGTGGTTAATTTAAGCATCCATGGTGGTCTAGTGTAATAATGAGTTATTGTAGTGGTCTGGGTCAATAATTAGTTAATGACATCATTCATGGTGGTCTAGAGAAGTGATGGGGTCAATTTAATTGTCCCTGGTAGTTTAGAGTATTAAGGAACTGATGTTGGCATCCCTTGTCGTCAAGTAAATGGTTAAGTTTAGCATTCATGGCAGTCTAGGGAAGTAAATGAGTGACTTTCCGCATCCTTGGTGGTCCGGGGGTTCAGTGGGGCTATTAAGCCATTCCTTTTGGTCTAGAGCAGTAAGCCAGTATTGTTATAGCATCCCTTGTGGTCTAGGGCAGCAGGATGGTGGGATTCCTGGTAGTTTAGAGAAATGCACCGGTCCATTTCGACGTTCCTGGTGTAATCGTTAGTATTTCTTGAAGTGATTCATTTAAACATCTGTGGTGGTCTGGAATAGTAAGGGGTTAATCTAAGCATCTCTTGTGGTTTAGGTCAGTAATTGGTTAACGCCAGCATCCATGGTGGAGTGGGCCTATTTCAGCATCCCTGATGGTCTCAAGTATTAAGGAGTTCCCGTTATCATTCCTTGCGGTCTACTGCAGTAAGCGTGCCAGCAGCGTCCCTGGTGGTCTAGGGCAGTCAATTGGTCCTTTTTTTTTTGCATTTTTACCCAAACCATATCATTGGTGTCTGATTGTTTTTTTATTTTTATTTTGGAGTATTCCTTTAAGTGTTTGGAGGACCAAGAAAATCAAACATGACTAGGGTGGCCACATGGTTCACCTCTAAAAGCCAAATGACATTTCCTCGACGCTATAATAACACAACGTCCCCAACACAGAAGTGTCAAGATCAGCATTTTGGGACCACAAATTATTATATTAAAAGGGTTTTCCAGGACTCTAGCTATACTCAGGATAGGTCATCAGTATCTGATCGGTGGGGGTCCGGGACCCCGTCGATCAGCTGCTTAAGAAGGCCTCCTGTCTGTGAGTGCTGCTGCCTTCTCTCTGCTTGCCAAGCACAGCGCCGTCCGCTGTATAGTGGTTGTGCTTGGTATTGCAGCTCACCTGATTCACTTGAATGGGGCTGAGCTGCCCTTTAAGCTATCATAGTTCCCCTTTAAGAGCAGCCATTGCTGTAGAGTGCTTCCATTCCCACTGCTTTAAAGGGTATTTATCGAATTGTCTTGGCGCAGATGATACATTACCACGGGGAAATCGTGTTTTGTACGTTCTGACAACTGGGGAGGACTGATAAATGGGACCAGGGTGTCCCCAGTGGAAAGCTCCTGCACCCTCTTCTCTTCCATTTCTTCAGGAGTTGAGTCCTCAGAACGGGTGTTTGAAATTTTCCAAAGAGTAGAAGTGATTTATTTTCTTCGGTTGATCAAGATTTTGGCGTCTCTCGGTCATACGTCGCCTAATCCGCTCCCCATCTGCCTTCCAAGGCTCCTTGTAATCTCCGGAAGTCCCCGGTGTCACCTAAGGCTTCAGAACTTGCTTTATTGTGTCTGAAGCTGACATCTGTCCACAAAGCCGGACAGCGGCAGAAGAAAATCTATGGCGACTTTAAAGAGGGTCTTATTTTAGGCGCTGTCTGAGGTTGAACATCTGTGCCCAGCGCTGCCCTCATCATAAGCTGCAAAGTTCAGGGATCTAAAGTTTGAGAAAAGTTAAGGACTTGGATTCTAAGAAAAGAAGTTTAGAAATGAAGGAAACTTCAAATCCCATAAGATGAGAACACTCTTCTGCTGAACTCCTCTGTGCTGCTGAGAGGACTCTGCTCCTTCCACTATGTAACTCTTAGTACGTGACCTGCCATAAGATCAGCACATTCCTTCTGAAATACTTTGTGCTGCTGGTAGGACCCTTCTCCTTCTACTATGTAACTCTTAGTACGTGACCTGCCATAAGATCAGCACATTCCTTCTGAAATACTTTGTGCTGCTGGTAGGACCCTGCTCCTTCTACTATGTAACTCTTAGTACGTGACCTGCCATAAGATCAGCACATTCCTCCTGAAATACTTTGTGCTGCTGGGGGGACCCTGCTCCTTCTACCATGTAACTCTCAGCCTGTGACCTCCCACAAGATCAGCACACTCCTCTCCTGAAATCCTCTGTGCTGCTGGGAGGACCCTGCTCCTTCTACTATGTAACTCTCAGCCTGTGACCTGCCCTAAGATCAGCACACTCCTTCTGAAATACTTTGTGCTGCTGGGAGGACCCTGCTCTTTCTACTATGTAACTCTCAGCCTGTGAGCTGCCCTAAGATCAGCACACTCCTTCTGAAATACTTTGTGCTGCTGGGAGGACCCTGCTCTTTCTACTATGTAACTCTCAGCCTGTGACCTCCCACAAGATCAGCACACTCCTCTCCTGAAATCCTCTGTGCTTCTGGGAGGACCCTGCTCCTTCTACGATGTAACTCTCAGCCTGTGACCTCCCACAAGATCAGCACACTCCTCTCCTGAAATCCTCTGTGCTGCTGGGAGGACCCTGCTCCTTCTACGATGTAACTCTCAGCCTGTGACCTCCCACAAGATCAGCACTAGAGATGAGCAAAGCGAGTTCGGATGCTACATAGTTATAATACCGTATGGAGATCCGTCTGATGTAGCATCCAAGGCTCACTTCGCTCATCTCTAATCTGCACAATCCTCTTCTAAAATCCTCTGTGCTGCTGGGACTCTGCTCTTTCCACTATGTAACTTTCAGTCTGTGAGTTTCCACAAGATCAGCACGCTCCTCTCCTGAAATCCTCTGTGCTGCTGGGACTCTGCTCTTTCCACTATGTAACTTTCAGTCTGTGAACTTCCACAAGATCAGCACGCTCCTCTCCTGAAATCCTTTGTGCTGCTGGAGGATACCGCTCCTTTAATTCCTTCTGCGTCCTCCCACACTATCACATTGCCATTCCTGAAACTATCCTATCAATATCATCGCTGTCCTCCCACAAGATTAGCACGCGCTTCTCCTGAAATACTCTGTGCTCCTGGGGCTGCAGCTTGACCATCATATGCAGCCTAGACATCACTCATCACATGAGTAGGCAGGTCGCACAATAGGCACATACCTCTCCTGAAATCCTCTGTGCTTCTGAAGACTCTGCTCCTTCCTTCTATACAAGGGCTCATGTGCGCAGCCATTGGGTCCGGAAGGTCCGGTGCATGCACTACTTTTTAGCGGTGCGGACGGACCACGGACCGATTCAAGTTGAATCCGCGCGGATGTGGCCCGTGCAGATTGTGGTCCCCAATGCATGGAATGGCAAATCAACGGCCGTGTGAATGAGCCCTTACTCGCTGACCTACCACAAGGTCAGCTCACTCCTGTCCTGAAATACTCTGTGCTGCCAGGGACCTTGCTCTGTCTACTATGTAACTTTTGGGTTCTTTCACTTGTCCCCTTTACGTCCTTACATCATGCCGTCATATGAGTTGGTAGCATTAGCACAAGCCTCTCCTGAAATACTCTGTGCTGCTGAACTGTTGGCTGCACAGTGTAGCAACAACCCTGGCTGATGACAGTGCGCAGTAGAGCGTATTTAGA
This sequence comes from Bufo gargarizans, assembly GCF_014858855.1. NCBI lineage: Eukaryota > Metazoa > Chordata > Amphibia > Anura > Bufonidae > Bufo > Bufo gargarizans. Next base: position 559,244,738 of record NC_058082.1, on the reverse strand, counting down.
GGTCCTGCAGGCTTAGACTGCCTTGAAATCAGTAGAATAGACATTAGTTCCCATAACTCATTGCAGCCACTGATTTCGGGGCCCCTCCTTTTCTCCCATACAAATATGGCTGCCTCCAGCTTTTCTGGGCGCCGTCATGTTTTTGGTGGATAATCAGATTTTCTATATCCTGGAGTGCAGCCAGTGTCACGAGGGTACTGAAAACAAGCGCCGAGCTGTAAGGTTTCACGTGGTGCCATCGACCGCAGTTCTATAAGTGGCATGGTGTTGGCAGGACATTCCCTTACAAGATCCATTAGTGACAAACGGCAGAAATTCCGCTCTGAAGACTCCAGATCGATCCAAATAATTTATCCGACTGGCACCGGAGCCTGGAATTCTCAGGGCACCACAATGGGGGCATTGTCCGCCCCTCAACTTGTACCATTATTCTTAAAAGTAAACACTTTCTGAAAAGAAAGCGGGCGAGGGACGGCGTTACCCAGTAACAATCCGGCTTTTGTCAGGAATCCCTCACTCCGTAATACTCAGAAATTATCGAGATGATAAATTAACCCGCCATTGTTCCCACTTCAAAGTCGTCTCCTTGTTCTCACGGTCAGATGCAGCTCATTAGGAATCCCTTATATTTGGGACTTTCCTGCGCCCAGTATAAGAGAGTGCGTCAGGTAGGACATCGGGGAGTTTCTGAAAAGTGCCCCATATGCTGCCCCATTTATAAGGGACACAGCCTCAACCTAGAGCATTTGAATAAAAACTACTACCACCCCCTTTATCACACCACAAAAGGAATGCAGAATCTACATCAAACTCCTTAAATGAAAAGACACCCCATACCAGACACCTAGGCTAATAAAATCCCCAGACCAGACCCCCTAAACTAATGCAGATCGCAGACCAGAGTTCATATACTAATACAGACCCCAGACCAGATGTCCTACACTAATACAGACCCCAGATCAGATGTCCTACACTAATATAGACCACAGACCAGACCCTCTACACATATACAGTGCCCAGACCACAGCCCCTTCACTAATACAGACCACACATCAGACCCCCTAAACTAATACAGACCCCAGACCAGACCCTCTAAACATATAGTGCCCAGACCAGACCCCCTAAACTAATACAGACCTCAGGCCCATGAAACTGAATCTGGCCCTAGACCAGATGTTCTACACTAATACAGACCCCAGACCAGATGTTCTACACTAATACAGACCCCAGACCAGATGTCCTACACTAATACAGACCCCAGACCAGATGTCCTACACTAATACAGACCCCAGACCAGATGTCCTACACTAATACAGACCCCAGACCAGATGTCCTACACTAATACAGACCCCAGACCAGATGTCCTACACTAATACAGACCCCAGACCAGATGTTCTACACTAATACAGACCCCAGACCAGATGTCCTACACTAATACAGACCCCAGACCAGATGTCCTACACTAATACAGACCCCAGACCAGATGTCCTACACTAATACAGACCCCAGACCAGATGTCCTACACTAATACAGACCCCAGACCAGATGTTCTACACTATTACAGACCCCAGACCAGATGTCCTACACTAATACAGACCCCAGACCAGATGCCCTACACTAATACAGACCCCAGACCAGATGTCCTACACTAATACAGACCCCAGACCTCCTAAAGTAACATAGATCCCAGACCAGTCCTGCTAAATTAATATGGACTTCAAAGCGGCCCCCCTAAACTGATGACCCCAGACCTCCTAAAATAATTCAGACCCCAGACTAGACCCTCTAAACTAATACAGACTCTAGACCTCCTAAAGTAATAGAGATCCCAGACCTTAGACCACCTACAGTCAGGTCCATAAATATTGGGACATCAACACAATTCTAACATTCTTGGCTCTATACACCACCACAGTGGATTTGAAATGAAACAAACAAGATGTGCTTTACCTGCAGACTGTCAGCTGTAATGTGAGGGTATTTACATCCAAATCAGGTGAACGGTGCAGGAATTACAGCAGTTTGCATCTGTGCCTCCCACTTGTTAAGGGACCAAAAGTAATGGGACAGAATAATAATCATAAATCAAACTTTCACTTTTTAATACTTGGTTGCAAATCCTTTGCAGTCAATTACAGCCTGAAGTCTGGAACGCAGAGACATCACCAGACGCTGGTCTCATCCCTGGTGATGCTCTGCCCGGCCTCTACTGCAACTGTCTTCAGTTCCTGCTTGTTCTTGGGGCATTTTCCCTTCAGTTTTGTCTTTAGCAAGTGAAATGCTCAATCGGATTCAGGTGATTGACTTAACCGTTGCATAATATTCCACTTCTTTCCCTTAAAAAACTCTTTGGTTGCTTTTGCAGTATGCTTTGGGTCATTGTCCATCTGCACTGTGAAGCGCCGTCCAATGAGTTCTGAAGCATTGGGCTGAATATGAGCAGATAATATTGCCCGAAACACTTCAGAATTCATCCTGCTGCTTTTGTCAGCAGTCACATCATCAAGAAATACAAGAGAACCAGTTCCATTGGCAGCCATACATGCCCACGCCATGACACTACCACCACCATGCTTCACTGATGAGGTGGTATGCTTAGGACCATGAGCAGTTCCTTTCCTTCTCCATACTCTTCTCTTACCATCACTCTGGTACAAGTTGATCTTGGTCTGTCCATAGGATGTTGTTCCAGAACTGTGAAGGCTTTTTTAGATGTCGTTTGGCAAACTCTAATCTGGCCTTCCTGTTTTTGAGGCTCATCAATGGTTTACATCTTGTGGTGAACCCTCTGTATTCACTCTGGTGAAGTCTTCTCCTGATTGTTGACTTTGACACACATAGACCTACCTCCTGGAGAGTGTTCTTGATCTGGCCAACTGTTGTGAAGGGTGTTTTCTTCACCAGGGAAATAATTCTTCGCTCATCCACCACAGTTGTTTTCCGTGGTCTTCTGGGTCTTTGGTGTTGCTGAGCTCACCGGTGCGCTCCTTCTTTCTAAGAATGTTCCAAACAGTTGTTTTGGCCACGCCTAAACAGAATAATAATCTGATGGGTTTGTTGTGTTTTTTCCGCCCAATGATGGCTTCACTTATGGTGAACGCTCTTTGGATCTCATCTTGAGAGTTGACAGCGACAGATTCCAAATGCAAATAGCCGACTGGAAATGACCTCTGGACCTTTTATCTGCTCATTGTAATTGGGATAATGAGGGAATAACACACACCGGCCATGGAACAGCCGAGAAGCCAATTGTCCCATTACTTTTGGCCCCTTAACAAGTGGGAGGCACAGATGCAAACTGCTGTAATTCCTGCACCGTTCACCTGATTTGGATGTAAATCCCCTCAAATTACAGCTGACAGTCTGCAGGTAAAGTGCATCTTGTCCATTTCATTTCACATCCATTGTGGTGGTGTATAGAGCCAAAAATGTTAGAATTGTGTTGATGCCCCAATATTTAAGGACCTGACTGTATATACAGACCTTAGACCACCTAAGTAAATTACACCACTGAAGACAAATTCCTATTTTATGCCTGTTTTATAATCCCGAGCATCTGATAATTGGGCGAGTCTTAGGTCCCCTTGATGGGGTGTCCTGGCAGGACATGTATTATAGAGTTCCTCTCAGTTTGTGACCTTTTCTGCACCCTCTTGACATTGAGAACACCGTAGTGTAGAGCGCTCCGTAACTAACGTCTGGTGGAGATCAGCGGCGGGCCCTGTGCTGTGCTGATAAGGCCGGGCACCGTGTATTCTATCTATATAAGATATAAACTCCTTTCTTTATGAGTCGTAACTCCGCATCCATCATCCTCGCCGCTGCCGCATGCTCGCTTCTCCGAGGACATTGCTCTTCTTTACACCCATCATATGACTCTGGGTTTCGTAACGAAGACTGGGAATTCTGAGAACTTCTAGAAGACAAAAAAAAAAAGCTATTAAAAGACAGGCTTTATATCTGCCCCTGAGAAAGCTGGGTGACATGGCCTGGCAAGTCATAAAATATATGCCCCCTGCCTAGGGGTGTAGCTGTAGGGGGCACAGAGGAGGCAGCTGCACAGGCCTGAGGGGCTCAAAGGCCAAAATATCACTCCGCAGAATAGTGGTGCTCTGTGCGTTCACCGTGAGATGCGGTTTTACTCACTACCAGCAATGACAAGTATAACTCCTCGGAATCAGAAAGGGGTCTCCAGAGAAAGAGAAGACTTCAGGCACTGACCAGGGCAGCTTTCACATCTGCGGCAGCGATTCTGACAGAGAACAGTCTGCAGGAATTCTCCGGATCCGGCACTCCCGGATGCAACCACAATGCCCGCCGGCCCCATTACGTATAATGAGGTCCGAACTGAGATCCGGCCACATTCCGGCAAAAATACAGAGTATCGGTCAGACACAAATGGCTGCGTGTTGCGGTCTGTGTCCGGACAATTCTCGCCATTTTTGCCAGATATCCATGCCGCAAATGTGAAAGTAGCCTAATACTGTAAGAGGAATAGCGCCCCCTGCCAGTGACCTCCGCTGATAGAAAAAAGCACCAGAATAACCACATCCCCTCTAAAGACAGACCCATGCCCTAGAATGAATGCAGACCCTAGACCAGACCCTGGACCCTGGAATGAATATAGACCCCCAGACCAGACCCTCCAAATACAGACCCTGGACCCTAGATTGAATACAGACACCAGACCCTCCAAATACAGACCCCAGAATCTAGAATGAATACAGACCCCCCAGACCAGACCCTCCAAATACAGACTTCAGACCCTAGAATGAATACAGACACCAGACCAGACCCTCCAAATATAGACCCCAGACCCTAGAATGAATACAGACCCTCCAAATACAGACCCCAGGCTCTAAAATGAATACAGTCCCCAGACCCTCCAAATATAGACCCCAGACCCTAGAATGAATGCAGACACCAGACCCTAGAATGAATACAGACCCCAGACCCTCCAAATACAGACCCCAGACCCTAGAATGAATACAGACACCAGACCAGACCCTCCAAATACAGACTTCAGACCCTAGAATGAATACAGACACCAGACCAGACCCTCCAAATATAGACCCCCAGACCCTAGAATGAATACAGACCCCAGACCAGACCCTCCAAATACAGACCAGACCCAGAATGAATACAGACACCAGACCAGACCCTCCAAATATAGACCCCAGACCCTAGAATGAATACAGACCCCAGACCCTCCAAATACAGACCTCAGACCCTAGAATGAATACAGACACCAGACCCTCCAAATACAGACCCCAGGCTCTAGAATGATTATAGACCCCATACCCTAGAATGAATGCAGACCCCAGACCAGACCCTCCAAATACAGACCCCAGGCTCTAGAATGAATACAGACCCCAGACCCTCCAAATATAGACCCCATACCCTAGAATGAATGCAGACCCCAGACCAGACCCTCCAAATACAGACCCCAGACCCTAGAATGAATACAGACCCCCAGACCAGACCCTCCAAATACAGACCCCAGACCCTAGAATGAATACAGACCCCCAGACCAGACCCTCCAAATACAGACCCTAGAATGAATACAGACCCTCCAAGTACAGACCCCAGACCAGACCCTCCAAATGCAGACTCCTGGGGAAGGGTCGTTGATCCAGGGAGTTATTCTGATTGGAGTCGAGAAGGAAGTTTTTCCACTAAAATGAAGAAAATTGGCTTCTACCTCATGAGATTTTTTGCCTTCCTCTGGATCAACTTGCAGGATAACAGTCTGGACTGGATGGACAGAGGGCTTTTTACTGTTACTATGTTACCCTCCAAATGCAGACTATAGACCCCACAATGAGTACTGACCCCAAACGTGATGCCCTAAATACAGACCACAGACTAGACCCTCCAAATACAGACCCTATACCCTAAAATTAATCCAGACCCCTAAATGCAGTCCCCAGAATAACACAGACACAAAGTCCAAAATACAGACCCCCTAAATACAAAGTACTTAGTAACAGCATTTTGGAGGGGGTCCTCCTGGGGCCACAATCTAAAGCCAGTACTGTTTAAAGTATAACTGTCTTTTTTTTTTTGGAGTATTGGATTGTGGTGATTAATATCTCCTTGGTGGCCCTATTTCACATTTTCACTGTGTATTCAATTACCCCTTAATTCCACAGTTTGTTCCCTGTACTGCCTACTTTTACCTGTGCTTAAAGGGCTTCTGTCACCCCCAAAACATAAATTTTTTTTTGGGCTTGTTAAAATCCTTATTTAACGACTATTCCCTCTATAGGGCTCTTACCTTTGTCTGTGGCTTCGTTTCCTTAAAAATCAATCTTTTAAAATATGCAAATCACTTCACTACCAGCAAGTAGGGCGTCTACTTGCTGGTAGCCGCCGCAAAAAACCGCCCTCCTCCTGTTGATTGACAGGGCCAGCGAACCCTCCCGCGCCTGGCCAGCGAAATCCCGCGCCTGTCTTCATTCGGCGCAGGCGCTCTGAGAGAAGGAGGCTCTCCTCCTCAGCACTCCCTCAGTGCGCCTGCGCCGATGACGTCTTCTCTTTCGGTGATGTCATCGGCGTAGGCTCTAGCTCTGTTTGTGGGGGCACACTGCTTAGCACAATTTATGGAGGCATTCTGGCTGATGGCATTTTTTGGGGTCCAGTGAGGCTAACGCTATTCTGAAGGGCACTCTGCCTAACTGTATTCGTAGAAGCTTTCAGGCTTGCTCTGTTTATGGAGGCACTCTAGCTGGCACTATTCATAAGGAGGTCCTCTTGTCAGCTTATACCACATGTACTACCCAGCAGGGGGCAGCAATGAGCACAGGAGAGAGCCGAGGGTGTATATAGAGAATGAAATCAGTGCTGCGTCCTGATGGGAGTGGTTGGTCATATGCTGACTGTATGCTCTTCAGATGGTCATGCCTGTGTCACATGAGCCTAGAACAAGGCTTCCTATGTGCGGCTGCACAGTTTTTTTGTGATTTTCTAGACATCATGTGACCTCCGTGTCCAGATCCGGCGGCTGATACACGACATTTCTCTTCGGCTGATTACATGAATATTACATCGGGTTTCTCTTTCTAAAGTGCTTTATTCAGATGTAAAAAATTCAGAATAGAAATGTAAAATATTCATTCTGAAGTGAAGAAAGAAAACTTTTAGTTTAGTGCCCTGATGGGTTTTTTAATAGAAATGTTGGCGTTTTCCATCCCGTGTTCCGTCGTCGGAGTGCTCCCTGATTATAAGTGAACCTGTCATCTGCACCGATTTGGAAACTTCTACCCCCTAACAAAAACAAAAAAAGTGATATAAACTCTTCAGTCAAGTTTTCAAAAAATCTATTCTGTTACATCTGTTCCTGGGAAAGCTGAGTATGGCCGCCATTACATCTGTTCCCTGTGGGATCGGGGGCTACTCGGGCCCATCCACCATCTATACAGACATTTGTGTAAGGTCTGATAGGTTACCTGACATTGCGGACGGGCCAAAGTCAGGGCCAGTTTTAGGAGATGGCAAACTGGGCAGTTTCTAGGACCGCCATTTCCTAGGGGCCTCCAATGGCAATCTTAGATTAAAATAAAACCTAAAGCCACCCTGTAATTGTAAGCAGCGTTTGATGGTTTTACTGGGGAATTTAATTCTAGTAATGTGTGGGAACTATATGGCAGAATTATGTTGACCAGATCGTGTGTATTATTTGGATGCTGCCTAATATTTGGAAAGACTGTGCTGCCGCTGTATGGTGGCATTACTTAGGCATTGTATGGCAATATTATGTGGGCACTGTATGAGTATTATTTAGTCACTGTATGGCAGTATTATTTAGTCATGGTGTAACAGTATTATTTGGGCATTATATGGCAGTATTATTATTAGGACACAGTATGAGAGTGTTATTTAGTCACTCGTCTCGTAGTATAATTTAGGCATTGCATGACTGTTATTTAGTCATGATATTACAGTATTATTTAGGCATTATATGGCAGCATTATTATCTGGACATTGTATGAGAGTATTATTTATGTAGTGTCTGACAGTATTATGTGGACTCTGTATGAGAATATTATGTCAACACTGAATGAGAACATTATTTAAACACTGTATAGTAGTATTATACCAACACTGTATGGTAGTATTATACCTACACTGTATGGTAGTATTATACCAACACTGTATGGTAGTATTATACCAACACTGTATGGTAGTATTATACCAACACTGTATGGTAGTATTATACCAACACTGTATGGTAGTATTATACCAACACTGTATGGTAGTATTATACCAACACTGTATGGTAGTATTATACCAACACTGTATGGTAGTATTATACCAACACTGTATGGTAGTATTATACCAACACTGTATGGTAGTATTGTGTAGGGCACTGCCTAGTAGCATTATTTAGGCACTATATGTCAGTGTTATTTGAACTATAGGTAATATAGTATTACTATAGTATGATATATAACTCTATAGGAACATTATTTAGTCATTGTGTGGCAGTATTATTTTGGTGCTGTATAAGATTATTATTCAGGCAATGAATGACAGTTTTTTAGGCTCTGTGTGAGAGTATTATTTACTCATTGTATGGCAGTACTATTTTATCACTGTATAAGAGTAGAGTTGAGCGAACACCTGGATGTTCGGGTTCGAGAAGTTCGGCCGAACATCCCGGAAATGTTCGGGTTCGGGATCCGAACCCGATCCGAACTTCGTCCCGAACCCGAACCCCATTGAAGTCAATGGGGACCCGAACTTTTCGGCACTAAAAAGGCTGTAAAACAGCCCAGGAAAGAGCTAGAGGGCTGCAAAAGGCAGCAACATGTAGGTAAATCCCCTGCAAACAAATGTGGATAGGGAAATGAATTAAAATAAAAATTAAATAAATAAAAATTAACCAAAATCAATTGGAGAGAGGTTCCATAGCAGAGAATCTGGCTTCCCGTCACCCACCACTGGAACAGTCCATTCTCAGATATTTAGGCCCCGGCACCCAGGCAGAGGAGAGAGGTCCCGTAACAGAGAATCTGTCTTCATGTCAGCAGAGAATTAGTCTGCATGTCATAGCAGAGAATGAGGCTTCACGTCAGCCACCACTGCAACAGTCCATTGGCATATATTTAGGCCCAGCACACACACAGGCAGAGGAGAGAGGTCCCGTAACAGACAATCTGGCTTCATGTCAGCAGAGAATCAGTCTGCATGTCATAGCAGAGAATGAGGCTTCACGTCACCCACCACTGCAACAGTCCATTGTCATAAATTTAGGCCCAGCACCCAGGCAGAGGAGAGAGGTCCCGTAACAGAGAATCTGGCTTCATGTCAGCAGAGAGAGAATCAGTCTGCATGTCATAGCAGAGAATGAGGCTTCACGTCAGCCACCACTGCAACAGTCCATTGTCATAAATTTAGGCCCAGCACTAGTGTTGAGCGGCATGTCCCATATTCGAATTCGCGAAATTTTGTGAATATTCAAAAGAATATTCGTAAAATATTCGCGATTATTCAAATTCGTTATTATTTCGCATATGCGATAATTCGAATTATCGCATAATACATATGCTATGCAAAATTCACATGTGCGCTAATGAAATCGCCTTACGAAGATTCGCAACTCAATTCAATCACTAATGTATGAATGCAATGCCCTTTGCCTCTGTTCTGGGACAAGTGTAGATATTCGCATGTGCGCTAATAAAATCGCCTTACGAAGATTCGCACCTCAATCACTTTCTAGGGAATGTGAGACTTTTGGGAATCAATCGAGATACAGTGGGGGGTGATGACAGTAGTTGACAGAGTACAGATCAATGTAATCTGTAAGGTGGAAAGTAAAATAAAAAATACGAATATTCGTAAATCGAATTTTACGAAGTTCTACGTATTCGCGAATATGGTGCTATACTATATGAATGCACAGGCCTTTGCCTCTCTGTTCTGGGGACAAGTGTAGATATTTGCATTTGCGTTAATAAAATCGCCTTACGAAGATTCGCAGCTCAATTCAATCACTAATGTATGAATGCAAAGCCCTTTGCCTCTGTTCTGGGACAAGTGTAGATATTCGCATGTGCGCTAATAAAATCGCCTTACGAAGATTCGCAACTCAATTCACTAATGTATGAATGCAAAGCCCTTTGCCTCTGTTCTGGGACGTGCCGATATTCGCATGTGCGCTAATAAACTCGCCTTACGAAGATTCGCAACTCAATTCACTAATGTATGAATGCAAAGCCCTTTGCCTCTGTTCTGGGACGTGCCGATATTCGCATGTGCGCTAATAAAATCGCCTTACGAAGATTCGCAACTCAATTCACTAATGTATGAATGCAAAGCCCTTTGCCTCTGTTCTGGGACGTGCCGATATTCGCATGTGCGCTAATAACATCGCCTTACGAAGATTCGCGCCTCAATCACTTTCTAGGCAATGTGAGTAAGATCTGAGCTGTTGGACCTTTGGGAAACAATCAATTATATGTGTACTGTAATTTTGTGGGGGGGGGAAAAAACAAAAAACAAATATTCGTTTTTACGAATATATAGCACTATATTCAAAATATTCGCGAAATCGCGAAGTTGCGATATTCGCGAAAAAAATTTGCTTTTCGAATATTCGCGCTCAACACTACCCAGCACCCAGGCAGAGGAGAGAGGTCCCGTAACAGACAATCTGGCTTCATGTCAGCAGAGAATCAGTCTGCATGTCATAGCAGAGAATGAGGCTTCACGTCAGCCACCACTGCAACAGTCCATTGGCATATATTTAGGCCCAGCACCCAGGCAGAGGAGAGAGGTCCCGTAACAGACAATCTGGCTTCATGTCAGCAGAGAATCAGTCTTCATATCATAGCAGAGAATCAGGCTTCACGTCACCCACCACTGTAAGAGTCCATTTTCATAAATTTAGGCCCAGCACACAGGCAGAGGAGAGAGGTCCCGTAACAGAGGATCTGGCTTCATGTCAGCAGAGAATCAGTCTGCATGTTATAGCAGAGAATCAGGCTTCACGTCACCCAACATTGGAACAGTCCATTGGCATATATTTAGGCCCCGGCACCCAGACAGAGGAGAGGTTCATTCAACTTTGGGTAGCCTCGCAATATAATGGTAAAATGAAAATAAAAATAGGATTGAATGAGGAAGTGCCCTGGAGTCCAATAATATATGGTTAAGGGGAGGTAGTTAATGTCTAATCTGGACAAGGGACGGACAGATCCTGTGGGATCCATGCCTGGTTCATTTTTATGAACGTCAGCTTGTCCACATTGGCTGTAGACAGGCGGCTGCGTTTGAGGCCTAGTATTTAGGCGCTGGGTGACCGGTATGGATTTAGTGACAGAATTAGACTTGGAAATGCACAGTAGCGTGTGTGTGAAGTTATTCTGAATGACCCTATGTGCACCTTCAATATTATATACCCTTTTAGGGATAGATTTCAAATAGCTCTGATATAGCAGAAACCACTAAATTATGAAATTGCTAAATTGGGAATTGTATTTCAACCCAGAACAAGAAATGTGCTTGAACGGACACTAAATAACTCGCCCAGCTACAGCACTAACGACAGATTTAGCTGGATATGAATTTGAGGCCTAGTATTTAGGCGCTGGGTGACAGGTATGGGTTTAGTGACAGAATTAGACTTGGAAATGCACAGTAGCGGGTGTGTGAAGTTATTCTGAATGACCCTATGTGCACCTTGAATATTATATACCCTTTTAGGGATAGATTTCAAATAGCTCTGATACAGCAGAAACCACTAAATTTTTAAATTGCTAAATTGGGAATTGTACTTCAACCCAGAACAAAAAATGTGCTTTGACGGACACTAAATAACTTTCCCAGCCACAACAGGACAGCGTTAACGAGAGATTTAGCAGGATATAAATTTGAGGCCTAGTATTTAGGCGCTGGGTGACAGGTATGGGTTTAGTGACAGAATTAGACTTGGAAATACACAGTAGCGGGTGTGTGTGAAGTTATTCTGAATGACCCTATGTGCACCTTGAATATTATATACCCTTTTAGGGATAGATTTCAAATAGCTCTGATATAGCAGAAACCACTAAATTATGAAATTGCTAAATTGGGAATTGTACTTCAACCCAGAACAAAAAATGTGCTTTGACGGACACTAAATATCTTGCCCAGCAACAACAGTACAGCGGTGGGTAACGAGAGATTTAGAGGGAATTAAATTTGAGGCCTAGTATTTAGGCGCTGGGTCACCGGTATGGATTTAGTGACAGAATTAGACTTGGAAATACACAGTAGCGGGTGTGTGTGAAGTTATTCTGAATGACCCTATGTGCACCTTCAATATTATATACCCTTTTTGGGATAGATTTCAAATAGCTCTGATATAGCAGGAACCACTAAATTATGAAATTGCTAAATTGGGAATTGTACTTCAACCCAGAACAAAAAATGTGCTTTGACGGGCACTAAATAACTTTCCCAGCTACAACAGGACAACGGTAACGAGAGATTTAGAGGGATTTAAATTTGAGGCCTAGTATTTAGGCGCTGGGTGACAGGTATGGGTTTAGTGACAGAATTAGACTTGGAAATACACAGTAGCGGGTGTGTGTGAAGTTATTCTGAATGACCCTATGTGCACCTTCAATATTATATACCCTTTTTGGGATAGATTTCAAATAGCTCTGATATAGCAGGAACCACTAAATTATGAAATTGCTAAATTGGGAATTGTATTTCAACCCAGAACAAGAAATGTGCTTGAACGGACACTAAATAACTCGCCCAGCTACAGCACTAGGGACAGATTTAGCTGGATATAAATTTGAGGCCTAGTATTTAGGCGCTGGGTGACCGGTATGGATTTAGTGACAGAATTAGACTGGGATATGGCCAAAAAATGAACAGACTATTGCTGGTTAAATGCACTTGGTGTGACAGCTTCACCCTGATGTAGGCTTTAGCCAAAAAACAACCACACCATTGAGGGTTAAATGCACTTGGTGACAGGCGCAGCTTGCCCCTGATTTTGTATATGGCCAAAAAATGAACAGACTATTGCTGGTTAAATGCACTTGGTGTGACAGCTTCACCCTGATGTAGGCTTTAGCCAAAAAACAACCACACCATTGAGGGTTAAATGCACTTGGTGACAGGCGCAGCTTGCCCCTGATTTTGTATATGGCCAAAAAATGAACAGACTATTGCTGGTTAAATGCACTTGGTGTGACAGCTTCACCCTGATGTAGGCTTTAGCCAAAAAACAACCACACCATTGAGGGTTAAATGCACTTGGTGACAGGCGCAGCTTGCCCCTGATTTTGTATATGGCCAAAAAATGAACAGACTATTGCTGGTTAAATGCACTTGGTGTGACAGCTTCACCCTGATGTAGGCTTTAGCCAAAAAACAACCACACCATTGAGGGTTAAATGCACTTGGTGACAGGCGCAGCTTGCCCCTGATTTTGTATATGGCCAAAAAATGAACAGACTATTGCTGGTTAAATGCACTTGGTGTGACAGCTTCACCCTGATGTAGGCTTTAGCCAAAAAACAACCACACCATTGAGGGTTAAATGCACTTGGTGACAGGCGCAGCTTGCCCCTGATTTTGTATATGGCCAAAAAATGAACAGACTATTGCTGGTTAAATGCACTTGGTGTGACAGCTTCACCCTGATGTAGGCTTTAGCCAAAAAACAACCACACCATTGAGGGTTAAATGCACTTGGTCGCAGCTTGTGCTGGCGCACCACAAGACACAAAATGGCCGCCGATCACCCCAGAAAAATGAGACTGACAAACGGTCTGTGCAGCCTAAAAACAGTGAGCAATTGAGGATCAGCAGCTCAATGGTCCACAGCTGCAGATCGATCAGTTAATCAAGTCCTTTGGAGGAGTTAATCTGCCTAATCTCGCCCTACTGTCGCAGCCGCAACCTCTCCCTACGCTAATCAGAGCAGAGTGACGGGCGGCGCTATGTGACTCCAGCTTAAATAGAGGCTGGGTCACATGGTGCTCTGGCCAATCACAGCCATGCCAATAGTAGGCATGGCTGTGATGGCCTCTTGGGGCAAGTAGTATGACGCTTGTTGATTGGCTGCTTTGCAGCCTTTCAAAAAGCGCCAAGAAAGCGTCACAAAAGCGCGAAGAAAGCGACGAACACCGAACCCGAACCCGGACTTTTACGAAAATGTCCGGGTTCGGGTCCGTGTCACGGACACCCCAAAATTCGGTACGAACCCGAACTATACAGTTCGAGTTCGCTCATCCCTATATAAGAGTATTATTTAGGCATTGTATAGCTGTAGTATTTAGGCAATGTAAGGCAGTATTGTGTGTGCACTATGTGACTGTTATGTAAACATTATACTGTAGCTTTATTTTGATACGTATAGGAATATTATTTAAGCACTGTATGGCAGTATTGTTTTATATGTGCAGCTTTTGAAATGTTCAGGTGGAGGTGGAGTTCTGCTTCTCTTGTGGCCCAAGTTTTCATTTTCTATAAAACCAGCCTTGGATTGACTTCCACCTTTAGGTCCATTATTGTGTCAGAGCTGGGGCCCCCTGGAGGCTCCTCTGATACTTTGGTGGGCCACAGTGGTCCTGGTCCTTAGTCGCTCTCAGTGTTGCACATGGTGGGAATCAAAGAAAAAGTTTCACCTGCCCCATGATGCCCCCCAGCTGGGGCCCCCCCCTTATAGCTGTATTTCAGGTCCGTGTTTGCTGTAGTTTTTTTTTGCTTCTTTTGTGTCCGGAGCTGAGAACTCAGTACGGCCACATAAACAAGTCCTTAAAGGGGAACTCCACTAACATTTAAAGATTCCCAATGTATTCAGTCTAGTTTTCTTCTGTTTCTTCCCCTTTAAGATGACTCCTACAGTCTTATATAAAGTCACAAATACTGTAACATCACAATGAGCTCCCCAATACACAGTGCCCAACTATAGAGCTCCCCCATACGCAGTGCATCATCATAGAGCTCCCACATACACAATGCCCCATCATGGAGCTACCCTGTATACAGTACCCCATCTTAGAGATACCCTGTACACAGTGCCCCACCATAGAGCTCCCCATACACAGTGTCCCACCATAGAGCTCCCCATACACAGTGTCCCACCATAGACCTCCCCTATACACAATGCCCCATCATAGAGCTACCCTGTATACAGTCCCCCATCATAGAGCTACCCTGTACACAGTGCCTCACCATAGAGCTCCCCCATACACAGTGCCCCACCATAGAGCTCCCCTATATACAATGCCCATCATAGAGCTACCCTGTACACAGTGCCCCACCATAGAGCTCCTCTATACACAGTGCCCCACCATAGAGCTCCTCTATACACAGTGCCCCACCATAGAGCTCCTCTATACACAGTGCCCCAACATAGAGCACACCTATACAATGTGTCCCACCATAGAGCTCCCCTATACACTGCCCCATCATAGAGCTTCCCTGCACACAGTGCCCACCCATAGAGCTCCCCCATACACAGTTCCCCACCATAAAGCTCCACTTTACACAGTGCCCCATCATAGAGCTACCCTGTACACAGTGCCCCACCATAGAGCTCCCCTATACACAGTGCCCCATCATAGAGCTACCCTGTACACAGTGCTCCACCATAGAGCTCCCCAATACACAGTGCCCCACCATAGAGCTCCTCTATACACAGTGCCCCACCATAAAGCTCCTCTATACACAGTGCCCCACCATAGAGCTCCTCTATACACAGTGCCCCAACATAGAGCACACCTATACAATGTGTCCCACCATAGAGCTCCCCTATACACTGCCCCATCATAGAGCTACCCTGCACACAGTGCCCACCCATAGAGCTCCCCCATACACAGTTCCCCACCATAAAGCTCCACTTTACACAGTGCCCCATCATAGAGCTACCCTGTACACAGTGCCCCACCATAGAGCTCCCCTATACACAGTGCCCCATCATAGAGCTACCATGTACACAGTGCTCCACCATAGAGCTCCCCCATACACAGTGCCCCACCATAAAGCTCCTCTATACACAGTGCCCCACCATAAAGCTCCTCTATACACAGTGCCCCAACATAGAGCACCCCCATACAATGTGCCCGACCATAGAGATCCCCTATACACAGTGCCCCATCATAGAGCTACCCTGCACACAGTGCCCACCCATAGAGCTCCCCCATACACAGTTCCCCACCATAAAGCTCCACTTTACACAGTGCCCCATCATAGAGCTACCCTGTACACAGTGCCCCACCATAGAGCTCCTCTATACACAGTGCCCCAACATAGAGCACCCCCATACAATGTGTCCCACCATAGAGCTCCCCTATACACTGCCCCATCATAGAGCTACCCTGCACACAGTGCCCACCCATAGAGCTCCCCCATATACAGTTCCCCACCATAAAGCTCCACTATACACAGTGCCCCACCATAGAGCTCCCCTATACACAATGCCCCATCATAGAGCTACCCTGTACACAGTGCCCCACCATAGAGCTCCTCCATACACAGTGCCCCACCATAGAGCTCCTCTATACACAGTGCCCCAACATAGAGCACCCCCATACAATGTGCCCGACCATAGAGATCGCCTATACACAGTGCCCCACCATAGAGCTCCTCTATACACAGTGCCCCACCATAGAGCTCCCCTACACAATGCCCCATCATAGAGCTACCCTGTACACAGTTCCCCATCAGAAAGCTCCTCTATACACAGTGCCCCACCATAGAGCTACCCTGTACACAGTGCCCCATTATAGAGCTACCCTGTACACAGTGCCCCACCATAGAGCTCCTCTATACCCAGTGCCCCACCATAGAGTTCCCCTATACACAGTGCCCCAACATAGTGCACCCCCATACAATGTGCCCCAACATAGAGCTACCCTGTACATAGTGCCCCACCATAGAGCTCCTCCATACACAGTGCCCCAACATAGAGCTACCCTGTACATAGTGCCCCACCATAGAGCTCCTCCATACACAGTGCCCCAACATAGAGCTACCCTGTACATAGTGCCCCACCATAGAGCTCCTCCATACACAGTGTCCCACCATGGAGCTCCTCTATACACAGTGCCCCAACATAGAGCACCCCCATACAATGTGCCCCACCATAGAGCTCCCCTATACACAGTGCCCCACTATAGAGCACCCCCATACAATGTGCCCCACCATAGAGCTCCCCTATACACAGTGCCCCACCATAGAGTTCCTCTATACACAGTACCCCACTATAGAGCTCCCCTATACACAGTGCCCCAACATAGAGCTACCCTGTACATAGTGCCCCACCATAGAGCTCCTCTATACACAGTGTCCCACCATGGAGCTTCTCTACACACAGTGCCCCAACATAGAGCACCCCCATACAATGTGCCCCACCATAGAGCTCCCCTATACACAGTGTCCCACCATAAAGCTCCTCTATACACAGTACCCCACTATAGAGCTCCTCTATACACAGTGCCCCACTATAGAGCTACCCTGTACATAGTGCCCCACCATAGAGCTCCTCTATACACAGTGCCCCACCATAGAGTTCCCCTATACACAATGCCCCATCATAGACCTACCCTGTATACAGTCCCCCATCATAGAGCTACCCTGTATACAGTCCCCCATCATAGAGCTCCTCTATACACAGTGCCCCACCATAGAGCTCCTCTATACACAGTGCCCCAACATAAGGCTCACCTATAAATAGTGCCCCACTATAGAGCTCCCCAACACACAGTAGAGCCTCACCGTAGAGCGTCCTCATGCACAATGCTCACTTTAGAGCTCACCTCTACAAAGTAGTGCCTTACTGTAGAGTTCCCCCATACATAGAATCCCTGTTAGATAGTTCCCAGCCAGAGAGAGCTGAAATACAGGGTGCCCCAGCCAGAGAAATCTCCAGCAAAACATTTCAACAATAGAGTTGCCCTGTTAATATTGCCAGCCAGAAGGTGCCCCCTTTAGCACCGCCAACCAGGGAGTGCCATCAAACACATTAAACCAACTTTAAGGCCCTCCCATGGGCAGTGTGCAAGCCAAAGTGTTCTCCTACAAACGGCACTAGCCATAAGGTCCCCAATATTAATTTTGCTAACAGACCAGCCAGTGAGCCCCTCCACACATAGTGTCCTTTAGACCTTCTACCCTAGGATGTCCCATTTTCTATGGAGTGGTCTTGCTGGCCCATACATCTAGTATCTCCTAAAATTCTTCTCCTCCTCAAGACCATCCACATGGACAACCTCAAAAACAGACCCATCTGTGGGACCCTTCCTTCCACCAGCGCGGAGTGCCCCTTTATCTCAGGTGATGGTCTTGTGGTTTATAGAAGAGTCCTCCCTGTACTTTACTCATCAGTTTGCATCCCAGGAGCCTCATCTCACCGGTGATTACAGTGATAAATCTGACCAGGACCTTTTGAGCCATCATCATTTTTTTCATGGCATTTTTTATATTTTTATGTGTCTCATCCGGCGTGTATGCAGAATCCGGGACTATTTATTACAATCAGATAATCAATGCCGCTCGCTGATAGATGGCGGAACAGGCGCAGGATGGTTTTGTGGTCTGATTAAATGATGCTTATTATTCATGGCCTATCAAAGGAATCATCTTTACTGAGGTCGAAAATGAGGAATTGATCACCGAGCTCCCCGTGCAAGGTTAAAGCTTCGGCCTCGGGATGGAATTTCTGCTCTTTTTATCCATCCCTAGGTTTACTTCTGGGGGTGGGGGCCTCCAAAGAACTAGGCCCCCTCCGAATAACCTGAGAGTTGACTATGTAAACCTTCACTGCCCTGGACCACGATGGACTTTACAATCAACCACTTCAGTATATGGCGGTATTATTTCAGCACTAAATTGCAATGAATGGGCAGTATGGTGTGGGAATTGTATGTGGGCACTCTACGGTAGAATTATTTGGGTGCTATATGGAAGTACTATTTAAATTCCAGTATCGTGTGGAAGTATTATTTGGCACTGTTTGGCGGTATTTAGGTAACATTCCTGTGGCCCTACTTTTCTTATTGCCCAGGACCCCATTTTCTTTTAAACCAGCTCCATTTGGGACTGACATCTTTAAAGGCTATGTGCACCTTTGGGGACATAAAAAAAATTATTACATTCTATTTATTTTGGACTAAAAATCTTTTTATATATATATATATATATATATATTTTTTTTTTTCAATTGGTCTTTATTGAAAATGTTAAGCTGTTACTGCGAAACAGGGGTTAAAATTCAGTCAGTTTGCAAGTTGTCCCAGTCTGCTTTCTTTGAATCCCATCATCTGATGGCTCATGTGTAACTCTTAATTGTGATCTCCTGATCTCATAGACACCTATTTAAGCCATATTATCAGTTTGACAAGAATAGAGCTATAACGTAGATCAGAAATATGAGCTACACATGAGCCTCAAGATGACGGGATTCAAAGAAAACAGAAAGTGACAGTTTGCTAATAGACTTGATTTTAACCCCTGTAACTCAGAAATGGCTGAAAATTTTTAATAAAGCCAAACTGAAAAAATGAATTTTAGCCCAAAATGAGTAAGATGCAATCATAAAATAAAATTGCCCTGAAGGTGTCCATAGCCTTTAAATACTTGGGGGCCAAGGAAATGACCACGTGACTGGTTGTCAGGGACAGCCAGACTCCTCACAGAGAAGCAAGAGACCGTTTATCACCATCCCTGTCTTCCTGATCGCTGTATTACACAACACTTAATATGGTTCAAGAAGCGCCCATGACACTTCCTACTCCTCTCCCTGTGATCATGTGATCACTGTTTTCTGGGTAACTGCAGGAGCTGCTGGGTCTTAGCAGATTCAGATCAGCACTGCAGAGAGGCTCCAGAGGCTGTATTCCCCCTGTAACTGGGGCTAATATCAGCTTCAGTTATGGGGGCAACAAAATAATGTAATGTGACTTTAGGGGTAGGGGAACAGGCAGAACGTGTAAAATAAAATATTTATATATAAAATAATACCACTGTTGCTATCCCACATTTTTGAGGGTATAAAACAATAGAAAAAAATGGTACTAAAAAAAAAAAAAAGGACTTAAAAAGTCAAGTATCACTGAAGAAAAGACACAACATTTATTTTAATATGTGTGTGTGGTCATTAACAGGATGCACTGGTCCAATCTTGAACTGCCTAGGTTAGGGCATCTGAGTCCATGACTGGTATTTTAACCAAAAAATAGCTCCAAAGTTTCGATAGGATTGACCAAAATGAGGCACGCCCTAAAAAAAAAAAAAAAGACATGCCTCCTCTCTATAAGACCTTACGGCCACCCAGAAGGACCAAAAGAGGGCTCATGTGTGGGCAGAGGGGGTAGATGGGCTACTGACATTCAGTGATCGTGCACCCATTTGTGATAGAAGGGAGGCTAACAAATTATAGTAGGCGGAGCCACACTTTAACAGCCCCGCCCCACTGATGAGTTTGAAATAAGGGGTTCTTCTTAATCAGCTGTGCCCCACCCCAGACCTTGGTGTGGTTCAAACTCTGGACTGGATGTGGATTTACGGCCACAATTTTTTTTTCACTTTTTTTTTGCTGTGATTTGTGCAGATCTTTACATATGGAGCTGCTGTGTTAATGTTCAGTTTCCTGCAGGTACAGGACGGTATAGCCCGCACTCCCGTCGGTTGGCACTGATATGACGGTAACCTACCTTGACGTGTTCTGGGATTGCTCTCAAATCCACGCTTTCCCCTGACCTGACAGTCGTACTGAGGCATGGATGAGGATTAAGGAGATCCTCTCGCTATGCGGCTCACTCCGAAAATAAATGACCATCTGCTCTGCTCTTGTGCTAGCCGGAGGATTAGTTTGGGGTTAAAACTGAGCCGTATAATTAACCAAGATTGTGTTTTAACCACTTTTTGGGAATTTCACTTTTTCTGTAGTTTATTTAGAGCAGTGGTTTCTCCCATTGGTATACTGGGAGTTGTAGTTTCTCACCAGCTAGAGAGATAATGATTGGAGAACACCTACTCAGAGTAAATTATTTTTATTTTTACTATTGAATTAGCATTTTATGATAAATATATATCATTATTATGTTATTATATTAGTATTATTTTATTATTTATATTACAAAAAGTTAGGGATATTTGGCTTTCGGGTGAAATCTATGGAAAATGTAAAAAGTTCCCGCTCCAGTGATATTATATTTTATAAGTTGGGTATTAAATAGAAGCAGCAATGAAGAGCCAACACCAGTGCTGGGTATACCGCCACGAAAACGTCAGCATCTCAAGAACTTGTCATGTGGCCTTGAGCATCAATTACAGCTTGACAACGACGTCTCTTGCTGTTCACAAGGCGACTTATTGTCTGCTGAGGCATGGCATCCCACTCTTCTTGAACGGTGGCCCTCAGGTCACCAAGGTTCTGGGGTACAGAGTTATGAGCTTCTACATGGAGACTCAGCTGATCCCAAAGGTTTTTAATGGGATTCAGGTCTGGAGAAAGGGCAGGCCACCCCATTTGAGGTCCTCCAGTCTCCAGCAGCCATTCCCTAATGATGCAACCTCGATGAGCTGGCGCATTGTCCTCCATGAAGATGACATTAGACCAGTGTTGTTCATGCAGAGGTACAATGATTTAATTAATCATGTTCTTCAGGTAGTATGGGCTTGTCACTGGACCATTCACACAGTGTAGGGCAGTCCTGTATGGACTAGACACTCCGGCCCACACTGTAATACCACCACTAAAGGCTTGTCTGGTGACAACAGTGGCTAATAGCGCTCTCCTTCACGTCGCCAACATCACTGGTGGCCATCATTTCTGCTCAGCGTGAATCGACTCATCAGTGAACATTATTGAGGCCCACTGGTCCCTCGTAGATGCCCCCTTGCACATACAAGACAATGACGCCTGTGCCTGCTGGTGTGGTCAGGTACCCTTGCAGGTCGTCTAGCACGCAGACCACGCTGATGTAAAGGGTTTCAAATGGTCTGATGTGACACTTGGGTGCCTCTCACCTCCCTTAAATGTGCCTGGAGTTGTGTGGCATTCATCATCCGGTTCTATAGGGCTCTGCTTACAATGAAGCAGTCATCAGTGTGGGATGTGGCCAAAGGACGTCCACTTCTCTGCCTTTCTGTGACTCTATAACTCTGATACAACCTGCTGAGGACACTCTGTGCCAGTGTCCACTTCCCTCTGAGAACATTCTGCTTGAAGCCTCAATGGCAAGGTACGGTGCTGCTGATCAATTGTTAGGTGTCATCTTGGTCTCATGATGTGAAAATGTGAACAGCATGATGAGGAGGACTGTTTAAATATTAATTCTAATTGAACCAGAAAAATTATTGGGCGATTCATGGATCAAACACCTGTTGTGAATTTTGCTGTTAAGCTCCCTGTTAGAGAACAGCAAGTTGTGCAAAAAGTACTGAAACATTGAACAGTTGGACGTGTGCATTCAAAAGGTTAGAGAAGGTCCCATTAAGTTCTCCTGTAAAGGTTAGAGGGCATTTTAGGTTCATCCCAAAATTTCAACCACAGGACAAATATCCCTAACTTTTTGTGAGTAGTGTATTACACTATTTATATTATTATGTTGGCTTGAAAAAGCCTGTAACATCCTGTTATTCGACTGTTTCAGCTTATTATTCCGTTTTATTATTATTCTCCACCCCCCCCCTTTTTCTATACGCTACTCCTACAGTTTTGGGGGTGCATACACCAAACTTTCCGCACTTCTTCGACCTATAGTGAGGTAAGTTGCTTGTGCTTTAATAAGCGATCCCACTCTCCGGGCCCTTGCGGCCGACCACCGAAGATCCCTTTTTCGCCATTGACTTTGACAGGGAAAATTTTCAAATCGCTCCCACTCGCACAGTTCTGAGGCTACACTCCCCAAACTCAGACCACATATTGTTGGTGGCAACCTGATTAAAAGAGTGAATTTTGGGGGGACACCCAAAAGTGGGTGGAGCTAGCAACGGCCAATGAAAATTTTGCTATTTTCTAAACGCTACTCCTCCCACAGTTTTAGGAGTACACTTACGAAACTTTGCACACTTGTTCGGCACATACCCAAATAGGTTGCTTGTGCTTTGTTAACCGATCTCACCCTCCATGCCCGTGGGGCGGCCCCCCGAGACCCCACTTTTTGCCATAGACTTTCATTGGAAAATTTTAAACTTTTGCCACTCGTACAGCTTCGAAGTTAAACTTACCAAACTTGGGTCACTTAGTCATGGGGTCAACCTGAAAATTTCTGTCACATTTCGGGGATTGCTGCGGTATTATCTCTGTCCTGAAATGGCAAAAAGACTGAACTGAAGACATCCTGATGCATCCTGAACCGATTACTCTCCATTCAGAATGCACAGGGATGAAACTGATCAGTTCTTTTCCGGTATAGAGCCCCTAGGTCGGAACTCGGTGCCGGAAAAGAATAACGCTGGTGTGAAAGTACCCTAAGATAACTATGCCTTTAAACAATTCTGGACTGCCCATATGATGATGTCATGTGTTTGGAAGCTTCTGTTAGGTTTGTTGGCAACATCTGAGTTAATTAGAGACACACCTTTTGGATGTATTTAAATGCACACCTGAAACACACTGCTTCTTTGTGTAGCATCATGGAAAGTCTAAAGAAATCAGCCAAGATATCAGGATGAGAATTGTGGACTTGCACAAGTATGGCTCAACCTTGGGTGTAATTTCAAGATACCTGAAGGTGCCTCGCTCATCTGTACAAGCAATTACTGTATTTTTCGCCCTATAAGACGCACCTGCCCATAAGACGCACCTAGGATTTTGAATAAGAAAAAAAAATGTTTGAACCAAAATGTGTGCTTTTGGTGGGTTTTGAACTAATGGTGGTCTGTGGATGACACTATTATGGGGGATCTGTGGATGACGCACTGTTATGGGGGGATCTATGGATGGCACTCTTATTGAGGATCTGTGGATGGCACTGTTATGGTGGATCTGTGGATGGCACTGTTATGGTGGATCTGTGGATGGCACTGT
This sequence comes from Bufo gargarizans, assembly GCF_014858855.1. NCBI lineage: Eukaryota > Metazoa > Chordata > Amphibia > Anura > Bufonidae > Bufo > Bufo gargarizans. The sequence goes on along the minus strand of NC_058082.1, from coordinate 559,220,752 downwards.
TATGGGGGATCTGTGGATGACACTGTTATGGGGGATCTGTGGATGACACTGTTATGGGGGGGATCTGTGGATGACACTGTTATGGGAGGGATCTATGGATGGCACTCTTATTGAGGATCTATGGATGGCACTCTTATTGAGGATCTATGGATGGCACTCTTATTGAGGATCTATGGATGGCACTCTTATTGAGGATCTGTGGGGCACTCTTATTGAGGATCTGTGGATGGCACTGTTATGGTGGATCTGTGGATGGCACTGTTATGGTGGATCTGTGGATGGCACTGTTATGGGGGATCTGTGGATGACACTGTTATGGGGGGGATCTGTGGGTGACAATGTTATGGGGAGGATCTATGGATGGCACTCTTATTGAGGATCTATGGATGGCACTCTTATTGAGGATCTGTGGATGGCACTGTTATGGTGGATCTGTGGATGGCACTGTTATAGGGGATCTGTGGATGACACACTGTTATGGGGGGGATCTGTGGATGACACTGTTATGGGAGGATCTGTGGATGACGCACTGTTATGGGGTGGGATCTGTGGATGACACTGTTATGGGGGGGATCTGTGGATAACACTGTTATGGGGGACGATCTGTGGATGACACTGCTATGGGGGATCTATGGATGACACATATATAGCATCTTATGCTATATGTGTCATCCACAGATCCCCCCCATAACAGTGTCCCTGTGTAAATAGTGACCCCCAATACAGGGGGTGGGGACCGGAAACTGGTGCAGTCATTGTACTCTATTACACCGGGCCCCGCACACAGCAGTATTCATATGTAAAGTGTAGGCAATCCATATATAAAGTATAGCAATCCTCTGCGGTAGCGCAATCCACGTAGTACTCACTATGAAACTCCCGTACTAGCAGGCAGGCTGGCCGGCCACTTCGTCACGCGCAGGCTCCGCCTGCTTCATTAATAAAGTGGGAGGAGCATGTGTGTGACGAAGTGAGTGGCCGGCCTGCCTGCTAGTATAGGGAGTTTCATAGTGAGTACTACGTGGATTGCGCTACCACAGAGGATTGCTATACTTTATATATGGATTGCCTACACTTTACATATGAATACTGCTGTGTGTGGGGCCCGGTGTAATAGAGTACAGTGACTGCACCGGGCCCCGCTGCGATTCCAACACCAGTTGCCGGCCTCCAGACCCTCCTCCCTCCCCGCTGATGCATCGCAGGCCGCGTTGTGCAACATCGCGGGCCGCGATGCTTCAGTGTTAGCAGAGTAAAAACGGCAGCTTTCGCCCCATAAGACGCACTGCCATTTACCTCCACTTTTGGAAAAATATGGTATACGCAAGTACAAACAAGATGGGAATTTCCAGCTATCATACCGCTCAGGAAGGAGACGGGTTCTGTGTCCCAGACATGTAAGTGCTTTGGTCCGACATGAGCATATCAACCCAAGGACAAAAGCAAAAGACCTTGTGAAGATGATGGCGGAAGCTGGTAAGATGGTGTCAATACCCACAGTGAAACGAGTACTGTATCAACATGGGCTGAAAGGCCCCTCTGCCAGGAAGAAGCCATTACTCCAAAAGAAAAAGTAAAAAGCCAGATTAATGTTTGTAAATGCACACAGGAACAAAGACCTACATTTTTGGAGACATGTCCTGTGGTCTTACGAAACTAAAAATGAACTTTTTGGCCATAATGACCATCGTTACGTTTGGAGGAAAAAGGCAGAAGCTCGGAATCCTAAGAACACCATCCCAAACGTGAAACACGGGGGCGGCAGCGTCATGTTGTAGGGTGGTTTTGCTGCAGGAGGGACTGGTGCACTTCACAAAATAGATGGCATCATGAGGATAGAAGATTATGTGGAAATACTGAAGCAACATCTCAAGACATCGGCCAGGAAGTTAAAGCTTGGGCGGAAATGGGTCTTCCAAATGGACAATGACCCGAAGCATACTGCCAAACTGGTTACAAAGTGGCTTAAGGATAACAAAGTCAATGTTTTGGAGCGGCCATCGCAACGCCCTGATCTTAATCCTATTGAAAGTTTATGGGAAAAGCTGAAAGAGCAGGTGCGAGCAAGGCGACCAACAAACATGGCTCAGTTACACCAGTTGTGTCAGAAGGAATGAGCCCAAATTCCGACCAACTATTGTGAGAAGCTTGTGGAAGGATATCCAAAACGTTTGACCCAAGTCATACAGTTTAAGGGCAATGGTATCAAATATTAATGAAATGTGTGTAAACTTTTGACTTTGCTGAAAGTAATAAAAATGCCTTAAAACATTCTCTCTCTCATTATTCCTGCATTTGGCAAATAATAATAATTATGCTAATCCTAATTTACCAAAAACAGGAAAGTTTTTTTCTGATTTCATGTCAGATATTGAGAAAAACATGCAGATGTGTCTTTTTATATAGTGTATGTAAACGTCTGGTTTTAACTGTACGTGTCTGATCGGCCACTGGGGCCCCTGCCGATCACGTGCGGCACTCCGTTCAACTCTGTGCGTCAGCAATCCCCACTTAAATGGGGTAACATAAGACCCCCATTATTGTGATTGTTAGGGCCATGTATCTGAATACCCTGGACAAGTCACAGTGTCTTATTTGTGTCTCCCCTTGCACGCAGTACAGGTCCCAGTAGACACCCCCTTGTTGGGCTGTGACTATAAGGTGACCATTGAGATTTTAGATGTTTTGGGGGTCTGTGGCTGTGATAGCTATGGAGGGATCGTCACTGTTAGGGGGACACTGTGCCTATCAATGTTATGTGGAAGCTGTGGTTGACACTGTGGAGGCACTACGATTGTCTGTTCCTGCTATAAGTGGCACTGTTTTGGTGGGAACTTGGCCCTATTATGGAGGTACTGTTATGGTGCTGTGTATATAAAGATGATGTATTTGTCACTGATATGGGTCACTGGATGTAACTTTTGGGGGTACTGGGGTTGTCGGTCTCATGTTGAAGCTGTGCTTGGCACTGTAGCTGGCTGTGATTGAATTAATGTGAGGCAGATCATCCAAAAACAAACCCAGATGCCCTAAATTTATACAGATTCCAGATCAAACCATTTAAACTAGTACAGACCCCAGACCAGACCACCTAAATAAATACAGACCCCAGCCCAGATGCGCTATATGAATACAGACCACAGACCAGACCCCTAAGCTAAAACAGACCCTAGATCAGACCCCCAAAACTAATACAGACCCCAGACCAGACCCGTGAACTAATATAGACCCCAGACCAGATCCCTTAAACAAATACAGACCCCAGACCAGATCCCTTAAACAAATACAGACCCCAGACGAGACTCTTTAAACAAATACTTACCCCAGACCAGTCCCCCTAAACTAATACAGACACCAGACCCCTAAACTAATACAAAGCCCTGATCAGACCCCTAAAGTAATACAAATCCCAGACCACCTAAACTAACACAAACTACAGACCAGACCCCATAAACAAATTCAAACCCCTGACCAAATCCCTTATACTAATATAGACCCCACACCCCCTAAACTAATACAGACCCCAGACCAGACCCCCTAAACTAATACAAACCCCTGACCAGACCCCTATACTAATACAGAACCCAGATCCCCTAAGCTAATACAGACCCCAGATCAGACCTCATAAACTAATACAGAACCACAGACTAGACACCCTAAAGTAATACAGACCCCTAACCAGACCCCTAAACAAATACAGAACATCCCCCTATACTAATACAGACAACAGACCCCCTAAATTAATAAAGACCCCAAACCAGATGCCCTAAACTAATATGGACTTCAGACCTCTCTAACTAATAAAGACTCCAGAACAGACACCCTAAACCAATATGGACTCCAGACCAACCCCCTGAACTAATACAACCCCCAGACCAGACCCCCTGAACCCCAGACAGTCTAAATGAATATGGACTCCAGACCAGACAGTCTAAATGAATATGGACTCCAGATCAGACAGTCTAAACTAAGAAAGAACTTATGCAAACCCCAGACCAGACACCTAAGATACAGACACTAGTCCCCCAAAACCAATACAGGTGCCAGACCCCTAAACCAGTATAGACCACAGAACAGACACCCAGGCCAGACTGTGCAGATTCCCCCCTCTACACTTCAGGCCACAGTCAGAGACAAAATTCCAGTTCCGGTATCAGGACGTGATCCGTTTCGGCACCCAGGACTTCTCAGCTCTTCTGGAAGTTGGGGAGGTTTCTCCGTTCTAAGGGGGCCTCTCGGAGAGCATGATTTGCGTGCACTCGAATGCAGGGGAATCTATGTACTTATAGTGGGAGTCGCGCTCACCCTGTTTTTTGGCGTTTCCATAAATCTTGCCAAATTTTGCGCTATTTTGACTCTAAGCTAATCTTATGTATTGTGTACAGAGCTGATGCATCAGATCCAGTCTCCCCGGCAGAGGAGCGGGGGAGGGGGCTGTATCCTCATCAGCTATAACGAGACGTATGGATGATTTCAGTTGCTTCATCTTCTCGCTAGTAATTCCGATGTTATTTTCGTACCTTCTCTCTCATATTTTGCAGCCAAGAGGCGGATTGGTTCCCTAGGAAGTCGGAGACTTTTATAAGGACATATAAAATCACCCTCATGGCAGCTTCATATCTGTCACATTTTTATTTTGCTTCTTCAAAGACATCATTGATGTTGGAGGTGACGGGACAGGTGGATGGCGGTGTGATTACAGGACACGAGAGCAGGGCTCGTAGGCACCTGCTGTCCCAGGAGCGGGAAGATTCATGTGGTTGAGTTAAAAAGGACAAATGGCTCAGATTCTGCTGCTGGACGGACGCTTGAGATTCCAGAGTCTCGCTCGAGTGGACGGCGCCCTTAGGGCGGTAAAGGTTAATAAGTGAGACACTTGGCCCAGTGACTAGTGCAGGAGAGATGTAATTGAAAAGGGCACAAAGGTCGTGAGCCGGTGACAAGTGAGAAACGCCGAATGTATCACCTCGTGTGTATGGCGGGAATCAGAAAGTAATATTACCAGAAATACCCCCATAGCTACTGAGCTACTACCAGCCATAGAGCTGCTGCCACCTGACAGCAAGGGCAGCTAGAAGGGGAGGTGCAGTATTAGAGTAGTTATATTCTTGTACTTAGGAGCAGTATTATAGTAGTTATATTCTTGTACATAGGAGCAGTATTATAGTAGTTGTATTCTTGTACATAGGAGCAGTATTATAGTAGTTATATTCTTATACACAGGAGGCGGTATTATAGTAGTTATATTCTTGTACATAGGAGCAGTATTATAGTAGTTATATTCTTGTACATAGGAGCAGTATTATAGTAGTTATATTCTTGTACATAGGAGCAGTATTATAGTAGTTATATTCTTGTACATAGGAGCCAGTATTATAGTAGTTCTATTTTTGTACATAGGAGCAGTATTATAGTAGTTATATTCTTGTACATAGGAGGCAGTATTATAGTAGTTATATTTTTGTACATAGCAGGCAGTATTATAGTAGTTATATTCTTGTACATAGGAGGCAGTATTATAGTAGTTATATTCTTGTACATAGGAGCAGTATTATAGTAGTTATATTCTTGTACATAGGAGCAGTGTTATAGTAGTTATATTCTTGTACATAGGAGCAGTATTATAGTAGTTATATTCTTGTACACAGGAGGCAGTATTATAGTAGTTATATTCTTGTACACAGGAGCAGTATTATAGCAGTTATATTCTTGTAAATAGGAGACAGTATTATAGTAGTTATATTCTTGTACATAGGAGCAGTATTATAGCAGTTATATCCTTGTACATAGGAGGCAGTATTATAGTAGTTATATTCTTGTACATAGGAGCAGTATTATAGTAGTTATATTCCTGTACATAGGAGCAGTATTATAGTAGTTATATTCTTGTACATAGGAGCAGTATTATAGTAGTTATATTCTTGTACATAGGAGCAGTATTATAGTAGTTATATTCTTGTACATAGGAGCAGTATTATAGTAGTTATATTCTTGTACATAGGAGCAGTATTATAGTAGTTATATTCTTGTACATAGGAGCAGTATTATAGTAGTTATATTCTTGTACATATTGTATAGTAATATCAGAGGTGAGTGGAGTTGTCCTTTAAATTAATCTCTTATTTTGAACATTGTACTGTGGAAATATTGGGCTGTGTGGTAACTCCCTGCGTGTGTGGTGTTGGGGAAAGTAATGAGACAATCTGTTCTCCCCCCACACTGCGGTATCACAGATGGGACAGTGTAGGTGTATTACATGAACAAATAAGTAGGTTGTCTTCTCCCCTTCTATGTTGACACTTGGCTTTGTGTCATTTCCACTTTATGGAAAGTCGGTTCTCATTCCACCTGCTGCAAGTCATCACTTATATAACGTGATGGTCACATTAGAGGACTGCATATTGACTGTGGACTGTCAGTCTTCAATTTCCCTCTCACTTCTAGAAATATGCAGCACATCTGAAGATTGTTTTTAGATATCTATCTATTATCTGTCTGTCTATCATCTTTATATCTCATATCCATCCATTCTGTCTGTCTTTTTGTCTAGTTATCATTGTCATTGCTCTTATACTTCTTGGATGTACTTCAGAGGCTCCATTAGTGGAGTTCCCCTTTAAGTGAAGTACACAGTTCCGCTCTGTCCTGTTGTGTCTCGGTCAGACTATGAACTGATGTATGGAGTGAGGAATTGTTCCGTTGTCTCCGTGTTATAAGATCCCTCTGAGCGATGCCGATATTATCTGTCCTCGTCTCCATGGTAACTCATCATCAAAACATGATTCTGCCGAAAATGGCAAAAGCAGTAAAAATTGTTACTATCAATCACATACAAGTAGCTACAATGAAGATAGCCGGCAGAGTTCAGAGAATGTAGTATCACACATGAGAGGCTTAGATACCCAACTCAGTAGGCAGTATCCCATATGAGTGGTTTAGATACACAGCTCAGGTAGACGGTATCATAAGTGATAGAAATTGAGGTTTGTCACACATTATAGGATTAGATACACAGCTCAGCAGACAGTATCACACAGGATAGGATTAGATACACAGCTCAGCAGACAGTATCTTACAATGTAGTCTTAGATACAGCGGCTCAGCAGACAGTATCTCACAATGTAGTCTTAGATACAGCGGCTCAGCAGACAGTATCTCACAATGTAGTCTTAGATACATCAGCTCAGCAGACAGTATCCTACAATGTAGTCTTAGATACAGCGGCTCAGCAGACAGTATCACACAATGTAGTCTTAGATACAGCGGCTCAGCAGATAGTATCACACAATGTAGTCTTAGATACAGCGGCTCAGCAGATAGTATCACACAATGTAGTCTTAGATACATCAGCTCAGCAGACAGTATCCTACAATGTAGTCTTAGATACAGCGGCTCAGCAGACAGTATGTCACAATGTAGTCTTAGATACAGCGGCTCAGCAGACAGTATCTCACAATGTAGTCTTAGATACAACGGCTCAGCAGACAGTATCTCACAATGTAGTCTTAGATACGGCGGCTCAGCAGACAGTATCACACAATGTAGTCTTAGATACAGCGGCTCAGCAGACAGTATCTCACAATGTAGTCTTAGATACAGCAGCTCAGCAGACAGTATCTCACAATGTAGTCTTAGATACGGCGGCTCAGCAGACAGTATCACATAATGTAGTCTTAGATACAGCGGCTCAGCAGACAGTATCACACAATGTAGTCTTAGATACAGCGGCTCAGCAGACAGTATCACACAATGTAGTCTTAGATACAGCGATTCAGCAAATAGTATACATTTGGCCCAGCACACAGTATCACATATGGCTTAGATACAGCATGTCAGCAGATAGTACAAGTGGAAATAAATCCGCAGTCTTGCTGCCGTTCCAGACGTTCTCCGCAGATTTGCCCGTGAACTGTACCAGGAATCCGCTGTGCGTGAAATGACCTAATTAGATTTATTTGCATGGCGCGCTGTACGTACAGATTCACGTTGGCTGCAGTTACTGGATATTTGGCAACGAAACTGTCAAACAAGGAATTATGAAGAAATGTAATTGCAGACAGAAGATTTGGGGGGGAGGGGGAGTCCTAATTACTGTATCGCCAGGGACCGGGATCCGCGGTCACATGATGCCACTTCTGCACAATTCGCTGGTTCAGCACTTAGATCTGAATGGAGCAAGTCACATGACTGACACAAAGTGATACAAAGTTGCATCAAAATGCAGCATCTGAGCTTCCTCTTGATACCAGGTGACTCTGTGCATCCTGGCACCCGACACGTGCGGTAGACGCTGGCAATCAGCTGTCGCCATTCCTGTGTTAGCTTTCTTGGGTGCCGGTCCTGCAGGAGGAGGCGTCAGTCAGCGTGAACCAGGGTGGTCGTCACCTTGGACTGCAGGGTGGTCGTCACCTTGGAAACAAGCAGTGCATAATGTGATGGAAAAAAATGAATCCAGCCAGCAAAGGAGACAATATGGACAATCACAATACATTAGTAAGGACATTGTATTAACTTTCTCTACATAATACATGCCATTTGCAGAAGTGTGACGACCCCTTTTATGTGGACCTTACAGCACTAGGACTATTGCGTGCACCGTATGCATCCACATAACCGTGTTGTATGTGCACAGTAATTACCTGGGATATCTGGGGCCTAGACAGCCACCGTGGACTACAATGATTGGACTGAGGTAGGCCAGGAGAGTGACTGATGTCTGAGAAGGAGAGGAGCTCGTGTAACCCCCATGTGATGACAATGGGAGAGATTGGTCCTGGAGCTGAATGCCCTCAGCCTGGTCATCCTCTGTATTGCATTGCTATATTGGAGAAGGACTTGTGGTCACATGACAATGCCTGTGCAGGTCCTCAGGGTAGTGATGCCTGAGAAGGAGAGGAGCTCGTGTAACCCCCATGAGATGACGATGGGAGAGATGGGTCCTGGAGCTGGAGGCCCTCAGCCTGGTCATCCTCTGTATTGCATTGCTATATTGGAGAAGGACCTGTGGTCACATGACAATGCCTGTGCAGGTCCTCAGGGTAGTGATGCCTGAGAAGGAGAGGAGCTCGTGTAACCCCCATGAGATGACGATGGGAGAGATGGGTCCTGGAGCTGGAGGCCCTCAGCCTGGTCATGCTCTGTATTGCATTGCTATATTGGAGAAGGACCTGTGGTCACATGACAATGCCTGTGCAGGTCCTCAGGGTAGTGATGCCTGAGAAGGAGAGGAGCTCGTGTAACCCCCATGTGATGACAATGGGAGAGATGGGTCCTGGAGCTGGAGGCCCTCAGCCTGGTCATGCTCTGTATTGCATTGCTATATTGGAGAAGGACCTGTGGTCACATGACAATGCCTGTGCAGGTCCTCAGGGTAGTGATGCCTGAGAAGGAGAGGAGCTCGTGTAACCCCCATGTGATGACAATGGGAGAGATGGGTCCTGGAGCTGGAGGCTCTCAGCCTGGTCATGCTCTGTATTGCATTGCTATATTGGAGAAGGACCTGTGGTCACATGACAATGCCTGTGCAGGGCCTCAGGGTAGTGATGCCTGAGAAGAAGAGGAGCTCGTGTAACCCCTGTGTGATGACAGTGGGAGAGATGGGTCCTGGAGCTGGAGGCCCTCAGCCTGGTCACCCTCTGTGTTGCATTGCTATATTGGAGATGGAGAAGGACCTATGGTCACATGACAATACTTGTGCAGGTCCTCAGGGTAGTGATGCTGCTGTGGCGGCATAACTTAATGTTGTTGGTCTCATAAGTGAGTGCTGGTTCTTCAGTGCATACTACCGAGCCCAACCACGATTGGGGGGGGGCGACACGGTCTTATAACAACATGAGAGCGCATGGCCCTTCTGGACCTGGTAATAGAGATTATATAAGGGAAATCCTTCCTGCCAAACAGGAGGAGGAGCTGGGCGCTTTAGAAGTGGCGCTTTGGACATTGTAAATAACAGGTAGGGCATGCTCTAGTACAGGGATCACCAACCTCCGGGACCTACAACTCCCAGAATGCCCCGTTCACGTCTATGGGAGTTGTGTGAACAGCCGAGCATGTTTGCATGCTGGGAGTTGTAGTTTCACAGCAGCTGGAGTGCCTCCCTGCTCTAGTAGGAAGTAGCCTGCGGTATGGGAAGAGTGGTCGGCCATCTTGGGTATGACCAAACCAAGAGGCCACAATGAGTAAATTATTCTGCAAATGTTCTGCTGTGAATTTACCCACTGAATGTGAGAGAAACCATCAGGTTTGTGTACCTCCTCTTAGAAGGAGAGTGTCCGTCGGCCGCCTGCTCTCCTGTTTTTGCACATTGTGGAATAAATAGGGGAAGGTTGTCTTTATGGTGAGTGCCCGGTGGTTGCTTTCTTCTGTTTGTGGATTGATTTGTGCACCTCCTCTTGAGACTGCAACCAATAAGCTTATGTGCCATTTAAAGTGACAGTAACCGCTGAGAGTGTTGTGCCTGTACGGGAGGGAAAAGCTTCTCTGATATTCCAACATTTAAGCCTCATTCACACATCAGTGTTCGGTCAGTGATTTCCAAAACCAGGACTGGAACCTCCACAGACATAAGGTATAAAGGAAAGATCTGCACCTGTTCTGTGTTTGGGCTCGAAATCACTGATGGGATGACTTCATTATGCCCACCTCAGTGGTGCCACGCTGTGCAGGACCATCTTCTGGCCCACTGACTGTAGTCCCCTGCTAGTCCTCCTCACTATGGTGCACCAAGTGTGTCTTATTAGGTTCATACCTTGTTGAGGACTACATTTGGACAACACTTTGTACTTCCTCAGGATATGGTGAGGTATCCGTTTGCAGTACCCCAGAGGACTAATGCAAAGGGTGGATTGTTGCCAAATGGGTTAATCTAATGTTGCCAAGTTAAATTAAAGCACTTATCTTTCTCTGCACTGTGTATACCTAATAGAGATCTATGAGCAATACAGGGTTATCAGACTGGTTAGGTTGCTGGGGGGATGGACATAGTCCACCCACTGGCCTGAGAAGCGCTACAAGAAGGATGTGTGTGTGAGAGGGTTCCTGCAGACCATGGCCAAGTCCAGAAAACCTCTGTCTCTGAGACTACAGGTGCCTCAGAAGCAACTCTACTATCAGAGCACCCCTGGACCATAGTCCAGAACTATCCAGGCCACGCAGGATTCTGACAGCAAGGTATTCACTTGTTTATGGCATAAAATACTTGATTGCCTCTGCCGCCCACCAAACTTCAGCCCGGGAATCGCAGAAGGGGTCAGTAAGAGCCTAATTCCATGCCTGTGGTTATTTTGGAAAGACTTAAAAGTGTCCTCAGAAAGAGAGAGACACAGGGTGTAGTACTACTACTACCATCATTGTTGCTGCCCATACACAGAAATTGGGAGAAGATTATAATAATCTACTTTGTAACAGGAGCCCCAAAGACCAGGGTGTTCCCCCCCAGTCACTGCACGGCCCTAGGGAGCGCCGAGTAGAGAGCGACACCGTAAGTACTACTACCACCCTCAGAGCCACAACTACCACTCCTATCCTCCACACATTCCGTTGCAGCTCGCTGCATGTTGCTTAGACAAAAAAGTAACGAAATCTGCGACGGAAGCATTTTATGGAGCCTCAAATGCACATGTGATCAGTTACCCCATTTACATACAAGATATTGGAGGTCAACAAAGAGGCAACAATTCTACATAAAGGGTCTGTGTCCACCAGCAGAATAGTGAGTGCAGCTCTGGAGTATAATACTGGATGTAACTAAATGATTTTCCTATTTCATGACGTAAAGTCATAGTTTTATTAAAGACACGGAGGCGAGTATTGCATTCTCCTTCTTTACTGAACCACCAATAGCAGCAAAGAGAAAAAATTAACATACAGGGAACCATAGCAACCAATGTCCCTCCCCTATGGCCCCTATAATAGGCCGCTCCTCCTCTGGCTCTTCCTCTTTCTTTGGGATCCTGGTGCCAACATCCCGAACAATCCAACGAATCCTGAACCTCAACCGGAACGAAGAACACCACTCCGTACGAAGCAGGAATCAGCAGTCGCCAACCTGGTCAACCGGAACGAAGAACTCCCCTCTGTACGAACAGGAACCAGCAGTCGCCAACCTGGTCAACCACCGAAAAACTCAAACTGGAACACGGTATACCATCCTTGAAACAGCTTCAACCTGAAAGAGAGAACAGACCATGGGCCCAGGTGAAACCGGCATGTCAGGACAAGAGCGTCGGACATCAACAGCTCAAACAGACCCGATAGGGGTTGAATGACCAACGGCAATAAAGTGCATTAAACAAACACTACAATGGCAACGAAATAACCAACAGGACAATAAATACAATGTCATTAATAAATAACAGGACAATAAAAACCGCAAAGATATATACATAAGTGAGCCCTGAAAGAAAACAACCCACCAAAAGACCCAAGGGAGGGAATCCAGGGTGGGCAATACTCGCCTCCGTGTCTTTAATAAAACTATGACTTTACGTCATGAAATAGGAAAATCATTTAGTTTTACATCAAGACACGGAGGCTCATATTGCAAGTTCAAAGCCTGTCAATAATTGAAGCAAACAAATTAGCTGGAGGACGGAAATAGAACTCCCTGAACGTGGTAACATTAGACCAGTCGGCCAGGCGCATCACGTCCTCCAATCTGGCCCCCGAAACCGCCAAAGCGGTGGCCGAGGCCCCCCGTGCGGAATGGGCCGTGAAGACAGAGGTGTCAACACCCGCCAACGACATAACCCACTTGAGCCAACGCGCCAACGTAGGGCTAGCCACCGGGCCAAACGGATGCCGAATAGACACGAACAGCTGTGGCCTGGTCGGAGACCTGTGTGCCAGAGTCCTGGACTCGTACTCCCGAAGGCACGCCACGGGGCATAAGATCGGAGATGTAGGAAAACTAGGGTAAGACACGAACCGGATGCTAGTCTTGGTGCGACGCGAGATGTTAAAGGTAACCCCCTCCGGGGTAAACGAACGCGCGTCGAAATCAAGGGCCCTAACATCCGACACTCTTTTACAAGAAATGAGGCAAAACAAAGCCAACAATTTAGCGGACAATTGCCTAATGGAAAGGGCAGAATTCTCGGGCCAAGAGGCCAAAAAGCCCAAAACCAGGGAGACATCCCAAGTAGTGGAAAAACGAGGCCGAGGGGGACGAGACAACCGAGCCCCCTGGAGGAGGCGAGACACGGAAGGATGTTGACCAGCCGCAACACCCGCGTAGCCCTCGTGGGTAGAAGAAATAGCGGACCTGAAAAGGTTAATGGTCCGATACGCCTTCCCCGCCTCAAAGAGAGAAGTGAGGAAAAGCAGCAGGTCAGCTACAGGTGCCGAAACGGGATCCAAGTCCCGTTCCACGCACCAATTAGCCCAAGTTCTCCAGGCTGCCCGGTAAGACTTTCGGGTGCCGGGAGCCCACGCGTTGTCCAATAGTCGTTGAGTTGCAGCCGAAATTCCCTCGAAAGATCCAGGTGTCCGGAGATCCGGCACGCCAGTAGTCGCAGGGATCCGTCGAGGAGGAGGGGATGATGTAGACCCAGAGGGTTGCGTAGAAGATCCAGCCGGCTCGGGAGAAGAACCGGAATCTCCACCAGAATCTTCAACAAAGAGGGGAACCAAACCTGGGATCCCCAGAACGGGACCACCAGAACCAGATCCGCCCGATGGCGGAGAACCTGCAGGAGAGTCCTCGGGATCATCGAGAACGGAGGAAACGCGTACAGGCGAGACATCGACCAGTCCTGGAGGAAAGCATCCACCGCCATCGCTTCCGGGTCCGGACGCCAGCTGAAGAACCGGGTCAGCTGCCTGTTGAGCCGAGAGGCGAAGAGGTCGACGGACATTGGACCCCAGACATCCGAAATCGCCGTGAACACCAGCGGATCCAACTGCCAATCGCTGCCGTCCGACAGGTAGCGAGAGTTCCAATCCGCCTGAACGTTGCTCAATCCTGGCAAATATTCCGCCTGCACCATGATATCCCTGGACAGGCAGAACGACCAAAAATCTTTGGCCAAACGTGCCAAGGTGGCCGAGCGAGTGCCCCCTAGACGGTTGACATACCGGACCGCCGACACGTTGTCCATCCGAAGCCGGATACACGCGTTGGCAATCCCGTTGGAGAAACTCTTCACAGCGAAGGACCCCGCCAAGAGCTCCAACGCATTGATGTGCAGGAGGGATTCCTCCGTCGACCAGGGACCCCCGGTGGAGACCCCGTTGCAATGGGCCCCCCAACCCTGGAGGCTCGCGTCCGATTCGATCGTCAACTCCGGCAGGAATCCAAAGATCGCTCTCCCGTTCCACGCTTCCAGGTTGGCTATCCACCAACTCAGTTCCTCCCGGGCTTCCGAGTCCAGAACCACCGCGTCCGCAAAGGAGGCACCGGTCCGAAGATGGGCGATCTTCAGTCGCTGGAGAGCCCGGTAATGCAGAGGGGCTGGGAACACCGCCTGAATGGAAGAGGCCAACAGGCCGATAATGCGGGCCAGGTGACGTAACGAGAGATGGGGAGCGAGGAGAGCACGTCTCAACTCCTTGCGGATCCCCTGCAACTTCGCCGCCGGCAGGCTGAGGGACTCCGAGAGCGAATCCACAGTAAATCCCAGGAACTCCATCCTCTGGGCCGGAGTAAGGCAGGATTTCTCCCGGTTGAGGAGGAACCCGAGACCCGAAAGCAGATCCGACGTCCAGCGTAGATGCTCCAGCAATCCCGCTCGGGACTCGTGCATCAACAGGATGTCGTCCAGATAGATTATGAGGCGCACACCCCGAGTCCTCAACCACGACACAACCGGACGCAGCAACTTGGTGAAACACCAGGGAGCTGAAGACAGCCCGAACGGCAGACAGGTGAACCTCCAGACCTCTCCTTGCCACCTGAACTGAAGCAGGTCCCTGGAGCGAGAGGACACCGGAACCGTCAGGTAGGCATCCTTCAAGTCTAGTTTCACCATCCAGTCCCCCGGGATCAATAAATCCCGAAGGAGGTGGATCCCTTCCATTTTGAAGTGCCGGTAACGTACTACCGCATTCAAGGAGCGAAGGTTGATGACTGGTCTCATCTGCCCATCCTTCTTCTGAACCAGAAAGATATTGCTGATCACCCCCGCCGAAGACGGGGGAGCTGGCTCTATCGCCAACTTCAGCCTGAGGGCGTGCAATTCTGCGTCCACCAACGCACCGTCCGAGCGCGATAGGGGAAAGATCGGAGGGGAAGGAATCAGATAGGGGGATCCCAAGAGCTCTATGTGGAATCCCCTGACCGTGGTCAGAACCCATGGGTCCGCGGTAATGAGGCTCCAAGCGTGGGAAAAAAGCCGGAGCCTTCCCCCTACACAAGGTACCGTAGAATCCCCCATCTGGGGAGCACTTACCCAAGGGTCTACGATGATTCGGGTTGCCCCGGAAGGAACGTGAACGCCACTGATTTCCTCTTGTGGAGAAGAAGGGGGATGCGGTACGCTGGTCCTGGAACTGAGGACGATGTCCACTGGAGCCTCTGTTCGCTCCACGGGCCTGGAAATTTGCACGGCCGGACAGGCGGCCCCTACCACTGCCGGCCCTATGAGAGACCCGCCCCTGGAAGACCCGGCGCATAGAAGCCTGGGCTTTGTCCAGCGCGGTAAATGTGCCCACAAATCGGCCCATGTCCTTGATGAAGGACTCGCCGAAGAGGAGGCCCTGGGCCTCCTTCCCTGCCTCAGTGAGCGCCAAATTGGCCAATTTGGGGTCGATTTTAAACAATATAGCCTTGCGTCTCTCAATTGCTACGGCAGTATTGGCATTGCCGGCAAGGCATATGGCCCTCTGGGCCCAGCCCCTCAATTCCACCGGGTCAACAGGGGAACCCTCAATTCTGGCCGCCTCGGCCATCTCCAAAATCCTGGTCAAAGGACCGAAGACATCCAACAGCTTGTCCTGGCAGCTGCGCAATGCTGAATCCAGGCCCTTCTTAGCATTCCAGCCAGTCTTGGCCAAGAACTGCGACATCTTGGGGTCCACCAATGGGGTGTCACAAACCTTATTAGGGACCACCGGGCGGGGACACTCTGCCCTAAGCTTGTTGCGCGATTCGCGGCTAAGCGAGTGGCGCACCCAGTGCTCCAAGTACGCTCCTACATGAGGAGATGGGAGCCATTCTGCCGAACGCGGGTGGTGTAAAGACTCCGGGTCGAACATCAGTTCACCCGCCTCATCCAGCACACCCTCAGCGCGGGTAGCAGTGGAGGTCGCTGCCAAATCCTTGGCAGAAGAGGCCGCCGCAGCGGAAGTCGAGGGGACCGGAACGGGGAGGGTGAGATCCTCCTCAACCCCATAATCAAAATCCGCCAACGCCTCCTCGTCTGAAACTCCATCAGAGACAGACAGATCCGGTGATTGCGCTCTAGCGCATTTCCATGTCCGCGCCCGTTCTGCCCGGCGGGAAAGGGCCCTCTTCCGTGAGCTAAGCACGGTCTCTGGGGTGGCAGGATGCGCACCAGTCACAGTCCCCTGTGCAACAGGGGGGTCAATGGAGGTAGGCTGCGGTGCTGCGGAGGGCAGCTGCGAGGGGACACACGTGGGGAGTGCAGATAGGGCCTGGGTGATAGTCTGTGACAGAACCGACGACATGGAGCCCATGGCTGCCATAATCGCGTCTGACACAGAGCGCTGTAGAGCAAGCGCTTGAGCATCTGCCTCAGAGGGGTTAAACGCCTCAGGGGGGGAGGGGGGCCGACTGGCAGCAGGAGGGGGAGTAGGAGTGGACATAGTGGACACAGATGTCTGAAGGGAACCGCTATGATCCGAAAATACCCCCAAATCACTAAGGACGAGGTCACCTGAGAGGCCAAAGCAGGAGCCGCCGACCGTGCAGGAGAACTGGAGGCGAGTGAACGGCAGGCAGACAGGAAGCGCCGTAATCCCGCCCCCAGAAGCCCGCGAACGCGGCCGCCCAAACTAAGATGGCCGCCGAGATCTCGCGAGATCTCGCGGCCTCCCGAATACAGAGGGTGAACCAAAATGGCCGCCGAGATCTCGCGAGATCTCGCGGCCTACCGGATCGCAGACGCGCCGGGAATGGAGCCCCAGAAAGCAGCGGAGACCCGCCCCCCAACCCCCGTCGGCGCGGAAGCCGGGGGACGGTAAAACAAGTAAGGGTGGATGGGAGGGGGGGTCAGAGCAAAAGCACAGAGGCCAGCACAGAAGGGTAGAGGGGAAGCCCTACCGGCGCCGCAAAAAGGGACGCAAACGCGCAGGAATAAGCGCAGAGAAGACAAATCCCTCACCTGCCCTAAGAGGGAGGGAGGCAAGGTAAAGCGAGCGCTGCAAGCGAAACAGGGTTAGTCACCCTGCGGTAGCCAGCGCAAAACAACAGATAACACCTAAAGCAGAGACACAAAAAGAGACAAGGTGTACTTAGCTTGGCAGCAGCAAAGAAAGAGGAAGAGCCAGAGGAGGAGCGGCCTATTATAGGGGCCATAGGGGAGGGACATTGGTTGCTATGGTTCCCTGTATGTAAATTTTTTCTCTTTGCTGCTATTGGTGGTTCAGTAAAGAAGGAGAATGCAATATGAGCCTCCGTGTCTTGATGTAAAACTCAGGATCAGTGCAGGATAAGTAATGTATGTACACAGTGACTGCACCAGCAGAATAGTGAGTGCAGCTCTGGAGTATAATACAGGATATAACTCAGGATCAGTACAGGATAAGTAATGTATGTACACAGTGACTGCACCAGCAGAATAGTGAGTGCAGCTCTGGAGTATAATACAGGGTGTAACTCAGGATCAGTACAGGATAAGTAATGTATGTGCACAGTGACTGCACCAGCAGAATAGTGAGCGCAGCTCTGGAGTATAATATAGGATGTAACTCAGGATCAGTACAGGATAAGTAATGTATGTACACAGTGACTGCACCAGCAGAATAGTGAGTGCAGCTCTGGAGTATAATACAGGCTGTAACTCAGGATCAGTACAGGATAAGTAATGTATGTACACAGTGACTGCACCAGCAGAATAGTGAGTGCAGCTCTGGAGTATAATACAGGCTGTAACTCAGGATCAGTACAGGATAAGTAATGTATGTACACAGTGACTGCACCAGCAGAATAGTGAGTGCAGCTCTGGAGTATAATACAGGCTGTAACTCAGGATCAGTACAGGATAAGTAATGTATGTACACAGTGACTGCACCAGCAGAATAGTGAGTGCAGCTCTGGAGTATAATACAGGATGTAACTCAGGATCAGTACAGGATAAGTAATGTATATACAGGTCCTTCTCAAAAAATTAGCATATTGTGATAAAGTTCATTATTTTCTGTAATGTACTGATAAACATTAGACTTTCATATATTTTAGATTCATTACACACCAACTGAAGTAGTTCAAGCCTTTTATTGTTTTAATATTGATGATTTTGGCTACAGCTCATGAAAACCCAAAATTCCTATCTAAAAAAATTAGCATATCATGAAAAGGTTCTCTAAACGAGCTATTAACCTAATCATCTGAATCAACTAATTAACTCTAAACACCTGCAAAAGATTCCTGAGGCTTTTAAAAACTCCCAGCCTGGTTCATTACTCAAAACCGCAATCATGGGTAAGACTGCCGACCTGACTGCTGTCCAGAAGGCCATCATTGACACCCTCAAGCAAGAGGGTAAGACACAGAAAGACATGTCTGAAGGAATAGGCTGTTCCCAGAGTGCTGTATCAAGGCACCTCAGTGGGAAGTCTGTGGGAAGGAAAAAGTGTGGCAGAAAACGCTGCACAACGAGAAGAGGTGACCGGACCCTGAGGAAGATTGTGGAGAAGGACCTTCCAGACCTTGGGGGACCTGCGGAAGCAGTGGACTGAGTCTTGAGTAGAAACATCCAGAGCCCCCGTGTACAGGCGTGTGCAGGAAATGGGCTACAGGTGCCGCAATCCCCAGAAACAGCGGCAGAAGCGCCTGACCTGGGCTACAGAGAAGCAGCACTGGACTGTTGCATGTCATTCGGAAATCAAGGTGCCAGAGTCTGGAGGAGACTGGGGAGAGGGAAATGCCAAAATGCCTGGAGTCCAGTGTCAAGTACCCACAGTCAGTGATGGTCTGGGGCGCCATGTCAGCTGCTGGTGTTGGTCCACTGTGTTTCATCAAGGGCAGGGTCAATGCAGCCGCTATCAGGAGATTGTGGAGCACTTCATGCTTCCATCTGCTGAAAAGCTTTATGGAGATGAAGATGTCATTTTTCAGCACGACCTGGCACCTGCTCACAGCGCCAACACCACTGGTAAATGGTTTACAGACCATGGTATTACTGTGCTCTATTGGCCTGCCAACTCTCCTGACCTGAACCCCATAGAGAATCTGTGGGATATTGGGAAGAGAAAGTTGAGAGACGCAAGACCCAACACTCTGGATGAGCTTAAGGCCGCTATCGAAGCCTCCTGGGCCTCCATAACACCTCAGCAGTGCCACAGGCTGATTGCCTCCATGCCACGCCGCATTGAAGCATCCTGGGCCTCCATTACACCTCAGCAGTGCCACAGGCTGATTGCCTCCATGCCACGCCGCATTGAAGCCTCCTGGGCCTCCATAACACCTCAGCAGTGCCACAGGCTGATTGCCTCCATGCCACGCCGCATTGAAGCATCCTGGGCCTCCATTACACCTCAGCAGTGCCACAGGCTGATTGCCTCCATTCCACGCCGCTATCGAAGCCTCCTGGGCCTCCATAACACCTCAGCAGTGCCACAGGCTGATTGCCTCCATGCCACGCCGCATTGAAGCATCCTGGGCCTCCATAACACCTCAGCAGTGCCACAGGCTGATTGCCTCCATGCCACGCCGCAGTGAAGCAGTCATTTCTGCAAAAGGATTCCCGACCAAGTATTGAGTGCATAACTGAACATCATTATTTGAAGGTTGACTTTTTTTGTATTAAAAACACTTTTCTTTTATTGGTCGGATGAAATATGCAAACTTTTTTGAGATAGGAAATTTGGGTTTTCATGAGCTGTAGCCAAAATCATCAATATTAAAACAATAAAAGGCTTGAACTACTTCAGTTGTGTGTAATGAATCTAAAATATATGAAAGTCTAATGTTTATCAGCACAGAAAATAATGAACTTTATCACAATATGCTAATTTTTTGAGAAGGACCTGTACACAATGACTGCACCAGCAGAATAGTGAGTGCAGCTCTGGAGTATAATACAGGATGTAACTCAGGATCAGTACAGGATAAGTAATGTAATATATGTACACAGTGACTGCACCAGCAGAATAGTGAGTGCAGCTCTGGAGTATAATACAGGATGTAACTCAGGATCAGTACAGGATAAGTAATGTATGTACACAGTGACTGCACCAGCAGAATAGTGAGTGCAGCTCTGGAGTATAATACAGGCTGTAACTCAGTATCAGTACAGGATAAGTAATGTATGTGCACAGTGACTGCACCAGCAGAATAGTGAGTGCAGCTCTGGAGTATAATACAGGATGTAACTCAGGATCAGTACAGGATAAGTAATGTAATATATGTACACAGTGACTGCACCAGCAGAATAGTGAGTGCAGCTCTGGAGTATAATACAGGCTGTAACTCAGTATCAGTACAGGATAAGTAATGTATGTACACAGTGACTGCACCAGCAGAATAGTGAGTGCAGCTCTGGAGTATAATACAGGATGTAACTCAGGATCTGTACAGGATAAGTAATGTATGTACACAGTGACTCCACCAGCAGAATAGTGAGTGCAGCTCTGGAGTATAATACAGGATGTAACTCAGGATCAGTACAGGATAAGTAATGTAATGTATGTACACAGTGACTGCACCAGCAGAATAGTGAGTGCAGCTCTGGAGTATAATACAGGATGTAACTCAGGATCAGTACAGGATAAGTAATGTAATATATGTACACAGTGACTGCACCAGCAGAATAGTGAGTGCAGCTCTGGAGTATAATACAGGATGTAACTCAGGATCAGTACAGGATAAGTAATGTAATATATGTACACAGTGACTGCACCAGCAGAATAGTGAGTGCAGCTCTGGAGTATAATACAGGATGTAACTCAGGATCAGTACAGGATAAGTAATGTATGTACACAGTGACTGCACCAGCAGAATAGTGAGTGCAGCTCTGGAGTATAATACAGGCTGTAACTCAGTATCAGTACAGGATAAGTAATGTATGTGCACAGTGACTGCACCAGCAGAATAGTGAGTGCAGCTCTGGAGTATAATACAGGATGTAACTCAGGATCAGTACAGGATAAGTAATGTAATATATGTACACAGTGACTGCACCAGCAGAATAGTGAGTGCAGCTCTGGAGTATAATACAGGCTGTAACTCAGTATCAGTACAGGATAAGTAATGTATGTACACAGTGACTGCACCAGCAGAATAGTGAGTGCAGCTCTGGAGTATAATACAGGATGTAACTCAGGATCTGTACAGGATAAGTAATGTATGTACACAGTGACTCCACCAGCAGAATAGTGAGTGCAGCTCTGGAGTATAATACAGGATGTAACTCAGGATCAGTACAGGATAAGTAATGTAATGTATGTACACAGTGACTGCACCAGCAGAATAGTGAGTGCAGCTCTGGAGTATAATACAGGATGTAACTCAGGATCAGTACAGGATAAGTAATGTAATATATGTACACAGTGACTGCACCAGCAGAATAGTGAGTGCAGCTCTGGAGTATAATACAGGATGTAACTCAGGATCAGTACAGGATAAGTAATGTATGTATACAGTGACTCCACCAGCAGAATAGTGAGTGCAGCTCTGGAGTATAATACAGGCTGTAACTCAGTATCAGTACAGGATAGGTAATGTATGTACACAGTGACTGCACCAGCAGAATAGTGAGTGCAGCTCTGGAGTATAATACAGGATGTAAATCAGGATCAGTACAGGATAGGTAATGTATGTACACAGTGACTGCACCAGCAGAATAGTGAGTGCAGCTCTGGAGTATCTGTTTAGAGTATGTAATGTAATGGATGTTCCATGTGTCTCCACTATTTAGGACTCATTCTACTATAAAGTGAAGCTCATACAATTTCATTAGGAGACGGTTTTTCTCCGCATTAGCAAAATATCATGAGTTTGATTTCCGCATTCTCCACTGTTTTCTTAACTACACAATAACCTCCAATAACCCTGGAGACCAAATGCATTGAGCAGAGAATGAGCAGACGGTCCCCCCCGCGCCGTGTGCACACCGCCCTAAACATTGTATTTAGATGATGTTCTGCTTCATGGATGTTTGTGCGCAGATTATTCCTATTGGAAACTCCTGTACAAACCTATCAGTCACTGTAATTGCTGCTGTCACGGCGGATCTCACTCAAACGGACATCAATTCTGTGAATGAGATGTCATTCCCGCATGGGTATGGGGTCATTAGAGTAATATGGGTGACATCACCGCCAGCAGAGCGTTCAGCACGGACGGCTATGCCGCGATATCTTCACTATTCATTCTGTTCTGGAAACCTGTTCAAGTCTGGGGAAAAAAAAACATTGTCATTTGTCGTCAGCTTTTTTTTTTAAATGGGTTATAAAACATTATAATCCCCCTACTTTCTTTTAAAAAACAGCGCCACACTTGTCTTCTGGCTGCAGCCGGTATTGCAGCTCATTTCTGTTAGAACTGCAATACCAGGTACAGCCCATGGCACTATGAAGCGCCCAATAATCCAGAATGCTTAAAAGCCAATATTCCGGATTAATGGAATTTTGCTACGATACACTCAGGTTTTGCCCGGCTACCTTCGTATCCATGTTGAACGCCCCCCTGGTAAGATTTACATTGCTGGCTGAGAGGTAAGCGCTGTTTGAAGACCTTTGGGGGGAGTTTTTATCAAGACTGGCGCTTCCTGCCCTGCCGGAGGATGCATCACATTTATGACGAAGCTCAATGGCGTAGATGAAGATAAGTTTGTTTCAAGTGTTTCGGCGTAAAAAGAGGCTCTTGTGACTTTCTGGTTTTAAAAAGTCGCAAAGAGATATTTTGTGACTTTGTAACGCAAGGGAGATGACAAATCTCCCCCTTTCGTCCTGCGACGTTGTTTCCGCTTTTCCGCTTGAGCAGTTTAGTAATGGCAGAAGTCGGCGTAGCCTTGTGCGTGCGGATATATGATGAACAGACTGTACATGTCCTCGGCAGTGCTTAATGTCTGCGGTGCGAGTCCCGGCTACGAGCGAGATCATTACTGAAAACATTCCACAGATTGTCGCCTGTCTGCATGCATCAGTCTTCAGGAGCAGATTGGTACCCAGCGCGGACAGCGCCCTGTAATACCCAGGAGGGCTGAAGTGTGCAGCGCATGAGCCACCAGTCTCCATATTATACATTCACCCACTTTCTTATACTACAATAACAATATAATAGTAATAGTAGTAACATGTTTATTTATTATTATTTTTTATTGAAACATTGGATTTATTTATTTATTATTATTATTTATTTGAAAGCGGCATTAATTCCGTGAGGGGGTCACACGTACATGATATAAAAATACAATAAACAAGGAACTATTACCAGACTGGTACAGAGGGGTGGAGGACCCTGCCCCCAAGAGCTTACAATCTATAAGGGAAGGGAGGACACAGTAGGTGAGGGTACAGGCTGCTCTTCTGTCTTTGTGGTGGCAGCATGCTCATGGCAGGTGGTAGGCTTTCCTGAAGAGGTGCGTTTTTCGGTTCCTCTTGAAAGTTTGGATGTTGGGGGAGAGTCTAATGTGTTGGGGCAGCGAGTTCCAGAGTAGGGGAGAGGCAGGTGAGAATCCTCCTCATTCTTCTCCTCCTCATTCTTCTTCTCTTCCTCCTCCTCCTCCTCATTCTTCTCCTCCTCATTCTTCTCCTCTTCATTCTTCTCCTCCTCATTCTTCTCCTCTTCATTCTTCTCCTCTTCATTCTTCTCCTCCTCATTCTTCTCCTCTTCATTCTTCTCCTCCTCATTCTTCTCCTCTTCATTCTTCTCCTCTTCATTCTTCTCCTCCTCATTCTTCTTCTCTTCCTCCTCCTCCTCATTCTTCTTCTCCTCCTCCTCCTCCTCCTCCTCATTCTTCTCCTCTTCATTCTTCTCCTCTTCATTCTTCTCCTCTTCATTCTTCTCCTCTTCATTCTTCCTCCTCTTCATTCTTCTCCTCCTCATTCTTCTCCTCTTCTTCTTCTCCTCTTCATTCTTCATTCTTCCTCTTCCATTCTTCCCTCCTCATTCTGCTCCTCCTCATTCTTCTCCTCCTCATTCTTCTCTCTCATTCTCTCCTCTTCATTCTTCTTCTCCTCTTCATTCTTCTCATCTTCATTCTTCTCCTCCTCATTCTTCTCCTCATTCTCCTCCTCTTCATTCTTCTCCTCCTCATTCTCCTCCTCCACCTCATTCTTCTCCTCCTCCTCATTCTTTTCCTCCTCCTCATTCTTCTCCTCCTCCTCATTCTTCTCCTCCTCCTCAGAGGAGGAGGTCCTGTGAGGATCAAAGATTACGTGTATTGGGAAAGCTGGTCAGAGATGTAAGGAGGGGACAGGTTGTGGACGGCCTTATACGAGGTAATGGGGAGCAAGTGAAGAGGTTGGCAGAGGAGAAACGAAGGGAGAGGTGGATTAACCTCGCAGCGGAATAGAGAATAGATTGGAGGGGAGCGAGAGTGCTGGATGGGAGGCCACAGAGGAGAAGGTTGCAGTAGTCCAGGTGGGAGACGATGAGGGCATGAACTAGAATTTTAGTAGACTCAAGCAACGAAAGTTCTTGAGTTGGAAGTGGCAGGTGTAGGTGAGGGTTTTGATGTGTGGCTTAAAGGACAGGGCAGAATACAATGTTACCCCCAGACAGCGGACCTGCGAGACTGGAAAGAGCGTTGTTGTGCTTTTGACTGGACAGGTCAGGTGGGGGGGGGGGAAGAGTCACATGGAGGAAAGACAATGAGTTCAGTTTTCTCCATGTTGTGTTTTAGGAAGAGGGAGGAGAAGAATGAAGATATGGCCGATAGACACGCTGTGATTCTGGATAGCAGGGAAGTGATATCTGGGCCAGAGACGTAGATTTGAGTGTCATCAGCATAGAGGTGATATTGGAGCTGTCCCAGGCGAATGTATAAATGGAGAAAAGTAGGAGACCCAGGACAGAACCTTGAGGGACACCAACAGAGACATGACGAGGAGGTAGTGTATGAATGGGAAACGCTGAAGGTTCTGTTGGCGAGGTGCGAGGAGATCCAGGAGAGGGCCAGGTCTTTGATTCCGAGAGAAGAGAGGAATTGCAGAAGGTATGTCAACAGTGTCAAAGGCAGAGGACAGGTCAATGAGGAGGAGCAGAGTAGTGACGTTTAGCTTTGTAAGTTAGTAGGTCGTTGGCGACTTTGGTTAGGGAAGTTTCAGTAGCATGATTGGGTCTGAAGCAGGTTTTTAGCTGATCAAAAAGTGAGTGGGATGAGCGGTGGGAGGACAGTTCAAGATGAACAAAGTGTTCTAGGGAATGGGAGTAGTGAGATGCATAACTGGATATCTAACTGCATAGCTTAATATGTATTATATTGCCTGCCCCTATGGACAAAAATAAAAGTAATATATATAAAACTGCAGCCTATGTACAAGTATATATCTACTATAACACTGCTCCCTATGCATACAAATGTAACTACTATAATACTGCCTCCTATGTACAAGAACATAACTACTATAATACTGCCTCCTATGTACAAGAACATAACTACTAGAATACTGCCTCCTATGTACAAGAATATAACTACTATAATACTGCTCCTATGTACAAGAATATAACTACTATAATACTGCCACCTATGTACAAGAATATAACTACTATAATACTCCTCCTATGTACAAGAATATAACTACTAGAATACTGCTCCTATGTAAAAGAATATAACTACTAGAATACTGCCTCCTATGTACAAGAATATAACTACTATAATACTGCTCCTATGTACAAGAATATAACTACTATAGTACTGCTCCTATGTACAAGAATATAACTACTATAATACTGCTCCTATGTACAAGAATATAACTACTATAACACTGCTCCTATGTACATGAATATAACTACTATAATACTGATCCTATGTATAAGAATATAACTACTATAATACTGCCTCCTATGTACAAGAATATAACTACTATAATACTGCTTCCTATGTACAAGAATATAACTGCTATAATACTGCCTCCTATGTACAGGAATATAACTACTATAATACTGCTTCCTATGTACAAGAATATAACTACTATAATATTGCTCCTATGTACAAGAATATAACTACTATAATACTGCTCCTATGTACAAGAATATAACTACTATAATACTGCTCCTATGTACAAGAATAGAACTACTATAATACTGTTCCTATGTACAGGAATATAACTACTATAATACTGCTCCTATGTACAAGTATATAACTACTATAATACTGCTCCTATGTAAAAGAATATAACTACTATAATACTGCTCCTAGGTACAAGAATATAACTACTATAATACTGCTCCTATGTACAAGAATATAACTACTATAATACTGCTCCTATGTACAAGAATATAACTACTATAATACTGCTCCTAGGTACAAGAATATAACTACTATAATACTGCTCCTATGTACAAGAATATAACTACTATATTACTGCTCCTATGTACAAGAATATAACTACTATAATACTGCTCCTAGGTACAAGAATATAACTACTATAATACTGCTCCTATGTACAAGAATATAACTACTATAATACTGCTCCTATGTACAAGAATATAACTACTATAATACTGCTCCTAGGTACAAGAATATAACTACTATAATACTGCTCCTAGGTACAAGAATATAACTACTATAATACTGCTCCTAGGTACAAGAATATAACTACTATAATACTGCCTCCTATGTACAAGAATATAACTACTATAATACTGCTCCTATGTACAAGTATATAACTACTATAATACTGCTCCTATGTACAAGAATATAACTACTATAATACTGCTCCTATGTACAAGAATATAATACTATAATACTGCTCCTATGTACAAGAATATAACTACTATAATACTGCTCCTATGTACAAGAATATAACTGCTATAATACTGCTTCTATGTACAAGAATATAACTACTATAATACTGCTCCTATGTACAAGAATATAACTGCTATAATACTGCTCCTATGTAGAAGAATATAACTACTATAATACTGCCTCCTATGTACAAGAATATAACTACTATAATACTGCTCCTATGTACAAGAATATAACTACTATAATACTGCCTCCTATGTACAAGAATATAACTACTATAATACTGCCTCCTATGTACAAGAATATAACTACTATAATACTGCCCTTATAGATAAGTATTTGCCCCCACTATTATACACCCGCAGTGTTGATATACTTTATATATAATCCCTGGTATATAAATTATATATGAAGCAATGTTTAATCTCCTCCTAGAACAGAGACTGTGGGATTATGGCAGTTGATGTGTAATCCTCTCATCAGCTAAGTGCTGGATTATATAGCGGGTGCGTGTTTTGGCGCTCTCGTACGCTCTATGTTGTGGGGGGTGTTGACGTTTTTTTCCGGAGGGGCTGAAGTCGCTGACGTTAATCTTCTGCCCGTCGCCCCGTCGCTATCTATGGGCAGAGGCGCCAGAGGATAGATAAATGATTAATGGGAAGTATCTTCATCCCTTTCCATGGCCGCCGCGTCCTCTCCGGCAGGTGACAGGCGGCAGCTGCTTGGGACGCAGTCAGTCAGTGTGAATGGCGGTGTCAGCGAGTTTTCTGTGTAGGTAATGTCCTTCCTACTTCCAGGACTCCAGTCGGATAAATCGTCAGCGTAATGGAGCGAGAGCGAGCGAATGGTCAGCGGTGCGGAGCAGCGATCCGTGGGGTGCACCCTTTACTGTCCAAAACACAAGAAGCAAGGGTGCAGCTTCTATGGGCCCTTGGAGAGAGGGGCCCAGCCCTGTTGAGTTTTACCATGTCTTATCTACCATGTCTCTGTATGATATTGAGATTCCACTGGGTTACTTTTTTTCTTCACTGCCTCCAGCAGACTTGTGAATGCAGCTTTGGATGTGACTGGAGTATACATTTTGCCAAAACTCTAACTTTAATCCCTAAATCAGTATATTTTCACTATTACCCAATAGCCGGCCCACAGTCCCAGCGTACTTATACTGAGTCCCACTGCCGATTGTCACTCGGCTTTCCCAGGAACAGATGTAAGAAATGTCTGACACACAGATTTCGTGTTTTTCCGCCGTCCGTCAGGCTGTGTATGCCGCACATATTCCCGGTTATTACTCCTCAGGTGCAGGTATATACGGACCACGCGCTGGATGGAGACATTGATGTGTATGGTGCCGGGGATGGCGGTCTTATTAAGTCCATGATTCACCTGAATTGTCGCCCTCTGGTATTTTCGGGGTCTGTTCTGAGGGAAAACCGAGGTCGCAGGCTCCATAGAGACCCATAATGTCTGCACTGACAGATCCAGCAGCGCCTGAGGTCGGACGCAGCCACACCGACACCACGTGGCGACCCCTCGGGGGCTTTTCCGTGTCCTAGGAAGAAGGGTTGCGTCTTTTTATTACACCCCATAGAAATTGCCCGGGAACGTTTATGATGTGATTTCTACATTTTCCTGTAGGTACAAAGTCCATAGTAAAGTGTAAGTAGTTCAGCTAAACCCTGCTTTATTCTCTAGTCACATCCAGAGCTGCATTCAAAATCTTGCAGGATTTGTGGACATCTTCAGATCCAGTCATACTCCAGTAACATCCAGAGCAGCATTTACAGCAAACTTCACGCATTGAGTTCCATCGTGTCTTATACTCCTAACACACCTAGAGCTCCGTAAAGAGATTCGTAGACTTCTTTGGTTACAACATTCAATAACATGACAGAACCACAGTCGTTGAAGCTTCACTGGCTTGTATTGATTGCCAATTATATTTTATGCTCCAATCACATCCAGAGCTGCATTAGAAATGCTCCAGATTTGTACTAATCCTCAGTTACATCAAGTGTTAAAGTTCTGTCTGGTCCAGAGCCGCATCCAAAACTTCACTGGCTTATAGAGATTCATGATTCATTGTCATTTATACTCCACTTACATCCAAAGCTGCATATACTTAACAAGATCTCATGTAAAATCCATAGAAGACAGCTATTTACTTAAGTTTTCAGGCCTTTTAACTTTTTATGTTGTCTTTTTATATTGTTTTTTATTTTTATTTTTTATCACATTTCCCCCGTCATTCTGCTCCGAATCCCCCATAATGAGAACAGAATTATAAACATTTTTGCACATTTGTTCAAAATGAAAAGCTAAAATTTGGGCCTGAACATTCACACCCTTTCACA
Source organism: Bufo gargarizans (assembly GCF_014858855.1). Classification (NCBI taxonomy): domain Eukaryota; kingdom Metazoa; phylum Chordata; class Amphibia; order Anura; family Bufonidae; genus Bufo; species Bufo gargarizans. The sequence goes on along the minus strand of NC_058082.1, from coordinate 559,191,366 downwards.
TGGGCATAAGGTAAGTATTCAGACCCTTTGCTGTGACATCTGGGACATCCCGTTTCTTTGGATCATCTCTGAGATGTTCTACACCCTAGATTGGAGTCACCTGTAGTAAATTCAGTGGATCGGACATGATTTGGAAAGATACAGCCCTGTCTGTATGAGATCTCACAGCTGACAATGCAGATCGGAGCAGAAACCAAGCCATGAGGAGGAAAGGACTGCCTGTAGAGCTCAGAGACAGGATTGTGTGGAGGAGCAGACCTGGAGGAGGGGACAACAACACTTGGATCATCTCTGAGATGTTCTACACCCTGATTGGAGTCACCTGTAGTAAATTCAGTGGATCGGACATGATTTGGAAAGACACAGCCCTGTCTGTATGAGATCTCACAGCTGACAATGCAGATCGGAGCAGAAACCAAGCCATGAGGAGGAAAGGACTGCCTGTAGAGCTCAGAGACAGGATTGTGTGGAGGAGCAGACCTGGAGGAGGGGACAACAACACTTGGATCATCTCTGAGATGTTCTACACCCTGGTTGGAGTCACCTGTAGTAAATTCAGTGGATCGGACATGATTTGGAAAGACACAGCCCTGTCTGTATGAGATCTCACAGCTGACAATGCAGATCGGAGCAGAAACCAAGCCATGAGGAGGAAAGGACTGCCTGTAGAGCTCAGAGACAGGATTGTGTGGAGGCGCAGATCTGGAGGAGGGGACAAAAACATGTCTGCTGCACCGAGAGTTCACAAGAGCACCGTGGTCTCCATAATTCTTTACATGGAACAAGTTTGGAACAACCAGGACTCTTCCTAGAGCTGGCCGCCCCTCCAAACTAAGGAATCATGGGATAAGGTCCTTGGTAAGATAGGTGACCAAGCACCCAATAGTCACTATGGCTGAGCTTCAAAGATCCTGTGTGCTGATGGGAGAAATGTCCAGAAGGTCAACGATCACTGCAGCCTCCACCAACCTGGGCTTTATGGCAAAGAGACCAGAAAGAAGCCTCTCCTCAGTAAAAGACACATGAAACCCGCCTGGAGTTTCTAAAAAAATAAGCACCTGAAGGACTACCAGACTGTGAGAAACAAGGTTCTCTGGTCTGATGGAACCAAGATTGAACTTTTTGGCCTCAATTCTAAGCTTTATGTCTGGAGGAAACCAGGCCCTTCTCACCACCTGCCCAATACCATCCCTACAGTGAAGCATGGTGGTAGCATCATGCTCGAGGACAACGAGACCGGTCATTGTAGAGGGAAAGCTGAATGGAGCAAAGTACAGAGATATTCTTCATGAAGACCTGATCCAGAACTCTGGACCTCAGACTGGGCTGAAGGTTCACCTTCCAACAAGACAATGACTCTAAGCACACAGCCAAGACAACACAGGAGCTGCTGAGGGACAACTCTGTGAAAGTCCTTGAGTGGCCCAGCCACAGCCCTGAATCCGCTGGAACATCTCTGGGGAGACAAAAAGAAGTCTGTCCACCGACGACTGCCATCCAACCTGAGATGGGCTGAAAACTTATGGCCTGAGTAAACGGGCTGAAGACTTATGGAGACAACCTATGTACAGCGCTGTAGAATATGTTGGTGCTATATACTGTATGCAACAACAAAAAATTCTGTACTGATCATAAGTTACAGTAGGCCTTCTACTCTAGTCACATCTAAAGCTGCTCTGACATTTCTGTTGGCTTGTTCTTAGGTTACACCATGCCTTTAACTCCAATCCAGAGCTGTATTCAAAGCCATCTAGTGATCTGTCCTTGGTCTCAGTTCACATTTTACTCCAGTTACATCCACAGCTGCATTTACAACACTGGACGTCGTAGTGTTTTCTGCCTGGTGTGAACACTACATCTACCACTCTCCATACATACTGCAGAGATGGGGGTTGGACCCCTGTAGGGGTAGACGGAAGCTGTAGAGATGAGGACATGCTGAACTCCTTGGTGGTTTTCAGTATTTTCGTAGAGATAGAAGAATAAACGGAAACGTCTCGTGTCTGATACCGATCCCGGGGAGAACAGAGCGGCGGAATAATCCGGAGAATCGCAGAGAAATCCCGGCGTCATTGTCATTTCATGCTGCTCCGTCCAATGACTTATTTATCACAAAGTAGCACAAAAGTAGCGTCCTCCAAGGAGTCGCCGCCATGAAACATTCATCTCCAAGAAGAGCCGACGTCACAGAGAAATGTCTGCGGATATCACCCCCCGACCACAGAGACCCCCACATTACAGCACAAGGAATCATCTATCTCTAGAACTGATGTATCTAAGCCTCTTTTGTGTGATACAATCTTCCTTATTTCCACAAAGTAATAGAAATCCCATTATGTAACTTACATCTTGGAAAACTTTTTTCAGTGCATTTTCGAGCAGATTTGGTAAAACTATAACACCGCGGTTATGTGCCTGATGTGTGATAACAAGCCCCCTGTGGTCTGCAGATAACACAGCGGAAGAGCGGATTGTCCAGGGGAGAAATACACACTGACATCCGGAAGAAGAATGCTCCATGGAACTAAACCAGAGTAAGTGCTGAAAGATGTAGCAGAGCTGAATGTTTCATGTAACTGTTACATCAGAGCACCAACTCTAGTTATATTCTTCTACATAGGAGCAGTATTATAGTAGTTATATTCTTCTACATAGGAGCAGTATTATAGTAGTTATATTCTTGTACATAGGAGCAGTATTATAGTAGTTATATTCTTGTACATAGGAGCAGTATTATAGTAATTATATTCTTGTACATAGGAGCAGTATTATAGTAGTTATATTCTTGTACATAGGAGGCAGTATTATAGTAGTTATATTCTTGTACATAGGAGCAGTATTATAGTAGTTATATTCTTGTACATAGAAGGCAGTATTATAGTAGTTATATTCTTGTACATAGGAGCAGTATTATAGTAGTTATATTCTTGTACATAGGAGGCAGTATTATAGTAGTTATATTCTTGTACATAGGAGCAGTATTATAGGCAGTTATATTCATGTACATAGGAGCAGTATTATAGTAGTTATATTCCTTGTACATAGGAGGCAGTATTATAGTAGTTATATTCTTGTACATAGGAGCAGTATTATAGTAGTTATATTTCTGTACATAGGAGCAGTATTATAGTAGTTATATTCCTTGTACATAGGAGGCAGTATTATAGTAGTTATATTCTTGTACATGGAGCAGTATTATAGTAGTTATATTCTTGTAATAGGAGCAGGTATTATAGTAGTTATATCCTTGTACATAGGAGCAGTATTATAGTAGTTAATTCTTGTACATAGGAGCAGTATTATAGTAGTTATATTCCTGTACATAGGAGCCGTATTATAGTAGTTATATCTTGTACATAGGAGCAGTATTATAGTAGTTATATTCCTTGTACATAGGAGCAGTATTATAGTAGTTAGTATTCTTCGTACATAGGAGCAGTATTATAGTAGTTATATTCTGTACATAGGAGCAGTATTATAGTAGTGTATATTCTTGTACATAGAGCAGTAATTATAGTATGTTATATTCCTGTACATAGGAGCAGTATTATAGTAGTTATATTCTTGTACATAGGAGCAGTATATAGTAGTATATTCTGTACATAGGAGCAGTATTATAGTAGTTATATTCTTGTACATAGCAGCAGTATTATAGTAGTTATATTCGTGTACATAGTGCAGTATTAAGTAGTATTATAGTAGTTATATTCTTGTACACAGGAGCAGTATTATAGTAGTTATATTCTTGTACATAGGAGCAGTATTATAGTAGTTTATATTCCTGTACATAGGAGCAGTATTATAGTAGTTATATTCTTGTACATAGGAGGCAGTATTATAGTAGTTATATTCCTGTACATAGGAGCAGTATTATAGTATTATTTCTTGTACATAGGAGCAGTATTATGAGTAGTTATATTCGTGTACATAGGAGCAGTATTATAGGTAGTTATATCTTGTACATAGGAGCAGTATTATAGTAGTTATATTCTTGTACATAGGAGCAGTATTATAGTAGTTATATTCTGTACATGGAGAGCAGTATTATAGTAGTTATATTCTTGTACATAGGGAGCAGTATTAGAGTAGTTATATTCTTGTACATAGGGAGCAGTATTATAGTAGTTAATTCTTGTACATAGGAGCAGTATTATAGTAGTTATATTCTTGTACATAGGAGGCAGTATTATAGTAGTTATATTACTGTACATAGGACAGTATTAGAGTAGTTATATTCTTGTACATAGGAGCAGTATTATAGTAGTTATATTCTTGTACATAGGAGGCAGTATTATAGTAGTTATATTCTTGTACATAGGAGCAGTATTATAGTAGTTATATTCCTGTACATAGGAGCAGTATTATAGTAGTTATATTCTTGTACATAGGAGCAGTATTATAGTAGTTATATTCTTGTACATAGGAGCAGTATTATAGTAGTTATATTCTTGTACATAGGAGCAGTATTATAGTAGTTATATTCTTGTACATAGGAGCAGTATTATAGTAGTTATATTCTTGTACATAGGAGGCAGTATTATAGTAGTTATATTCTTGTACATAGGAGCAGTATTATAGTAGTTATATTCTGTACATAGGAGCAGTATTATAGTAGTTATATTCCTGTAAATAGGAGCAGTATTACGAGTAAGTTTATATTCCTTGTACATAGGAGCAGTATTATAGTAGTTATAATTCTTGTACATAGGAGCAGTATTATAGTAGTTATATTCTTGTACATAGAGTACAGTATTATAGTAGTTATATTCTTGTACATAGGAGCAGCATTATAGTAGTTATATTCTTGTACATAGGAGCAGTATTATAGTAGTTATTCTTGTACATAGGAGCAGTATTATAGTAGTTATATTCCTTGTACATAGGAGCAGTATTATAGTAGTTATATTCTTGTACATAGGAGGCAGTATTATAGTAGTTATATTCTTGTACATAGGAGCAGTATTATAGTAGTTATATTCTTGTACATAGGAGCAGTATTATAGTAGTTATATTCTTGTACATAGGAGCAGTATTATAGTAGTTATATTCTTGTACATAGGAGCAGTATTATAGTAGTTATATTCTTGTACATAGGAGCAGTATTATAGTAGTTATATTCTTGTACATAGGAGCAGTATTATAGTAGTTATATCTTGTACATAGAGGCAGTATTATAGTAGTTATATTCTTGTACATAGGAGCAGTATTATAGTAGTTATATTCTTGTACATAGGAGCAGTATTATAGTAGTTATATTCTTGTACATAGGAGGCAGTATTATAGTAGTTATATTCTTGTACATAGGAGCAGTATTATAGTAGTTATATTCTTGTACATAGGAGCAGTATTATAGTAGTTATATTCTTGTACATAGGAGCAGTATTATAGTAGTTATATTCTTGTACATAGGAGCAGTATTATAGTTATATTCTTGTACATAGGAGCAGTATTATAGTAGTTATATTCTTGTACATAGGAGCAGTATTATAGTAGTTATATTCTTGTACATAGGAGCAGTATTATAGTAGTTATATTCTTGTACATAGGAGCAGTATTATAGTAGTTATATTCTTGTACATAGGAGCAGTATTAGTAGTTATATTCTTGTACATAGGAGGCAGTATTAGTAGTTATATTCTTGTACATAGGAGCAGTATTATAGTAGTTATATTCTGTACATAGGAGCAGTATTATAGTAGTTATATTCTTGTACATAGGAGCAGTATTATAGTAGTTATATTCTTGTACATAGGAGCAGTATTATAGTAGTTATATTCTTGTACATAGGAGCAGTATTATAGTAGTTATATTCTTGTACATAGGAGCAGTATTATAGTAGTTATATTCTTGTACATAGGAGCAGTATTATAGTAGTTATATTCTTGTACATAGGAGCAGTATTATAGTAGTTATATTCTTGTACATAGGAGCAGTATTATAGTAGTTATATTCTTGTACATAGGAGGCAGTATTATAGTAGTTATATTCTTGTACATAGGAGGCAGTATTATAGTAGTTATAGTCTTGTACATAGGAGGCAGTATTATAGTAGTTATATTCTTGTACATAGGAGGCAGTATTATAGTAGTTATATTCCTGTACATAGGAGCAGTATTATAGTAGTTATATTCTTGTACATAGGAGGCAGTATTATAGTAGTTATAGTCTTGTACATAGGAGGCAGTATTATAGTAGTTATAGTCTTGTACATAGGAGGCAGTATTCGTGCAGTTTTATTCTTGTAGATTTAGA